>NW_020292120.1:0-488151 GCF_003184845.1 Aspergillus ibericus CBS 121593
GGGGATGAGGGAGGGGGAAGGAGAGGGGGTGGATGGGTTGAGGGTGGTGTTGGCGGGGGATCAGGAGAGGGAAAGACAAGGTGAGAGGGTGGAGGGTGATGGAGGGAGAATGTTGGGTGTGATGGCGTCCAAGGAGGAATTGGAGATGTTGAATGAGAGGGTGAGGAATCGGTCGTGGGTTTAGCTGGCTGTCTGGTTGTGAAGAAATAAGTCGAATATTGTACATTATCATATGGATACATCCTGCCTGGTATCCTGTCCATCATATGTTGGTCATATCTGGCTCAGCCTGCTGGAATGCCAAAGATTCGGTGATTCATATGTTGCAAAGATGTTGGTCACATCACTCCACCTCCATCAGCACATCACTCATAATATGCAGCACATACGAAAACTTTCGCACGCTCCATTTCCCCGCATCTTTCAGCAGCCCTGCGTAGTCCAGCAAGATGCGTCGCGCGGGCTGATATCCGCCCTGGATAGGAACCCCGCGCAGGTACACCGTGCCGCCGTGTCGGATGAACTCCAACGCTGGCTCCTCGGACGGCGGCAAAGGTTGGCCCTGAGGCTCCATGAAGCTGGTGAACCCTTCCGTGCCCACCTTCTGCCAGTTGATGTCATCGAAGAGCTCGATGGAAGCACCGCCCTGCACCTCGGTAGTAGTGGGAACCATGAAGACGTAAAGACCCAAGACGAGTGCTGCGGAGAAGAGAGAAAACACTGAATGGAACATGGTATGATCCGACGCCTTGCGGTTCGTCATGGCCCGGTAGATGTGGGCTGCATGCAGGCATGCTCTTCTGGCAGCTGGTGTCTGCGACCATGCCGCAATGTCATCTAGTGCCTTCCGGGCAGGGGCCGGTCCTGAACGTCCTGCTGCCATGTCAAAAATCTGAATGTCTGCCGTCAGCGTCATGCACATATTATGCCACATGACGGACGCATTTGGGCTCAGCCTGTCTAGCTCGTCGCCGTATTTGCTCGACAACTGAAGCTGAAGAGATGGTAGACATCTGGCACGACCGTCCATAGCATAGGTATTGCACGGTGCAAAGGGGTAGCTGGCACGACTGGAAAGAAGACGATAATAGGCTTCCGAAAGTCTCAGCTGCACCATTGCCAGCACCCCATATATACAGAAATCGTCCCTTGGGCTGTCAAGGTTGGGAACGCCGACATTCTCTGACGGCATCATGATCGCAGGCATAAGTAGTGGATTTCCACTGTTACTGAGCTGCATCCAACGGGCAGAAGTCGTGGCTCGAAAGAGCCCTTCGTTGCATGGTAATATCAGCTGCGTAGTATCCGGTACGATAATAGGGCTAGTTGCCATGAAAGAAGAGTACCAAGTGTCCAACAGTAATAGCCCAGTGATGAGTCTGTGATGTCAGCGACGTCCTGCTGTGCTGTCCACTCGACTCACCGTTTCACCGTCTCCACCTTGCTCCATGCTTTCCACCGTGCCTCGACATCAGGAATTGCATCGAATAGGTTCATGTCAAGGACTTGTCCCTCCGTAGCTGCAAACAGGCCATGCCGTTGTGCGATCTTCACGTATCAGCCATGCCCATGATTCCGGTAATATGACATACCGAGATGAGGTTAACGTAGAGCATTTGACACTTTTCCAAGTGTTCCTTTTCCTATAACAGTCAGCATAATCCACGAGCCTGACATTAGACTTACCCCAGTCATGGCAGCCAGATTAAGAAATAGAAAGGCCGCTGCAAACGTAGATATGGTAGACAAAGGACCTTCAACCCCCACAGAGCACTTGGCTAGATCAGCCGTGATACTCTCGAGCATAAACTGAAACCATTAGCGATGCACAAAGCACAGAAACCTGAGCATACTGGAAAATTCTGCAAGACAAAGTTTACTGTGCCCTTCGTTTCCAAAAGAACCATCCCAATCAAACACATGCTGTAGAGCAAAGATGGACGGGTGTCCTTTGCGGAAAACGTAGGGAGATGAATGAAAGGGACCAGGGGATGAAAATCACGGAAGAATAGATCAAGTGCCATATCTAGAACCTCAGCCGGGGGAAAATTAGGGGTATTGCGGGGCTGAAGGGTAAACGGTGAAACTGCAGTGTTCTCAGACGAACGCATCAGAGAATGACTCTGCCGACCCTGACCAAACATAGTGTATAGACGCTGCCTGCATTCCTCGTCGATGTCATATCTGGACCCCTTCAGACAGCCGGATGGACCATTGGCTGGGTGGACGGACCTGAAAGCGAAGACGCTGTCCAGATCGCTGTAGGCCACGTCATGCCATATACTATTCATGAGTCGCCCAGTGTTGTTGGACGGAGCAAGCCAGTAGCGCTGAACCCGGGCAAACCGCTCATTTGGTATATTCCCTCCTGACCTCAAGCCGGTACTGTCGACGGATGGTCTCGGTTGTTCTGTAGTGCCCTCTCCCAAAAGGCCGAAGTTAGAATCCCCTCTCACATCTATCGACCCATGTCCGGAGACTGAGTCCGCCTGCGGTTCCAGCCAGAATTGCAGGATATCATTAGGAATCGGTTCGAGCACAGTTTCTCTGTAGTATGACTGGTCCGTAACCGGTACGTCGTTCCAGCCAAGGTAACCTACCTGCTCATTCGATGTCATCGAACCAACTGCGGGTTCGGTGCGAGGTTGATGAGCAGAGATATTGGCAAGAAAGTCCAGGGATGAGGATGGCAGGTCGGCTGCAGATAATGACATATCGCGAGCGCTGTGCTGAAACGCGCGGGCATTCTCCGCATTCATGACAGGAATATGGTCTTGATTCTCGTTTGAGATTATGGACGGCTGATGACCAACAGGTTGATCGGTCGGCCTAGAAAGACAGGCAACCGGGCTATAGGCTGCATCAGTAGCCGGTTGATTGTGCCCTTTGGCATGGCGACTCAGAACATCACTGACTGTATCAGCAAAGTACGATGATGCGCATCGAGTCTATCGATCTAGTAGCCACACAGACCTACCTCCTTGAAAATCGTTTATGACAAATACTACATTCATAAGGCTTTTCTTTGGTATCTATCAATCGTCAGCAGCAGACCAAAAGGTACAGATCGATTGGCTAACGGGAACGTTCGTGGCGCTTGAAATGCTCCGTTTTCTTGAAACGCCGATCACAGATGTTACACTTTCGCAAGACCATGATAATCCTCGCAGCGCTACCAGAGCGGGTATGGCCTGGCTAGGACTTGTACTTTAGGAGCATGGCTCAAGGTGAGCAGATGAGAGTTCCGAAGAGAACCAGCTGTTGGGGAGACATTCATTGCCGGTTCTTGCTCCCCGGGATGGCCTTAGTCCTGATGTGGTAAGGCGAGGGGCCGGGGCCGCGGGGCAGCCGTACGGAAACCGGTATGATACGGGGCTCGGCCAATGGGGCGAACGCCATAGCCGTTCGTCGGTATTGGGAACTCCGGGGTCAGATCCGTATTGCCGGTTCGTCTTTCTATCATGAACGCAGGAGATGGATCAAGTCAATGCATGAATATCAGCTTGGGTCATCTATATCTAAGGCATCTTGCAGAAACTCATAGTCGTACAAGAGTAAAGTTGTATCCACTATAACCCGCCTCCCTCTGGCCTTCCAAAGCCAAGCCCACTGGAATCTGACGGCTAATAGTTCTCCATCAGTCACTAAGAGCTCGCAGCAATCTCATTCGCCTCCGGAACATCATCCTTGATCAATGTCTCACCCGGTCGATGCCCACGGTACTCACTAAAGGCGATATTCAGCTTTCCAAAGTCCCACTTGCGACCCAAAACCACAAACGCAAAACTCAACACCGGCAACATCAGTAAGTCCAGAATGCCAAAGAAGATGAAGCTATCAGTAACACTGATGAGATTCCCGCCATCGCTTAACCCAAAAGCAACAGGATACAACAGCCACAAGAAATTCAACCACCCAGACAGGATCCGGTAGTCGCGACCAATCCCAAGGGCAGAGGCTGATTCATGACTCTCATTAAGCGTACTCATTGAGAGGATAATCCATGCAAACGTGCCAAAGGCAAAAAAGCCCCATTTGTAGTTGGTGGTTGTGAATGCGGCAGCAAGGTATGTGAGGACCCAGAACCAGGCAAGGAAGATGTTGCTGATAATAGTCGTCCATGAGACTCCTGCTAGTAGACCAAGTGATAGAGCGAGCGATGGGAAGGTGACGACCCAGTTGATGTATTTGGCGTAGAAGATTTGGCGGGTCGAGCCGTGGCTGAGCTGGTTGACTTGCTCCACGGCGCTCCAACCTAGATCAGAAGCTTGGGCGTAGTAGGTCACGGTGCCGACGAGGAGGGCCATGGTGAAGGTATAGTGGAAGACTCGATTGCTAGGAGGGGCGACGAAGCAGAGGACTAACAAGCCGAGCTAGAGAGTGTCAGTGGGGCACCACAATGAAGGGCGGACTAGACACCAATAGTCGTGTAAACTTACGAAACAGACTGCATAAATGGCCGTGACAGCCCAAAGCCAGTCCGAGCCATGCAGAGACAGGGCTTCGTCCACTCCGGCTGGAGGGTTGACATTGAGGACGTCGTTTGCTCGGGGTAGGATGTCCATAGTGATAGGTCGGCTTTATGTATTGAAGTTGTTTGTGGCGTGTATTCTGTTGTAGATCACGAGGTATCTATCTGTTGAGTGTATAATGCTTCAAGTGAAACAAATGATGGACAGAGGCCGGCGAATCTCTTATAGCTTCGGCAAGCATTTCGTCCATGATGCCAAGGGGCAGGGTTGCAGTGGCTGCGATTTCGCATCGGAAAAACGTATTCAAAGAGCAGCACAGTCATTGACTCCCCGAAGCTCGCGATAGAGATATAGCGTTGCACATTTATTCCGGTTATTTTGGTAGTCCTCAGGGAATAAGCTCGAGACAAAACATTATTCCGAAACATTATTCCGGCAACGAAACCAGCTCGGCCTCGGCATTAGGAGATAGCGAAGTACAGCGAGCTAATGCAGGCCGGAGATAACCTGTCTATTTCCGATCGAAACGCTCAAATATTGGATATTGAGATCAGATGGGTAGTATACGCCACCAGTCAGATTAGATGACTGAAGAAAGCTGGTATGGAAACCGTTAACGACCAGACTCACACTAGTTGAGTCAATTCTAGACCATTCATGACACTTAGTGTGTATTATGCTGCTCATAATGAATGTTTCATACCATGCTGATAGATACACAAATGTCACATTTGAAATTATTGACCCTGTTGTCCTCGGACCATCTCCGCCAGACGACCATCGTCATAGTAAGTCTCTAATCGCTGCCTTTGTGTTTCTTTGTCGGCCTTGACTTGTCGGAGAATCTCTTTCATATTTGGGTACGTAGAGAATTTGTCCTGTACAGATCAGTTCATGCTCAAACCATCAATGTAAAGACCTACAGGTAGAGCATCCCACACCCTGGAATCTGTACCCTGATTCTTAAACGTCCCACAGCCACCACGCGCGTACTCTGTGAACAAGAAGGACCGGCTACTTTCAATCATAACAGTCATTTGATCTGCATGGTCAGCAGCCCATATCAGAATACAGTGCTATGGCAACTCACTTTCTAAGATCTTCCGTGGTTCATTCACCTGGTTACGCATTTCACGCACACAGTCCTCGCTGAAGATGCCATGTGGCGTATGGCTGACATCAACGCTGCCTCCCCCAGGCAAGAACTCATTAGAACGGCCAAGTCCGCTTCCATACAGACAGGCCAGGAACTCGGTGGCTGAGTTGCGATGAAAATACGGAAGACGAAAAGTGTTGGACGCCACATCCCAACGAGGTCCGAACCATACAAAGTCTGCCAACGGCGTCATCGGGTCTCTGGATGCAGCAGTCAACACACAGTTCACGGATGGGTCCGTGTGGTCGATAGAGGTTGCATTTTGAGAGGCAAATTTGGTCAGATCGTACTGCAAAAGTTAGTGCCCATGAACATAGATGCGAAGACAGTGGCATACCTTGTAGGGCACTACATTTCCATGCCACGCAACCAGATCGAACGGGCTATGATCCTGTTTGATGCCGTTGTATTGACCGTTTATCTTGTTGATGATTTCCCAATCCTCGTGGAGATTTTCGTCGATATGCGCCACAGGATGGAGAAAGTCTCGTGGATTTGCCAATCCATGCCCCCCCAAAGGCCCCAGATCGGGCAATTCCCAACGAGAGCCCCAGACTTCGGTGATGTACCCCCGAGCCACATGATGCCCGGGGCCCAAACGGACAGCGAAGCGAATTCCGCGAGGGATCACGCAGATTTCACCAGGCTGTAGAAACAGCATGCCCATTTCAGTTTGTATATCCAAAATTCCCAGCTGAGCGACAATCAGGAAGTCACCATCCGTATTACAGTATGCCCGATGGGCCATATCTGCATTGATCATGAAGACATAGAGTGCGATACCTTCCCGCAGATTGGGATCTCCGCTTCCCCCGAGAGTGTGCAGTCCATCTACAAAGTCAATCTTCTCATCTTCCTTAGGCAGCGAGAACGGCGCCCATTCAGCTTGGCCAGCAAGCGTTGCCACCTTTGGATTGAGTGAGAGGAAACAGTTCTCAAGATGTGATTTGTGCTTGACATCGCTCTTGTATCCACCTATGTTGTGTCAACATACCGATTGACTGGAACGAGCAAGGAAAACATACTGTGAGCAGCTGCCGGCCTCACTCGGTACATATAAGTGCTAAAGTTGGCATGCCTTGGTGCCGTAAAAGCTGAAGAGGTGATTCCTTCCGTATACAACCCGAAACGTGGCTCCTGGGGGTTGTTTTGACCGGCTGGTAAGGTGCCTGGTATGACTTCCGACTGGAAGCGGTTCCCGAACCCGGCCATATATTCGTAGGGATCATTGTCGCGGGTAGGCTTCCGTGTCATCGTATCTGTATAGTGAAAAACCCTGGTCAGGTCTTTGATGGGCGTTCGCTCTTTGATTGTAGGAGCCGGCATCGTGGGAGGTTGACTATCTGAAGCTATGTAGCCCGGAACGGTGCTCAGGTCGAATGTATGCAGTGTAGATAAAGTCTTAAGCTGTAGTCGTAAGGTCAGAGAATATAAGTTGATGATGGGAAGAGTCATTGGATAGCAGCGAGGACTTACGTCGAGGGTGACCCGTAGGCCCCTTATCAACCCATGATGGCTTTAACCGTCCAGATCATGGAACATGTGGAGCAGTCCATCACTAGCAGGGGTACCAGCTCTAGGGAGAGAGAAACTATGACGCATGCCCTTTGTTGAGAACTTCAGATACAGGCATAAACCCACAGAAGCTCGGAGCTTCCCCCGCAGAATCCACTCGGGCTCCCGCTAAGGTATGCGGGGCTCCTGGGAATGTGGAGCATGTGGGATGTGGAATGTGGACGCGGTTGCGGTTCCGTAGCGTTGAAGCTTATTTGACAAGCTAATATAATGTATGAGGTGGATGTATACTTCATCTTAATCGGACAGTATTGGCTTGAGAATCAACGTGAAGTGGGGACGGAGACGGCTAATCGACAGCAAGAACATCATCTACCATCCTCGTCGACGCACCCAGGTAATTGACCGGATCACATAGCTGACTCACACGCTCCTCACTCATCTTCGAGGTCACCTCGGACTTTTGCATCAAGCACTTGAGCAAGGACTGATTCTTCTCAATACTCTCCCGGCAAGCGTCGTAGACAATATCATGCGCCTGTTGCCGTCCCACATGCGGTGCCAGTCCCATCATCACTGCTTCGGCTACAATCAGTCCCTTCGTGGAGTGCAGGTTCTCCAGCATCTGCTTGCTGTGAACACACAGCCCAGACAAAGCGAACTGGGTCTGGAACAGCGCTCCGACTGCAATGACAAAAATTTCTGGAATCGCCACCCACTCCAGATGCCAAGGACCCGAGGCACGCTCGAAATCAGCTACCATGCCGTCGAGAACCAGTCCAGCGTTGGACCGGAGAATCTTTGATGCAGCTAGGATCACCTCGCTTGAGATGGGATTGCGCTTCTGGGGCATGGTAGAGGAGGCACCGCGATGCGGCACGAACGGCTCAGATACTTCTCCCAACTCGTTGGAGGACATGATGATGATGTCTAGGGCTAGTTTGCCCATTGAGCCACCCAGCAATGCCAGAAAGTTTGCTATTTCTGCCACACCATCACGAGCAACGTGCCAGGTGATGGGGGGATCCGTAAGACCTAGTTCCTCTGCCAGGGCCTTGCGCACACGTAATCCATCGTCTCCAGACCCCAGAGACGCCAAAGACCCGGCTGCACCCCCAAATTGGACCAGCAAGCAGCGACTTTTCAACTGCTCCAGACGCTCTAAATGTCGCTGGAAGCCAGACAGCCATACCGCACACTTGTACCCGAAAGTGACCGGGAGGGCATGCTGAAGATGGGTGCGGCCCGCCATGGGCGTGTCCTTGTACTTGATAGACAGCCCACGTAGTGTGCTGATGATTTCCTTGAGTTGGCGCTCAACGATCGTCAGGCCTTCTTTCATCTGCAACACACTCGCCAGGTCCATGATATCCTGCGTGGTTGCGCCCCAATGCACGTATTTCCCGGCCTCGTCGCCACAAATCACAGAGAGCTGACGGACCAGGGGAAGAATTGGGTAACCAACGATTTCGGTCTCGTGACGAAGGCGATCCATATCCAGCTTGGATTGGCGAAGTTTCTGAGTTACCATGTCGCCGATTTGGGATGGGATCACATCGCAACGTGACTGGGCTCTTGCGAGCGCGGCTTCGGCATCCACGCACCGCTTGATGTACGCCTCATCATCGAATATCTTGCGAATTTCCTCGGTCCCAAATAATGTCCGAAAGATTCCCGAGTCAATGGCACTGACAGATCCAATAGATCTTCGGGATACATTGCGAGTGACGCGGGCTCGCAGACGAGGGACACGGGATAACTGCGCCAATAGGGATGCGGACATTTTGACCGTAAGAATGAATTGTAGGGCTGAAGGTGATTCACCTCAATGGTTGGTTAGGTATACGCTTAACCTTGGTTTCGTGTCTTAAGCCACGGATGTACGGAGTAGCCCCGTTGCCGAGTTGTCCCTGCGGAGGTGCCTGGACAGCCCCGCAGGCAATGTGGGGCCGCAACATAGTACATAGTAGTATGCCAGGGCTGTTATGCTCCACCGATGAAATAATGCATTCAATGCAACATTGTTTTGGTTGGCCGGTTCACTTAAGAGATTGGATACAGATCTAGTACTCCGGGATAGGAAGCGAAGCTATTGCAATTTCTGTGCTATCTCAGTCAGCACAATTGGTACAATTGTCAGCTATGGATAGATCGGGTGGTTAGCTCACCTTGCCCATACAATAATGATTCTCATCGCCTTGTCTTGCCCCTGAGCTCAGCCAGCAATGTCACTATGTGCCTTGTTCCAGTTGCTCCGATCTTATTTTAGGCATGGTTTCACGCCCAGGGTCACATGAGCGGGGTCACAACACCTCGCGATCAAATAAATCCCATTGATCACTTAAGTCCGTGATCAATCGCATCCAGAGTGTTCATGAGCCAATTGGGCAATACCGTTCACCATGGTCAGCCCTCAGATCTACTAATTGTCAGTAGCAGCCGCATTTGACGGCTTGAGTGCCCAGGAAAAGCTCTATGCTCATCACATGGCGAGGTACTACATTCCTGATCCAATCCGCAGGAGAAACACACGTCTGACATGTCGCATCAAGGGCTGCTTGGAATGGTACTAGAATCATCCTCCGTCAAGTGTTCCCCGAGGCCAATGGCATCTTTGACTTTATCATGGCCTTATACCATGACTGTGACGGGAACTGGGAGCAACTTGCAACAAAGACCGGGGTCAGTATGCAGGATCTGGACAGATTCCTCGAGTATGCTGCGATATTTCTATCGAACGTCGGAAATTATTTTGTAAGCAAATGTCCTGACTACATGTTGAACCGCACTTCTTTCTCTACAGGGCTCTGGTGACCAGAAGTTCATACCTGATATAACCAAGGAGACCATTACAAGGCTGGCTTCTGTATCCTTGCCCACCAGCAAAATACTTGAACAAATCAAGAGACCGATGCTAAATCCTCTACCACACAGCTTAGGTCGCCCGGGGCCTTTGACCCAGTCGTCCTATTATCTGGGAGAAGACTGTCTGGAGTCGTCGGAGGATATTTCCTTGATAGCGAAACTTATGGAGGATCGATTCATCTTGCCTGAGAACACTCGACTGAGAAGGTATCAGAGGTCTGGAGTGAATTGCTATGATATCCTACAAGCATCAGTCGTGGAAGACAAGTCTCCACTGGGTAGCCTAAGTGACTCGGGTGCACCTGACAAAATGATCCACTTGGTGAGAGGAGACCACACAGAGGAACTTAGGCAGATATGCGGATGCTTGCGCCAAGCCATTCCATATGCATCGAATCCAGCGCAGAAGCAAATGCTACAGGACCTCATCGACAGTTTCCAGACCGGCAATCTCGAAGCATACCGGAACTCCCAGAGGACCTGGGTCAGTGACAAAGCCCCCCCCCCCATTGAAACCGTTCTTGGGTTCGTCGAACCGTATCGGGACCCCCTAGATATCCGTTCAGAGTTTGAAGGAATAGTTGGGATACCTCATGCTGCGGAAACCAAGATACTGAACACCCTTGCAAGCAAGGCAGATCAACTCGTCTGTAAGCTTCCGTGGGTCGAGGATTCCGGTACCAGCAAGGGTCCTTTTGAAAAAGAACTTTTTGAGCCACCGGATTTCTCAAGCATCAACAGTGTGTATTCTTGAATTGCTTTTTATGGTCAAAAGCTGACATGTCTAGGTCTTGCATATTGTTCGAGTATCATCTTCCCAGGGATTACTCTGCCACACGTCAGTAGCTCCAACATTCAGTTCCTTGCAAGTCGCTAATGGTGAGCAGTACAACGACATCCGACAGGATACAGGCTACAAAAACATCATTTTCTCTAACCGCATGGTGTCCGAGAGCAGCCGAGCAAGGGGCTTACACATGGTGGATAAGTCCGAGCAAGACACGTTCAAGCAGCATCGGTTCCACGCCTACTACATCTGGGTCGTATTGCACGAGATCCTTGGACATGGCACGGGAAGATTCTTGACTGAATCTTCTGACGGTAGTCTCAACTTCAACCCAGACCAGCCGCCACTGAATCCGCTCACAGGAAAGCCTGTGGAATGTTGGTATCGGACCGGGCAAACATGGACCGGAGTATTCAATGACCTAGCCACAACAGTGGATGAATGCAGAGCAGAGCTAGTTGGGGCTTATTTGATCGATGATATAGACATTCTGCGTATTTTCAGCTACACAGAGCAGAGCGAGGGTCAAGCCTGATGACAGTGAGTCACTTACTTTGCCAATCTATTGCGTACTAACCATCTACGCATCAGTCGCCTACAACATGTATCTGCAGTTAGGTGTCGATGGACTTCGAGGACTGGACAATTACGATCCTACCACCAAGGTAAGCACGGATCCATGACATTTACGAAGTCATGCTAACTGTCAATAGAAATGGGGCCAAGCACATAGTCGAGTAAGTCCGAAAGCTTCCACCATGTTGGTCTCCCCTAATTCGAACACAGGCACACTTTGCAATACTTCGCCATCTCCTCCGCGACAGTGATGGACTCTACATTATCACATGCGACGCAGAGAATACGACGTTAACGGTCAAAGTTGACCGTTTGCGAGTCATATCCCATGGGAAGCCCTCGCTGGGCCGGATGCTCTTGAACCTTCACATCTATCGGTGTACCGCAGACATCTCGAACTGTCGTCATTTCTACGAGGATTTATCCCACGTGGACGACGAGGCTCTAACATGGAGAAAGATTGTCATCTCGAAAAGGGATCCACCACTGGCATTTAGCCAAGGAAATACCTACCGCGTCGGAGATGATGTGAAGCTTAAAGAATACGAACCCACTGCGCGAGGAATCATCCAGAGCTGGGCCGAACGGGGGCTATAACAATACGATGCTGCAGAATACTGCGTTAGGTATTACTTGGCTCCAGTATAGCTACGTAAAACACAAAGTAAGCTGAGTAGGAGGGCCCTTGATTCGGATTGAGGAACCTTTCCGGTCGGTATCTACCGTGGTACCCTCGACATCAGATCTTCACCCGAGAAATTGACGTCATATCCATCAGATCTCAAATGTGAGAGTCGTCGCTTTCGAAATACTACTCTTCCAGATGGGTCGAGAACACGAGATAACTCTTGATTTGCGCAGCAATATGATGCGGGTCCTGAATTACATGGTTCCATCATCAAGAGGCATTGCTTATTGTCGCCCGCAGGAGAACGAACCAAGGAACAGAAAGATACGACACACTGCTTATATCTGGATGATGTGGCAGTGCTCAATGATTGGGTCGACGTACTAATAGGCTTCATGGCGCTACGCCTCATGCCCGGAAAGAGAATTGGGGGAGGTCTAGAGCTCTCGAGAGCGACGGACTTGGCTCATTCCATCACTCTCAGACAGATGTGCCACGGTCATGGAAACCAACCCCGGGCTGCAGTTCCGACCTTACCCCAGCATGACGAAGATGGAAGGGCGTGGGATTGGCCGCCCACGAGGATATAAATCGACATTCCTGGACCTGCTGAGACTTGAACCATTTCTTACCGAGTCAATCTACAGTTCTCCATCTACCTCATACAAATCCAAGTCAACAGACCACCATGGTATTCTATGCTCACCTTCACCAACGCCAGCCCGGCAAATGGCCCGGACACTGGCACCGATACCTGGTGACAGCGACCAATGCCACAGAGGCGAGGCGATTCTTCACCGGACTGCACAAATACACCCGGACCTCGAATCCGACGCTGAAACATATCGAGGCCGAGAATCTGGAATGGTGGAACTTTGAGTCTGATGACGGCTGGTGCATCAAGAACATCTACACCAGCATCAACGAGCAGAAACCATCCGAATACAACAATGTGCAAGAGTTGACCGACTGCCGCAAGACGATCCTGCTCACGCTTCTGCATGACCATGATGGTAGGATCTGGCCGATTCTTCCTTGCCAGAGTGAGCAGTGTGCTCAGTACGCTGACATAAGGAACGTTTGATTCATGGTTTCTTGTACATTATTGTGATGTACGAAAAGTCTTAATGCGAACAGACGTGGTGCGAATTATTTCCTGCCGAGAGTACTGTCGTAGTCATGGTCGTAATTCGTCTGTGGGCACTGGGGAAGGGAAGATGGCAGACTACCCCAGATCGAGACCCCACAGATCTCCCGAGTCGGACGGAGGCGTCGGCACTGCCAGCGAGTTCTCCCGATGCACAACTGCCAGGGCTTGCCGACTCCCATTCCGCTGTCGGAATAGTAAATTACACCGGTGCCGTGACGGGCCCATCGGTGGCTTATCTAATCACTTACAGCAGCAACAGACCCTGACCGACCCGGATTGATTGGATCAATTGGTCACAAACCACAGGAATTCGGAGGCCGAGAACTCGGGGCAGATTTGACACCTCCCCGTCCCGATCGCGTGCCTCGATCGTTCTGAAAGGCCCGGGGAGAGCGACAGGGGCGGCCCCCCCCCGCAGGGTGAACGTTTCTCCCCCCACGGGCGTACGAGGCAATACGGCGGTGGTGGAGCGCGCAGTGGGGCCGGCTTCGGAAGGCGGCAAAGCGATGCTGAAAGTCGGGGCGGATAATCGCTTTGTCGGCTGCGTCGCGACGCTCACTAGCCGAATCGGCGAGCTGGTGATGCTGAAGAGCCGTGTTACTTTTATTGCTGCTGCTGCTGTCTTCTCTTCTTCTTCTTCTTCTTTTCTTTCTCTCTTTCTTTCTCCAGTTTTATCTCCTCTGCAGATTGATTCTTAGGCGGTCGACACCATGTCGCGGCCTGTTCCTGCGGTGTTCCGCCCCATCTGGCGGCGGAATTTCTCCGTCTCAACCACCAAGCGCGCCATTGATAAGATATGCCCGTCCGCTCAAGAAGCCATCAAGGACATGAAGGGTTCCTCCACCGTTCTGGTCGGTGGTTTCGGTTTCGCCGGTGTTCCGACTACGTTGATCGATGCGGTCCGTGATCGCCCGGAAATCAAGGATCTGACGGTTGTCTCCAACAATGCTGGCATGCCAGGTGTTGGTCTCGGTAGGTTGTACACCGATGGAGCCCTGCGTGGTCTAACCGTCCCCCAGGCCAGCTGCTGGAAAGCAAGCAGATCAGCAAGATGATTGCCTCGTTTATCGGTGAAAACAAAGTGTTTGAGAAAATGTATCTCAGTGGTGACCTCTCTCTGGAATTGACCCCCCAGGGTACCATTGCGGAAAAGTGTGCCGCTGGTGCCGCTGGTGTCCCTGCTTTTTATACCCCTGCTGCTTATGGAACGATCGGTATGTTCTCCACTGGCGCGCGAGACCCTTGGCTAATGAGGATAGTGCAAACTGGTGAACTCCCCGTGCGTTACAACAAGGACGGTAGCGTCGCGATCAAGAACGACCCCAAGGAAACCCGCGAATTCAACGGCAAGCAATACATCCTGGAAGAATCGATCTTCGGTGACTACGCTCTGGTCAAGGTGCACAAGGCCGACAAGCTGGGTAACTGCCAGTTCCGCAAGTCGATGAACAACTTCAACGAGGCCATGGCCAAGAACGCGAAATACACCATCGTCGAGGCGGACCACATCGTCGAGGTTGGCGAGATCGACCCCGAGAGCATCCACCTGCAGGGTATCTACGTCAACAAAGTCATCCAGAGCACCGGCGAGAAGAAGATCGAGAAGCTCACGTTCGCCAAGGACCCTAGCGAGATGCTCCAGGCTGGTGAGTAGTACCCTGCCATGGGCCAGGAGATCATAAGTTGACGGTGTGATGGTGATAGGATCCGGTGAGGCCACCGCCCGCCGCGAGCGCATCGTCAAGCGCGCCGCCAAAGAGTTCCGCGACGGCATGTACGTCAACCTCGGTATCGGCATGCCCCTGATTGCTCCTTCCTACGTGTCCGAAGGCGTGGAGGTCGTCCTCCAGGCCGAGAACGGTATCCTGGGTCTGGGTGGCTACCCCAAGCCCGGCGAGGAGGACCCCGACTGCATCAACCCCGGCAAGGAGACCGTGACCCTGGGACGCGGTGCCTCGGTCTTTGGATCCCACGAGAGTTTCGGCATGATCCGCTCTGGCCGCATCGATCTGACCATGCTGGGTGCTCTCCAAGTCAGCCAATACGGCGGTCCGTATCCCATACCCTTCTCCCCCATACCATATCCCCAACACCACTAACACCCCCTCCTCCAGACCTCGCCAACTTCATGCTCCCCGGCAAAGTCAAGGGCATGGGCGGCGCCATGGACCTGGTCTCCAACCCAGAAAAGACCAAAGTCGTCGTGACCATGGAACACACCGACAAGAAAGGCAACCCGAAGATCCTTCCCGAGTGTACCTTCCCCCTGACCGGTCCCCGCTGCGTGTGGAAGATCATCACCGATCTGGCTGTGTTTGAAGTCAGCCCCACGGAGGGATTGACCCTGGTGGAACACGCCGAGGGCGTCTCCGTCGAGGAGATTCGCAGCAAGACTGCCGCTCCGTTCCAGGTTTCTGTGGATTTGAAACCGATGCTGTAATAATACATGGGGTTTTGGGTTGGTTGGTTGTTTATAGATTGTGTATATAACGTGGATGATGACATTATATATAAAATTTTTGTTAAAACATACCCCGTTCCATCTTGTATCATCCTTACATCACCCAAAACCCACCCCAATACCAATACCAAAAAAAAGCGAGAGGAAGAAAGAAAATTTAATGTCCCGTCTTCGACCGATTCCTCGCCCCCGTCATCCCCTCCCTCCCCCCCCCTGAACCGAACTCGGTGCCATTCCACTATCCATCCTCCTCGCGGCCGCCACATTGGGCGCCTCAAACGCGGTATGATGATGTTTCAGGTGTTCTTCATGGATTTCCATCGTCGTCAGGCATCCAGGCATTCTCGTAGTCGTCGATGGGTGCGTCGTCGCGTACGCTGCCGTGGAGGATTTTGGGGTGTAGGGGGGAGGGGGGAGGGGGGTTGGAGGGCATGTTGGGGATTCTTGGTGGAGATGGTGGGGTGGGGTGGGATGTAGTTGTTGATGGTGTTGGGGTTGGGGTTGGGGTTGGGGTTGGGGTTGGGGTTCTTAGGAATTGGAGGAGGAAGAGGGGGGAGGAGAGGGAGAGGGAGAGGGGGTTTATATGCTGTCTGTGTCTGTGTCCGTGTTGTGTGTAGGGGTGTGAAGTGGATAAGCTTATGATGAGATCATGAGTTTGATGCATTACATTGTACTGTTAGAGGACTGGGTAGGTTGGTTGGTTGGTAAGGTCCACATGGTAGACAGGTTTTCGATACTCATTGAGTGAATTATCTAGCCTGTTGGGTTGGTGGTATCATGGAGGCGAGAGATTTCCTGCTGATGGAAGGTTGGGACGGCGTCATGGCGATGTAAGAGAGTAAGTAGTCTGTAAGAGATGAGTTGGAATCCTTAGGGGCTATGATGGGCTAGACTTACTATCGGAGACTGTGTTCGATCCTGTGAAGAATATGCTGATGTATAGGGATCATGGTTGGGATGATATGTATGGAGCCCGGGATGGTTTCATTGTTTCCTGAGTAGGCAGTACTTCCACAGAATCTAACTGATTTGGTCAGATTGATGAAGGGTTGGGTTTCTTGCAATACGGTAGTAGATCGTATGCCAGTTTCATAAAATTGTGAAGTAGTCCTCAACCTACATGTACTGTAGTCAGGGTATGCATACCATAGAACCACTCAATTGTACACTGCTATAGTAAATTACTTCCTGCGTATATGACAACTGTAACGGCTGCAGTCAGGTATCACACTAGCTTGAAACGTACTATGTATTATTATCAGCCTTTCCGCATTAATTCTTGACTATGGAATCCCCCACATGTGGGGTCCCTCATTCCGTGGGGCCGGCCGGAGTCGTCTATGCGAACGGGGATTTACTCTCTGCATTCATTTCATCTGATTAGTTGGCTACGTTATTCTCATTACAGCATACGCCAATCCTCCCTTCATTATATCAAAGAGCTAGGGGAATGGGTGGCTGCTTGATTGACGGTCTGTTCTTATGAAATCATAGCATGGTATCATGGACTAACTTTTGTCTATATACTGAGGTTCCGGTTATAATCGATGGACGTTCTTTTCAATGACATCAGTTGCCCTTCACAAGACACCGAGCGGGGATACAAATTGGCGAGTGATAACCCTCAATCGGTATCCAAACAACTCTGTCCAGAGCAAGTCATCTCTAAATCATATTGAATCATTGTCCAGTGAGTCATACAGTCATGGGCCTGTAGGCTACCAAAGAAACTGCTGCTGAAAGCTCACCGACGGCGCTCCCCTCCAGAGACTCGGTTTCTGCTGCACACTCGAGCTAAACTCATGAACCGCCTCCGCGCGAGCCCGCTGATACTGTATCGCTTCAAAAACCGGATCAATCCGCGGACGACTTTCCCGAGCCTCTTCATTCAATCCAGGGCTGTGAACCAATTTCGCCGGCGTCACACCATCTTCCGGACTATTGGACATCTCGATCTGATGGATCCGTGGTAGCGTGGGCGCCTCCCGATGTTCGGGAAACTCAGAAACATGGTCTCTCGGAGATTCCATCTCCGGTGGATATCGAGCGAGCGGGACAGAAGAACGTTTGACGACATCTGCTCCCGAGGAGCGAGGTGCTGAGGCATTTCCTCCATTGCTTAAGCAATCATTCTGCCAGTCACGGATATTCTGGACCGAATGCAAGGGAAACTTCTTCCAGTAGTCTGTACCGCGTTTGCCAAAGCGCGGGGATGGAGAGTACATGTGTGTTGGGCTGTTGCTGTTCCTCTGACTTCGGGGATGATCATGGGTTTCCTGAATGGTAGCGGAGAGCTGGGCATCCGGAATCTCGGCGAGAAGTTTCAACAGTAGCCTCTCTGTTTCATGGAGACGGTGCTCCAGAGCTTCTATGTAACCTTTTGCAGGACCACTGGTGGAATAAGTCTGATGCACACATCGTACCGGCAGTTGCTTACCGTTTCAACTGTTCAGGCCAGTCGCAGGGCCGGTTATGTTGGTGACATTGCGTGCATATCGGCCTGCCGTGTTGATTTAGTTTCTGGTCAGCTGCATAAAGTGGGAGGACTCCATGTAGCGACTTACTTATTTCCACTGCACTAGACACATAGTGTTAAACATGCAGATCGTCACGGAAGGGATCTGCTTACCTTCTGTTTCCGGAAGCGGCAGGAATTACACGCCACGGTGATGCGCGACACCTTGTTGGGCTTTGCAGGGGCCATGATCGGGGGGGCGGTTAATAGTTTGGCAGAAGGGGACGCCGTCGGGGTGGATGGGGCATTGTATCGGCCAGAGGGCCGGGTTAAGAGCGCCGCGAGGAAAAGCGCTATGGCGATGGGCGGCCCTCATACAACATCCCTCGCCCACGCCCTTGACCGCGTCGGGTTAAGCGCGGGGGCGGTGGGGCAGCCACGGCTGAACGCTTAGCCGAGGTGACTCGATCCGGGGTCAACAATCTTCCTCATCCTAATGGATATACTGTGCATTGTCTATCAAAACTCTCATTTCAAATGATGTCTTTCAATCGATTCCTGGTTATCGTTCTGGCGTGGCTGAGTAGCCGGAATTGTATGTGGATTGATGGGGCTGGGCAAGCTAGCCGTCCTGGGGGTAGCCGTGTGGGTTGGTCACCCACCAATCCAGTACCTTTCATTGGCGAAAGCGCGAGCATCCATGTTGCGTGCCAATTTGATAAGCAAAGCTGTTTCAAAGACATTGATTATATTTCAAGCAAGGTTCAATGCAATGGCAGCTTTCGCCGACATGTTTAGGACAAACCTTTAGCCGAATCCGCAGCCGGAGGGAAGTATATAGAGCATGAAGATGCGGGGTTCATAGCCTCGAAGAATCATTTACTAACTCCAGTTTCTACTCCTGAATCCTGGTCACTACGATTTAAATGTCCGAAAAGCCCACCTACCGCATCGCTTCCATCCCCGGTGACGGGATCGGCGAGGAAGTGGTGAAAGCCACCATCGAAGTCGTCAACAAGCTCGCCCAGAAGCTCGACACCTTCTCCATCGAGTTCACTCATCTCCCATGGGGAACCGACTACTACAAACAGCATGGTCGGTACATGCCGGAAGGGTATTTGGAGACGCTGCGGGAACATGATGCAGGCTTGTTTGGCTCTGTGGGACATCCAGGTACGATGCGCTGAGGCAGACAGCATATTCCAACCCAATTAGATGTAATCTTACTGACGTATTTAGATGTTCCCGACCATGTCTCTCTCTGGGGCCTGCTATTGGCCCTCCGCAGTCCATTGCAACTATACGCCAATGTCCGTCCGGTGCGCACCTTTCCCGGCACCAAATCCCCTCTCAACACGGCAGTGGATGGCATCGATTGGGTCCTGGTACGCGAGAATTCCGAAGGTGAATACTGCGGTCAGGGTGGACGTAGTCATGTCGGCCAGCCATGGGAAGCCGCGACAGAAGTGGCCATGTTCACCCGAGTGGGCATCGAACGGATCATGCGCTTTGCCTTTGAGACAGCCCGCTCTAGACCACGACGCCACCTTACCGTGGTTACGAAGAGTAATGCCATGCGGCATGGCATGGTTCTGTGGGACGAGGTCGCCGCAGAGGTTGCCAAGGACTTTCCAGATGTCACCTGGGACAAGATGTTGGTCGACGCTATCACCATCCGCATGGTCATGAAGCCGCAGTCACTGGACACCATCGTGGGAACCAACTTGCATATGGATATCCTATCCGATCTGGCAGCTGGTCTAGCCGGTTCGATTGGTGTGGCACCATCCAGCAACCTCGATCCCACCCGGAAGAACCCTTCACTGTTCGAACCAGTGCACGGGAGTGCTTTTGATATCATGGGCAAGGGCGTGGCCAATCCGGTGGCTACCTTCTGGTCGGCTGCGGAGATGCTGACATGGTTGGGCGAGGGTGATGCGGCGAAGAAGTTGATGGACTGTGTCGAGAAGGTGTGCGCCGCTGGGATTGTCACCCCGGATCTCGGAGGGACATCCAATACGCAGGGAGTGGTCGATGCAGTTTGCAAGGAGATTGAGCAATTGCCTTAGCAGTAGCCAGTATGCTAACCATGACATCTCAGATCGGGCCTATTCTAGTGAGGAGTGGTCTTATGGTTCCATGAGAGGACTCGGTTCTATTGACAGATAGCTGACTGCAGCATACACTCTGACTGAGAAGACAATCGATGACTTCGAAATGTAGATGTGTCCAACAAAGGCATGGTGATAGTGTGCATAATTGTGCTGTATGACTAAGCCGGTGCTCGCAGCCAAACATGCAATCCACCGCGACTTCTTTTCATCTCCGAACCTCATCCTCGACGGAGACACCATGACCCGGCCAGCATGGAGTCTGCGGACCTCACCAATGGCGAGATCGGTTCCTTGACCGCACATTCAAATGATGAGAGCCAGTTTGTCGGCAGCTCCAGCGGAGTCTACTTCATCAAAACCGTCCGACGGGCTTTCTCCGAAAGTCTAGACCCGAGCGGCGCCTCGCCTGCCCAAGACTTTCCTCACCCGGAGGATACCCTCGTGGGCAGCGAAGACTCGCATCGGCGTTCGGTCTCTCGGTCCGTGAACACATCCCCTGCGGCCCTGCAAAATGACCAGTCTCCGTGCCAATGGGCGTATGACCCCGCGGTGGCTGCGGTCCTGGGGAATGCTCCCCCGCTGGATACAGCCCGCGAATTGATGATGATGTACTTCAAAGTCTGGCATCCGTTGTTCCCTTTCCTACATGGTCCGACCTTCCTGCAGGCCATGGAGGTGCTCTATTCCGCAGATCGTCCAGACTCGGCCCATTCTCCATCGCCAGACCACCGAAATGCCTCCTGGACCACGATCTTCCAGTGCGTGTTAAATCTGGCTAGTCTGGTGCACCCAGACCTTCGTCTTCCGGTAGGGTCTCGGATTGAGTCTCCCAGCAACATGCATACTCTTCTGGGAACTCTGACGAGTAGAAATGATCTTCTGTCCCTCCAGGCACTGCTGGCCTGCCAACTATACCTGGTTGCGAGGATGTCCCTCCGGACGGCCTCCACAGTAGGTGGCTGCATGCTCCGGTCCATGCTGCATGCGGGCCTTCATCGCTGTCCGTTCCGGTACCGGGAGCTTACCTCCCATGACCGACAGCTGCGCAAGAGGATCTTCTGGTGCGCGTATGCCCTGGATCGATACTTAAGCCAGGCCCTCGGTTTGCCCTTAGGTGTCCAAGACTCCGACATCGATGTCTGTCCCCCCGGTGCCCCAGAGACCCATATCCCAGGGATGTACAACTGGGCCCAGAATTTCCGACCTACCTTGTTCCCTGAGCAAAGAGAGCCCTATTCCCACTCTTCGAACAACCAGTCTCTCGGAACCCCCTCGCAACGTCCCTCGCCCGCTGAAGAAACCCAGCAAAATCGCCGGGAACTCGCCTTTGCAAGCTACGTCGAGTCGGGCACCCTGACAGGCCGAGCTCTCGAGCTCTTTCACAAATCCATCTTCGTGCGCTCCGTCCGGCGCAGCGCCGTGCTCTTCCTAATCACCGACGTCCACAAATGGTGGAACAATCTCTCCATCGAGACGCTCCAAGGCCAACCAGCCGCAACCGCAGCCTCATCCTCCCAAACAGCAACAACAACAACCCCCAGCGCATTCAACTTCGCTCCCTTTTTCACTGTCCTCTACCAACACCTCATCCTCCTCATCAACCGCCCCTCCCTCTCCCTCAACCCATCCACGCCCGAATTCTGCTCCGGACTCCAAACCTGCATCAACGCCGCAAGGGAGATCCTCTCCGCCCTCACCACGCAACAAGAAAGCGGCCAATCCTTCTTCTGGCCTGGCTTCCTCTCTGCGGCCTGGATGTCCGGTCTCGTCCTTGCATTTGCCTGCCAACTTCGCCAATACGTTCTATCCAAGGGAATCCAGTACGTTACCACTTTTCCCTTGACACTACCTCATTCACCCACCCATCCACCTATCTCATCCCCATCTTCATCCACACTCCCCCCCCCCTCACTAACAACCCCCCAACCAGAGAAATAACCAAATGTCTCTCCATCCTCCACACCATGTCCACGCAATGGGAAACCGCCAAACACTGCTACCGAGCCCTCTCCCTTCTCTCTCGCAACATGCACGAATCCAACTCCAGTGAACCAACCCCCCATAAACGACGAAAAGTAGATCATCCCTCCTCCTCTTCCTCCTCTTCTCGTCTGCGGGACGCACATGATCCCGCCGTCACTACTGATCAATTACCCCTTACTCACAATGGTCCTAACGGTCCGAGAGAGGATGGGGAAGGAGAGGGAGAAGAGCATGCTAGAACGAGGCGAGAGTATGGTGTAAATCACACCAATATTTACAGTGAAAATATTACGTCAGGACAGATCCCCGATTTGAATGATGCGGAGTTTGACTTTAATATTGTGGATTTGCTGCAGGGGAGTAACTTTGATGATTTGACGGATATGTTTGGGCAGCAGTATCCAACCTTTTGATGGGGATGAATCTCATGTACAATCAGGGATGTCACAAGATACATACGGAGTAATAATGGAATACAGTACTACGTGTAATACGAGAAAGAACCCGTGAGGAAGTCATAAGTCTATATTACACTCGTGTCATATCGTAGGATACGAGGTAGGTAGTATGGCGGGATAGGAAGAGAAAAGACGTCACAACTTCCTCCCTCTCGTGACATGAAATAAGAGAGAACCATGGCATCCGAACAACTTTTCATCTCCGATCCCAGGGTTGGCTGCTTTTCTTTGCTCGTTGCCCTCTTGCATCACGTGCACGTAGCATCGCCAGGGAAGAACCCTTCAGAGAGTGGAAGAAAGAAAAAGAGGGATCCAGGAAGGTTGATGTCGCTCGCTAATCATGGGCCGATGACACCACTAACAAAGAACTTTTGGGAACCGAGGGATATCAGGACCAGGGAGGTAAGAGAAGAGAGGTTTAAAAAAAAAAAAAAAGGTAGGTGGTAATAAAGAAAAGGAGGAGTTAGGATAAGAGAAAATAAGGGGTAAATCGTTAATTGGAGTAAGAAAGGTAGTCGAGGTCATCAAAAATAGGTGGAGTCAAAATTCTGACATGGCAGACTGCTGAATCAAACCACCGGCATTGGAAATGGGACAAGGATTTACGCCTTGGTCTCCTCGGCGGCGGCCTCCTTCTCAGCCTCCTCGGGCTTGGCAGGCTCGGCAGCAGCAGGGGCCTCGGGCTCACCCTTGTTCTTCATGTACTCGTCGTAAACGCTGAGGGCCTCGTCGACCTTGGCGCGAAGGGCATCTTCCTCCTCGAGCCTGCAACACGTTAATAGTGGTCAAAGGAAAAGATGAGGTACATAGGGATTACTCACAGGCTCAACAGCTCAGTGTTGTCCATCTCCAGAAGCATACCAGTGATCTTACCAGCCAACTCAGGCTGCTGGGCCTGAATCTTGGGGTACAGAGCCTCACCGAGCATCTGCTTCTGCTGAGCCGGGGGAACGGCAGCGAGAGTTTGAGCGTTAAGACCACCAGCGGGGGCTTCCTCACGGCCAGCGGGCTGAGCAGCGTTCTGTCCACGGCCACCCTGACCAGGGCGGATCTGACCCTGCTGGACGGGAACACCACCACGGCCCTGTCCGTAACCAGGACCACCACGCATACCCTGACCCATGGGCATTCCGGGGACCTGTCCACGGCCACCAGCGCCGCGTCCGAACTGCACCTGAGCCATACCGGGGTAGCCCATGCCGTTAGGGATGCCACCAGGGCCCTGCATGCCCATGGGGATACCCTGAGCGAAGTTGGGGGGAATCTGCTGGTTGGGGCCCATGCCGCGACCACCCTGCTGGCCAGGGAAAGGACCGGGGTACTGGCCGGGGCGTCCACCGGGGATACCCATCACCATACCGGGCTGAGGAGGGAAGGCCATACCACGCTGGCCACCAGCAGGCATGAAGCCCTGCTGACCGGGACCGTAGAAGACGGCGGGCTGCATGTAAGGCTGGGGCATACCGGCGGCAGCGGCGGCCTGCTGCTGTCTGATGGTGTTGCGAGCCTGGATGCTGGCCTCGAGCTGGCTTCTGCGAACATCCTTGCGCTGGGCAAGGGCAACGTAGAGGGGCTTGCCGTTGACCATTCTCTGGTTCATCTCGGTGACGGCCTTGGAAGCCTCATCGGGGCTGCTGAAGCAGACGAAACCGAAACCCTTGCTCTTACCGAAAGGCTTCTTCTCGGACTTCTTGCCCTCCTTGTCCTTCTCCTCGGAAGACTCGCTGGCCTTCTCCTCGGCCTTCTCAGCCTCAACGGCCTCCTTGTCGTTCTCCTTGTTGGCCTCCTTCTCCTTACCAGCGGAGTCGGGAGACGAGGTGCGCTCGACGTTAGTGTCGCGCATGACCTTGGCAGAGGTGATGGTGCCGTAAGGTCCGAAGAGCTCACGCAGCTTCTCGTCATCAATGTCGTCGGTCAGGTTCTTGACGTAGAGGTTGACACCCTGGTACTTGGAAGCCTTCTCCAGGCGGGCAGCCTCGTACTGCTTGCGCAGCTCCTCCTCACGCTCGTGCTTCTTCTGGGCACGGCCAACGTAGAGCTTCTGGCTGCGGATCTCCTTGTCGTTCATCTCATCGACGGCGGCCTGCGCGCTGTCGTGGGTGGAGAAGTTGACAAAACCGAATCCACGGCTCTTGCCCTCCTGATCGCGGCTGAGGGTGGCGGAGGTGATCTCACCGAAGACCTCGAACATCTTGCGGAACTCGTCATCATCGATCTCGGAGTCGAGGTTCTTGATATAGACGTTGGTGAAGTTGGCCTTCATCTCCTCGAACTTGCTCTGGCGGTCCTTCTTGGAGATGTGGTGGCCGACGAAGACCTTCTTGTCGTTCAGCAGCATGCCGTTGACGTGCTTGATGGCGTTGTTGGCAGCCTCGGCAGTCTCGTAGTGAACGAAACCGTATCCCTTGGAGTTACCGAACTCATCCTGAGCGACCTTGCAGCTGAGGATGTTGCCGAAAGCGGCGAACGTGTCGTGAAGAGCCTTGTTGTCAATGGCACTGTCGAGGTTCTTGATGAAGACGTTGCCCTGGCCGGTCTTGCGGAGGGCGGGGTCACGCTGAGACCACATGATACGGCAGGGCTTGCCCTTGATCAGGGTGTAGTTCAGGTCTTCGAGGGCACGCTCACCATCGGCGGTGTTGTTGTAGTTAACGTAGGCGTATCCGAGAGAGCGTCTGGTAACGGCATCACGGCAGACACGGATGGAAGCAACCTGGCCGATGGAGGAGAAAAGCTCGTAGAGCATGGCCTCGGTCACCGAGGGGTCGAGTTCACCGACATAGAGGGAAGCCGAGTGAGGCTGGTTGGCACTGGGAGCCGGGGCCGAGTTCTCAACGGCAGTAACCTCGGGAGTGCCGCTGGGGGCAGCAGCAGCAGGGCTGGCCTCGGCAGCGCCGTTGACGGGCTCGACGGCGGGGGTGGTAGAGGCGTCGGCAGACATTTTTGTGGTGTTACTGTTGAGCAGGGACGAGGTTAGCCCAGTGTCAGGGAGAAGATGGAGGGGTGGAAGACAACACGAATAGGCAGGCAAATGGCAGGATTGAGACAAGCTCCCAAGCGACAATTAAACAGACTGCGGGCAAGGCAAGTGGAACAGATGGACGATGACAGCGGAAGATGAGCAAGGGGATCCAACCGAGCCAGTGTGCGCTGACTGACGGAGACGGAGATTCACTCCCAGGCGGTCACACTATCACGATAATGGGGGGGGAGGGGGAGGATGATCCACGCGATAAAGGTCCAACCTCGATCTCAGGCACCAGCAACGACGACGATAGACGACGGTTGCTAAATAGGAGAGACAGACAGGATGGATGTGAAGATAAAAACACGATCACGAGGGAGGACGAATAGGCGGTCGAGGGTAATCTTCCAGATGCACGCACACACAACATCCACGCGCACACACACCGCACACTTCGGAGCAGTGGGAAAAAGTCACAGTAGGGCCCGACGGGGAAAGGGTTGGGAGGGGAGATATACTTTGGTTTTTTTGTTGTTTTTTCCGGGTTTTTTTGCGAGATTTTTTTTCGATGAGTTTTCGAAAAAGGGGGATATGAAAAGGGAGGGAGAAGAGAAAAGGATGCTGAGAGAGACAGCAGAGAAGGGTTTTATGGATTTTTTGGGGAAGGAGGAAGAAGAAGAGCGGATGGAGGAGGAAGAGAAAAGACGGCGAAGAATGAAACGACGCCCCAAAGAAACCTCTCTGCCTTTTTTTTTTTTTTTTTTATCTGAAAAAAACTCAAAGACAAATTTTTTCTTTTTTCTCTTTGGGCCGGCAGGTGCCGCTAGGCCCAAAGGGGCTCGGGTGCTCGCCGCTTGAACGGCGCTTTACGGAATGGTGGGTTCCCGCCCTGCACTCTCGTTTGCTGCGCTGAGTTTTTAGCTTCAGCGGCAAAACTAACAGAACGGATGAAGGAATATTAATCGGGACTTCGGCGCCTCAGGTGTCAACCGGGGCTGGCCCGTCATCAACCCCATCCATCGTCTTTCATTCAACGGGAGCTTGACGGCAGCCACCGCATCGGTGGTATTTCAACAACAAAGGACGCACGACCCAACGAGCCCATTCTGAAGAAGTATGTATAATGGCTATCTATCCGGTTGGTCGAAGCTGCCCCCGCTGGTAACAAAGGCCCGAGGCGTCAGCAGCCCCAGGCCTCGAACTAGAAATAGCATACATCCTCGGAATCTGACAGACAATGAAACGAGACAAGAACAATCAATGACGTACTGCTCACCAGGACGCCTCAGCTATGCAATTCGTCATAAGTCAATAAATGCACGCCATGTATCTGCATGACCGGCATTCGGACCATCTCATCAAAATTACCACGTATATCAGCTCAGATCAAATCCAGCTCCCGAGTTGACCGCATACAAGAGCTTCTCCCGGAGGGTATGGGCGTTGGAATATCGGGGAAGCTTGAGGAGATTCACGCACGTGCTTGTGCTAGGCAGTCTTTCCTGGTCCTCACTGGAGTCCCGGATGCTGAATCGAGGATTGAGGTGGCTGAAACCTAACAAGGGAGCCCGAGGCGTGGACGTCACAAATCGTAGTACCTTCTGTCTTTCTGCGTTTGACATGTTCTCCATGACCTCCCAGAATAACTTGACCGTCGGGTGCTCTTCTTTATCGTCACCGATGGTGTACACTCCGCCATAAAGCGTGTTGCGTCTCAGGTCGGCTACATCGATGTCTCCTTGATCGCCACTCACAAGCGTTTGCAGCTCAGTCTGGTTGAACATCGACAACCATGAGGGCTGGATAACCTGCCCCAGTCCCTGGAGAAAAGCGTTGGTCTGCAGAGCAGGCTGGACTTGAAGCCGGTAGCGAGCAATGTAAGAGATGTACACCAACCGGTTCTGGTTCGTCACAGGTATGTCCGACCCATGGCTTTTCAGGTCTCGTGTCGTCGTACGACTGCCACCGTCCGGAAGCGGGACAGTATCGGTGATGGTGAAGTTCAACGAAAAGTCCTCCACATTTTCGGTATAATTCTTCAATTGCAACTATCATACCAGTCAGCGGCGAATACATAGCACCAGAGCAACACGTTTCACTTACCAGCCCTTGGTAGAGACCCTGATCCAGGTCTTTCAGGTCGTTGAGGTTGGCACGGTAGGCTGTCTCCCGCTGCGCCGAGCCCGTCCCACCCGTCAAAGCCCATTTGAGCAAGAAAAACGGGGCAAAGTTGACATCGACCAGGATTCCCTCGTACATACACTTTCCAATGATTCGCCCCAGAAACTCGTAGCGTCTGAGCAGATCGCGAACATTTTCGTTCCATTCGGCAGTATTTTCGACGAAACCCAGCTGTCTGAGAAACTCTCGCCGCTGTTCAACGGCAACTGGGTTTGGGTAGAGCAGGTGTTGGTCATTTTCTTCAAACAAGTTCAAATCATTGGTCGATCTGAAAGCTTCGCTAGTCACGCTCGTGAGGAACTCCTTGGTGACACCGCCGCCATCAATGCCAGCTTCTGGCGTATTGAACTTGTCGATAAACGTAATCTGGATGGGTTCTTTCAAACCCTCTCCTAGCTCGTAAAACTCATCGAATGCATCCTTGAATATGCTCTCGCGTCGGATGTTGGCATGGTGCCGACTCAAGATATCTTGCATAGCGGGACGACCTTCGATCATGCGGCCCATTGAGGCCTGCGCCACAGACATGCGCCAGGCATCCGGATCGATGAAGCCTTGCCTTCTGCGTATCTGGTCGCGATAAATAAATTCGCGAAATATCTGAACTCGCGTCGGGAACGGTATGAAGAAGGGCATATTCCGGAGGATCTCCAGTCTAGGGGCCACGGCCTCCAGCTGCTTCCTGCGAGCGGCCTGTTGCTGGCGGCGTCTCAGTGCTTCAATCCGAAGTGTCTGCTGAGCGCGGCCGGTCCCGATCAGGCCTGGGGAGGGCTCATAATAGTCATCATACATAAGATCATCGTGTTCCTCCTTGTCGTCTTCGTCTTGGAGCTGGTGTCTGTTCTCCTCTTCTGCGACAACAGCAGGAATGAAGCCCTCCATGTCAAACCGGCTCGTCATCAACCAATGCCCATCAGGAAGGAATTTCCGCCTCGAATCCCGCTCATGGATCATTCTCAGCAAACCCGTAACCAGGCCCTTGAAGTAATCCAGCGGAATTCCCGTAACACCGGGGAGTCCTTTCTCTTTATTCTTCATCTCAATGTCCCTCACGCTTGCAATGGCATCCGACGGCGCGGCCAGTGAACTGAAGTAACCTCGAATGCTTCCAGTGTCTTGAGTGGTTTCCTTTTCGCTCAGGTCCGCCGAGTTCCAGTACAGGGTGAAGCCGAGGTTTTTGAGAAATACTGTCATCTCCTTGATATCCCTCAGGGGTAGAGCGCTCTCCTTGGTCCACGAAACTCGTGCGTTCGAGGACGCCGTGAAAGAAGACTCGCTAGAAAAGAACTCCTCGTCATCCATTACCTTGAGAACGAACGTGTAGAGTTCCAGGAATAGCAGTATGATTGTCCACTCTTCATCCCTTTCCATTTGTGATATTCCTGGAAACCTAGCATCCTGCGCGTTGTCGGCTGGCTTCAGCAGCGGCAACACCTTGGTTGAGTCATGACTAATGGCAGCGAATATTCTACTCGCCTTGGATGCTTGCCAAAAATACTTGATGGCCGGGATTCTTGAGCCCGACTGACCTGCGACTTGGTCGCCTGAAGTAGCCGACCCCAAATACAGCCACATCCGGATATCATCTCCCCGGCGAGGAAAGACTCTCAGAAGGGTCAAGGCATAAGTAGCAAGAATCTTCGCTTCTCTAGACGCATCTGACTGGGCATCCGCCAGGTCACCCTGGGAGAGGCGGGTAGATTGTAGCTGAGAGAGAAGCCCTGTGATGCTACTCTGATTCACGAGGCTGACTAGCTGCTCCTTGACAAAGGGATGCAACCGTGTTCGTTCTGGAGTGTCATCATACTCGCTGGAGTCTTCTGACTCTAGACGGCGCGATATATGCACGGCGGTGGAGTTGAGGAGCTCTGATACCACCTTGACAAAACCGGGTTCTGGGGCCTGGCGGCCTGCCTGGTTTCCCAGAGCGCACCGGTGAAAGTATATGAAATAAGCAAGCAGCCAAAGACGGGCATCCACGTCCTCGACGCTCCCAGGGTGGTCTCCGAATAGCGTTCGTAACGGCCCCAAGGCGGACGTTAGCAACTTATAATTGATGTTGTTTGCTAATCCATCCAGACTTCCTATGTATCCCAAAAGGTCGGGAATCGTTAGGTAGCTTCTTGCAAACCACTCGTAGGCCGTAAGAGTCTCAGAAGTAATAGGTCGAAGCAAAGCAAGGACACTCTGGACAAGGCTATCCTGGGATACCTGATATCTTCGAGATATTGATTCAAAGTCTTTCGTGAGAATCGCCAGGACGGAGTAATAATCTTTGGCCAGCCGTGCCATTTGCTTCGGTATAAGGCCCGTGAGAAAGACGAGCAATCCAAGGAGATGCCCCACGGCGAAAGCCGGCACCGATGGCGACGTTGCAGACCGTAGAACACGAAGGGTCAGATTTGCCAGGCGCTTCAGCGGCGTGGTCCATTCCCCTTCGGTCGCGATCGTAGGCACTTCATGCAGAGTCCGCTGAAAGGCCTCCGAGAAGTATACCAAGCGGGCAACATCACCACTGTTCCACGGTTCCAGAAATTGAACCAGCAAGCGCAGCTGTGATAAGCATTCCGTGGCCGATCCGTATCGGAGAGACTTCTGCGGAACCACATCTGGATGTTGAGCAAGGGCGTCAAAAGAGGGGGGATCCTCTTTGCCCTGTTTCTCCGTGGTATCCCACTCCGTGCGCCACGCCCTGCGCGTTATCTTCCGGCTCCGATAACCCCTCCATGTCCGTTGGATGAGCCGGCTGGCGGTCAACCGCTCTCTCTCTTGCTGTCTCACGAGACGTTCTTGTTGGGCAATGGCCAGAGTATTCTGGGGGCCGGCGCCGTGCGGATTTTGTCGGCCGGAGGGATATGCGGCGAAAGGGTTCGTATTGCGGCCACCGAGGTTAACCTGCCGTGGACGGCGGGAGTTCCCCGTAAACGACTGGAACATAGCGGCGTCGGGATCACGTTGGGTTCAGACTCAGTCGACAAGACTCGATCGAACAGGGGAGGAGATCACTGGAGAGATGAGAAGCATCAGTGAAGCGTCTCCATGCTGCAGCCCACGGATGAGCAACCTAGACACGCAGTAAAGCGGAGGGGGATGGAAGGATGAACTGGGCTGGTATTATGCCATCAGGAGCATGCAGCTCCAAAGTCCTGAAGTCCCGATCCGCCGCTGCTGATCGCCCTTCCGGCCACGCACTGCTGCCCGCCTTCGCCCTTATTGCCACGCAGGGTTCCGCCACCCGACTACTACTATTGACCGAGCTTATTAATGACGCCAACATCTACTCCATAGATGATGCTGGAACTACTCATCGAAATGCTTGAGAGACAGTGAGACACTCCTCTTAGAAGTTGCCTAAACTATTCGTCCTATGGACTCCCGGTTGATCGTCGCAGAAGCAATAAGTATTGACTTTCAGTATGACTGGGAGTCGGCTACACCTCGCAAAGGAATCAGACCAAACTATCGGACGAAAGCCTAAGAAGCTCCACATACTCACGTATACAACAGGAAGCGTCATTTGCGTCGGTAGACGCCTACTTTCACGAGAAGACAGACCTTCCGCTATAATACCTTCGTGAGACGATCTGTCTAGTGAGTTTACAAAAGACCAAGAGGTCTCCAGATGAGAAAAGATGGCGAAGCAGTCCAGCAACAAGCATATATATTCAAGTTTTCGCCGGCCTCTCGTCTTGAGTATTTAGCTTGGGAGCCCCCCTAGGCATAGTACAAGCCGCTCAAGAGAAGGAAGTGTCAGCACCGGACTGGACGCACTCCGAACAAAAGGGTTTCTCAGGTTCATATCGATGGGCCAGCGTTTTTGTAATCATCGTCGCGGGACACAGTGAGTTCCGTGAGGGTTTTTACTCCAATAGCAGACGTGTATACATTGTTTAGGTGTGGGGGGAAATGTAATAGTGGTCGAGTTGCTCTCCAATTGATGCATAGTTAGATCTCATATTCTTGGAGTACATGTTAATATCTATCTATACTGGTAGTATGGCCAAACCTCGCAAGAATTGGTTAACGGGGAAAGAGGGAAGACGAAGAAAATGTAGGCTTTGCGTGGCTGGCAACAATGGCCTACTATGACTGCGTTGCTCCAAGGGTGGAAGGTTTATTATATACCTCAGCCCACAACTACATTCACTGCGCGGGATACATCGTACCATGAAATAATACTCATCAAGGGCGTATCACAAGGAACGCCATGTCTTTCCGAAGATCATGAAATTGTAATTGGTAAAATAAACCATTTGCTAAAATGCAAAACCCAGAGATGCGCCGCAATCCAATCCACGTACCAAGGGCAATGATCGAGACCTAGGCTAGTGTGCCCAGTCTCTTCAACTGCATGATACATCGGTAGCCCCAATGATATGTGCCCTCAACATCAAATCCCACAGCTACTGTACATAGAATACAATCCACGCAAGCCAGCGGATAAGGCAAGAGAAGGCAACCCGACTTCAGCGTCCTCGAGAGTGACAGCAGCTGACGCGGAGATGCTCGATCAGCTGCCGCTATGTTCCATGCCTGGTCTGACCGCTAGAGCACAAGGACGGGGTACGCCTCAATATGTCCGAATATCCGAATTGTTTCCCCAAAGTCGACGACTATTGACGAGTAGGCTCGGTCGGTTTCGATGTCTCTGCGGCTTTCTCGGCAGCCTGCGACTCCAGGCGTTCCTGTTCCAGGACTTCCTGTCCATTGTCCGATGCCCACATATCAAGGTAGTCCTTGCCGCCGAAAGCCCGTTCAATCGTCATGGTCCTTCCCCTCCTCTCGACCTCTTGCGTGTATTTGGATTTCGTCGCAGGCATACGTTTCGTCACAAAGGGCGTCAGCTGGTCGCGTAGGTTAGTACATGGGCCATAATTAGAGTAATTGCCCCAAGTGCGAGGCCACGAGAGCCTACCTTGAACTGATCCAAGTTCTCAGGCACGACATAAGTGCGGACTTTTTTCCAGTCGATCACATAGGATCCGTTCTTCGCGAAGTAACCCATTGAGCCGGACCGGGTGCCCTTATAGTAGCCGCCATTGACCTGCTTGGTTGTCAGGCGCAACCGCGCCATCATCGGCTGTGAGGGTTTGAACATGGTGGCAGGTAGAGACAGTCGCTGTTCCTGGTTGCGGAGACAAGACGGAGGTTCAGTGTCGGAGTCGATAAAAGGCTCTTCTGGGCGGCGCTAGGAGTAGCTCCGCCCCGCCAAGAACTTTTTTCCTGGGCCGCATCGGCAAAGTAAAAAAATCATCTCGACACAGTCGCGGTGTCTGGACGCCATCGACGGCATTTTTTCCCTATTGCTGGGATTTTTTGAAAAGTTATACACTACTGCTATTGCCCGCAGGAGCTGCGACAGACGCCACCATGCCTCGCAGTCAAACGCAACGGAGCGGTCCCAAAGACAGAGACCAGTCCTCCAAGAAACCGAAAGCCGCACCCAGGAAGAACAGGCCCGGAAAATACCTCAACGCATTTGCTATCGCAGAGAGCGAATACAAACCAAAGCTAGGACTTAAGCGCAGTCGCTTCGGCCAAGAAGATGAACAGTTCAAACGCAAGCGCAACATCGGTCGAGACGCCGACGATTCGGACGGTCAGGATCAAAGCAAGCGCCGTCGCACGGAAGATGATGATGACTCGGATATGGGCTCGAATGCTGGTAGCGACGGTGAAGGACACCGGTGGAAGATCGGTGAGGTCGATAGTGACGACGAGGTGGACAGTGACGAAGCGATGGGCTCCAGTGATGAGGAGAGATTTGAAGGCTTCACTTTTCGCGGCAGCTCTACAATGAAAAACCAACCGAAGAAGGCACCGGAGCGCAAAAAGCGCAGTCGCGAGATCACACTATCTGAAGACGTTGAAGAGTCGGAAGACGATGACGATTTCGATGAAGATGAGGACGACCTCGGAGAGGATGCAATCGACCTGACCGCTGCTTGGGACATGAACATGGCAGAAGAGGAAGAAGAGGAGAAAAAGAAGGCGAAGTCCAAGTCCAAGCAACCCGTCGAAAGTGATGAATCAGAAGAATATGACTCCGACAGCGAAGACAGCGGATCCGACGAGAGCGACAAATTATCACTTTCGGGAGATGAGGACGAGGCAGATGAACATGGTCTTTCCAAGCTACAGAGCTTTGTCAACTCTATGAATAACGAGAGCACTACCAAGACGACTCGAAGGACAGGCGGCAGCCAGGAACAAGGGACCCCGACGGAGTTCGGGCTGACTTCTACACGGAAGCTCACCGTTGCCGATCTCTTGCCATCCATTACAGACTCTCGTTTGAAGAGTTCGCTGAAGCATGTCGACTCCGATATAACCTCTCATAAGAAAGCGTCCGGTGTTCCTGGCAAGTTGGATGCGCCTCTTGCAAAACGTCAACAAGATCGGCTGGACCGGGCGGCTGCATACGAGAAGAGTAAAGAGACTATGGACCGCTGGTTGGAGACAGTTAAGGCGAACCGCCGAGCAGAGCATCTTGTGTTCCCGCTGCCCGACCCCGAAGCAAACCAGACGCATCGGATGGGTGCTGCTGAACCGAGAACGGATCTTGAAAGCACCATCCAAAACATCCTTCAGGAGAGCGGACTTACCGAGGCCAACGGAAAGTCGGCGGAGGATCAGGTACAGGAGTTCGAAGAGCTACAGGCACGCAAGTTGCCTATTGAGGAGATTAGAGCTCGTAGAGCGGAACTACGGAAGCGGCGTGACTTGCTCTTCCGGGAAGAAGTACGAGCCAAGCGGATTAAGAAGATTAAGAGCAAGTCATACCGTCGTGTACACCGGAAGGAGCGGGAGAGGCTGGAGCAACAGGAACGACAGGCCCTCCTGGAGGCTGGTGTGGATCTGGATGAAGAGGAGAAGGAGAAGAATGATCGACTCAGGGCGGAGGCTAGAATGGGCTCTAAGCACAAGGAGAGTAAATGGGCGAAGAGCCTGAAGCAGACTGGTCGGACCGCTTGGGACGAGGATGCTCGACGTGGCACGCAAGACCTGGCACTACGGGAGGAGGAACTACGGAAGAGGATCGAAGGAAAGAGCGTCACGAACGGCAACGAGGACTATCTCGGCTCATCCAGTTCTGAGTCCGAAGACGAGGACCCGTGGGATGAGGAGGCCGGGTCGGATGCTGAAAAGCGCAAGATCCGTCAAAAGCTTAGCCAGCTCGAAGGAGGCGACGACGTTGACTCGGAGTTGAAGGGGCCCCATGCCAAGCTCCTCTCCATGAAGTTCATGCAGAATGCGGATGCTGCGCGTAAAGCAGAGAACGATGCTGAGATCCGGCGCCTCAACCGGGAGCTTCATGGTGAAGAGTCCCAATCGGAAGCAGAATCTGAGGTTGGTCGACGGAAATTCGGCCACTCAGAGACTACGAAGTCTGCCAAGGAGACCAAAGCGAAGCCGCCACGGAACGAATTTGAAGAGGCGCCTGGGTCCGATGATGAGGAGGCGCAAGAGGCGGATCAAGAAGTCAAGATCGTTCTCGACCGTCCTGAAAAGAAAGGACCGGCCAGCTCCCAAAACAAGCCTCGGGGTCGTCCCCAAAAAGAAGCTGCGGAAGAACAGGACTCTGCTGTCGAAGAGAACCCGTGGCTCGTCCAGACAAACAGAAACAACCGTCGCACAACAGGAAACGATTCACAGCAGACCATTGATATCACACTCGATGATGCGAAGACTAGCAGCGACAATTCCAAGAAGGCGCCCAAAGCCCAGAAGGCATCCGCATCTAAGAAGAAGCTTGATGCAGAGGACTATGATAGCGACGATGAGGACAGCGTACCGGTGCTTCTCAAGAACCATGACCTGGTGAAGCGGGCCTTTGCTGGAGACGAAGTTGTCCAGGACTTCGACCAAGAGAAGCTCGACACCATCAAGGAGGAAGATGATCAAGTGATTGACAACACCCTCCCGGGATGGGGTAGCTGGGCTGGTGATGGAATCAGCAAGAAACAACAGAAGCGACAGAAACGTTTCCTCACCAAGGTCGAGGGAGTGAAGCCGGAGGATCGGAAGGATGCCAAGCTTTCCCGGGTCATTATCAACGAGAAACGGATCAAGAAGGTAAGAAGATCAGGCTGGGCTCCGTCGCGTGTGATTGCTGTCCTGTGCATGATGAAACTAATGTCCTTTGTCTCGTTAGAACACCAAATACATGGCCACCCAGCTCCCTCACCCGTTCGAGACGAGGCAGCAGTACGAGAGATCGCTCCGTCTGCCGATCGGTCCCGAGTGGTCTACCAAGGAAACTTTCCAGAATGCAACCAAGCCACGCGTGATGGTCAAGCAAGGTATCATCAAGCCAATGTCGAAGCCTATGGCTTAAGGTATGAGATAGTCCGGCTGCGAGTCGGTGGTCATGATGGGTGTATGTACCGGCGGATACAAGTGATCTTGCTCGAGGAGGTTGTTGTAGAATTAAGTTTGGTCATGATACCAAGTCATTTTAAAGATACTCACGCTAGTTTATCTGATTTGTTTGGTTATTGGTTCCGGGGGTTGTCACTGAGCATTGTGTCAAGTTAGTAGTTGTCATCCCCGCATCACCCGGATTGTCATAGCAGCAGATCTGCAGACAAACCCCGGGCTCCCACTCTCCCACGCGGGATAGTTTAGAGTTGGACCCTTTGGAGGGCGTTAGTCTCCGGGGTTGGTCACCCCTAATAAGGTTGTCGAATAAGCAGTGGTTGGGCTGAATATGACCTGGTCGGGTGAGCCCCTGCATCGTGATACCCTCAGTTCCCTGACGCAGGCCACATGGACATCGAGATTCGGTCCGACCTTGAACATGAGCATGTCAGTTCCAGTGCGGGCCAGTCAGAGAGGGACTCGCGTCTCTTACGACGAGTGACAGGGTGGAATGTGACGACGGGTGTTGGCCGGGAAAGAAGAGACCTGGACATTAGCCTTGGCGCTGGGTACATTCCTTGATGCCTGGAGACGCCTCCCCGACAGACGAGCAAACGGAGAAGGCCACGCAGTGAATAACTCGAGTCAGTCAAGGCCGGTCGGAGGATATCGTGGAGCATCTGAAAGTGAATGAAGGTCAGAAGGTAAATGTTCCAGGGCGATGGAGATTCGAGAGGCGAAGTATTTGAGCAGCGGGGGATGCTGAAGGGCTGTCGCAGAGGGAGAAGACATGCTCTGCTCCACTCGGGCTCTCTGCCTTTCCCGTGCCTTCAGCAACTCCCCAAGTCCCCCATCTGCCGCGACACTACTACTTCCTGCAGCCTGAAACTGCAATCCCTCCCTCCATCGGTTATGCAGGTTGATTGAACTACTGCTTCATCCATCAGCTGTCCCCATCACCCGGTCGCAGTAAGTACACCCTCCCTGCACATACCCGCCGCCGGACCTCCGACACACTGCATGCGCCGCGGCCGTGGTGCCTGAGGACGGTGCATTCCGGCCCCCTCGACCCTGCATTCCCCAAACCATGTTATTGTTATGCTTCAGCTCCCGGAGGAGACACCACAATACTGACCTCCGTGCAGATCGACGCCTCGTAATACCTTGTCCGTGCTCGATCCCGGACACTGGTGTCCATCTGGTATCCCTCTGCAACGGGACCGGAGTTTTGCCCGGCCCTGAGATTCTTACTGGCTGAGACCGGAATCTATACTCAACCTTGGTGAGCAACGCTGGTATTTTATTCCTATTTGAAGATGGCAGCGGCCGCTCAATTTCCTGAGCTTTCTTATCCTCTCCCCTCCCTACGTGGACTCTCCCTTATATTCTGGCGCGTGCCTCTTGAGCGTCCAGTACATTCGGCTATTATACCGAAGGGGACATTGGAGATCCGAGCTTTGATCGTTTCTTTGCCCCATGATATATATGCCCTTTGCTGGAATACCCCTACAGAATTGTTGCTCTTATTGTCCCTAATGTTTTGATCGTGCTATACCCAACCCTACTGGCCACACGTCCAAAAAGACGCATTGCCCTCAAAGGGGCGGCGGAACTTGTACTCTTTGTTGTTGCATTGACACTTTCGTTCTCTCATCAATCGAGTCCCGTGCTACGGACTTTCATCATGGAATCAAAACAAAGATGGAGCCCTGCAGTCCTGCTAACGTGGCTGTTAGCTGCAAGAGGAGTATACTCGGCCCCAACAGCCACATCCTCGGCCGCCTTTACAGAAAAAACCCAATATCCACCAGCAGCGGAAAGCCAGAGACTACTCATACCGGGCACACAAGGTGTAAGTACAAGGCTGTGTCAGTATCGGTGGGTGGTTACTAATAATTCATAAGTTCTATCCCACTAGTTTGGAGCGTGAGGGCCATCCGTGGCGCCCCTCTCCTTCTCCAACCGGTACAGAAGACAGAGAAGCACCTTGGGGAATTGATAGTGTGTTTGACGCATTGAGTAACCCCAAGGATCTTCCCAACGACCTGCTGGACGGATTGTTACCGAGTTGGATTTCCGATTTCCCTGTCACCGTACCAGCATCGGCATATACACCGGCAGCAACAATAGCCACTCCCACAACTGTGAAGACTTCCAAACACACGAAGCCAGCCCATTCCCAGTCCGCGACTTGGACGACCACAGCGCATCAGGCCTCGGGACAAAACGCCCCAGAGTCAACAAGCGGCAGTGCCGAGGAGACCAGTGAGCCTTCGACCCCGGAGAGTTCCACCACGAGCGCGAGCCAAACAAGCTCCGCAGAGATCTCTACTACTTCAACTGTTGCGCAAAGTATGTCGTGTTTCTAGTTGAGTGTAGTATACTGTCTAACATAATTTGACGCTAGGCTCAGTTACACCAATGTCTGACGGTCAGGACGTCTTTGTGCCATTGGCAACGGGTCCGATTCCCCAAACCATCACTGCGCGGAGCGACCACCCAGTGCCGAAGAAAGGGATTGTATGTAGATAGCATGATCCGTCTCTTGTCAAGTTTCTAATAATCATTATAGGAGAACATTACAACCCCCATCGAGACGAATAAGTTCTACGCTGGTCTTTTCTTAGGATCGCAGACCAATGCCACATTCACCCACCCATATGCCATCACATGGGCGAAAGGAAGTGGCAATGCGCAGAGTTATGGTATGGTTGTTTCTCACAACGAGGTCAACGTTGTTGCGAACGGACCGACCAATGCCAATATCCCCGGAAACCCCATCTCGTACTACGTGAACCCGATCGGTATCCAGCATATGATTCTTTCAGCAACTGAACTGAATAGCTCAACAGTGCTGACGGCCGAGAACCTTTTGCCGTTCTCTGCCGATGCTGTGTTGTCTCCATACAGTGGATCGAGCCAGAGGATTACCATCCCTCTAGTGCAGGGCATGGGCTTCGTGACAGGAATGTACACCAACCTCCAGCCGCTGATTCAAAGCAGTGTCTTCTTCAGTAAAGTTGTCACTGCTAGCTCTCCCCGGATTGGCATTTACAAATACAAGATCACTCTTGCCGATGGGGGTGAGTGGATTGTTTATGCTATTCCGCAGGATGGAAAGGATCCCGACTTCCGCTTGGAGTCCAACACCAACTTCCGTGGCCCTAGCGGATGGTCGGGTACCATCCAGATTACCAAAAACCCAGCAGGCGACTCTGGAGAGAAGCTGCTGGATGGATCTTCCGGTGTGTTTGCTTTGGAAGCCGCAGTGTCTGGATCGGTCCTGAGCGGTAATGGTACATACAATCTGGCATGGGCCAAGTCAGGGAAGCAGGTGCAGGAGACTCCTCTGTTGATGTATGCTCTACCGCATCACGTCGAGTCGTTTGACAACACTACGAAGAGCCGCATGACCAGCATCACGCTGCGGACCACGACCAAGGGTAATGCAACAGCGGTGGTTGGAGAAACCTGGACAATGCTTGAGCCGAACCTCCCTACAGACATGGGCTTCGCTCCGTGGTCGCCATCTACAGGTAGTGCCAATAGCCTGAGTGCTGCTGCTCAAAAGGTTATCCTGGATGTGGCTCCCACCGAGCTGAACCAGAGCATTGACCAGCAGACCAATCTTAACAGCATGTACTACAGTGGGAAAGGACTGAGCAAGTTTGCAACCCTGGTTTATGCTGTTAGCAAACTGGGCGGCAATCCTGATCTTGCTGCCTCGGCCTTGCAAAATCTGAAGAATGCCTTTGCCCTTTTCATCGACAACAAGCAGCAATTTCCCTTGGTGTACGACAGCGTCTGGAGGGGCGTGGTGTCTTCTGCAAGCTACGGGGGCGACTCGGGCGCCGACTTTGGAAACACCTACTACAATGATCATCACTTCCACTACGGGTATTTCATTCATGCTGCTGCCATCATTGGAGAACTTGATCCGAGCTGGCTCACCGCCGCCAACAAAGATTGGGTGAATATGCTTGTTCGTGACGCTGGAAACTCTGCAGCAAATGACCCATACTTTCCTTTCTCGCGCGCCTTCGATTGGTACCACGGGCACTCGTGGGCCAAAGGTCTGTTCGAGTCATATGATGGCAAGGATGAGGAGTCAACCTCCGAGGACACCATGTTTGCGTACGCCCTCAAGATGTGGGGAAAGACTATTGCGGATGCCAGCATGGAGGCACGTGGCAACCTGATGCTGGGAATTCTACGACGCAGCTTGCACAACTACTTCCTCATGGAAAGCGACAACAAGAACCAACCGGCGAACTTTATCGCGAATAAGGTGACCGGCATTGTAAGTCACTGTTTATCCTGCTCCTATAACCGTGCATAGCTGACGAGGTTTGAAGCTGTTTGAAAACAAGGTTGACCACACCACGTACTTTGGCAGCAACCTGGAGTACATTCAAGGGTATGTCCATCCTCCATTGTTCGCCGTGCAGCATCACTAATCCACCCAAGAATCCATATGTTGCCCCTCCTACCTTCGTCTTCCTACGTGCGGAGACAGAACTTCGTTCAAGAGGAGTGGAATGCCCTCTTCGCGGCCAATGCCACTGACCCAGCTTCGGCCGTCACTGGCGGATGGAAGGGCGTTCTGTATGCCAACCTGGCCTTGATTGATCCTGCATCCTCATGGAACTTCTTTGCCCAATCCAACTTCGACTATAGCTGGCTAGATGGTGGAGCGTCACGCACGTGGTATCTTGCATTTGCAGCTGGTCAGTTGATATTCCCTGCCCCTCCAACCTACAATGTTACTGACATTCATGACGCAGGCATGGGTGGCGGTCCTTGAATAAGACCCCAATGGTGTCCAGTGATTGATATACTCGACTTATAATCGCTCTTTTTGGAATGTCTTGATAGAATACACGATGTATCTATTGCGGATTATTGGGTGGCGATGATTACTATACCTGTTGATATAGCCGACCACTACATTGTGGACGTAGTGATATAGATACCTCTTAATTTACTTGGTTTTCCTTTGTCAAGCAGCTCCAATCCAATCACTTATCACCCAATGTTGTGCCACAACATTCAGACCTTGTAACAAAACACAGCTCCTCGATAGGGCCACAGCGAGACCCAATACACCAACCATAGCCCCAAGCTACTAATATTATGAACCCCAACTACGCCATCAGATTACCATCTGGAACAGAACACAGGCTACCTATCTATCCTGTTCTCTCTACCACCACACGGTATTCACACTAAAAGATCATCCAAGCACAGCCTACCCATCTTCAAGGCAGTTTCGAACACCCCTTGAATATCATACGTCTATCATCCACAAGGCTGTGAATGGAGATAGGTAGGTAGGTAGGTAGCCTTAGGCATGGAAGAAGATGAGGTGGGATGACCAGCCGGGGTTTATGTGTCCTGCACGTGTGTATGTGCCCGTGCACGCAGCACGGAGCACGGAGCAGGGGCTGGGTTGGGCTGGGTTGGGTTGTTTGAGGCTGGCTGGCTGGCTGTGAGATCAGATAACTGGATTTTGCTTATCTAGGCTATTGTTTGTACTATTTGGGCAAGTCAGTTGTTATAGGTGAGGCTGACGTTTGTAAGGTTTAGTTGTTGGGCTGTTTGTGGCTGGGATTCGTGGCTGACGTTGGGGGATTTCGTTGATTGGGCGGGGTGTTGGGGTGTTGGTCCATGTCTGTTTGGTATGGTTCCTGGTATGGTCGGGAGCGGGTTGGTTGGTTGGTGCAATAAGGTTTCTAGATATTAGTACTTTGTAGAGATGGTGGAGGCTGGGGTATCATGTTATGGTTTGGGAGGCTATATGGTGTGAGGTGATCTTGAGGCTATGGCCTGATTTAGGAGATTGTTGTGCTTGGCTGTTAGGCTGTTGCTGCGTTGCTGCGTTGCTGGTGGTGGCGATGGTGTTCCTAAAGGCAGAATAAGCCGAGTTAAAGATTGCATGTGTAGCCTTAGGCCCTGGAGGCATCAGCGCTGATTGTCCTCGGAGGAAGCGTGATGCTGATGGCAACCTAGAGGGGTATGGAAGCCTGAAATGGTGGCTGTAACAGCCGCCCGGGGATTCGGATGCTTGTACCGGGTTGTGGAAGTCGGTCTCTTGCCCTTAGTCTCATTCATCATGATTCATGGCTTTTGACTTGAAGGGACTTGTGTTCCGACCTGCTCGCTGTAAGGGGGCACACGTTTGCATACGCGGGTTCTTGTCGACTGTGACTTGTCCCCATTTTATCTTCATTCCCGGTTCTTGACATGTTTCTTGAACGTTTCGCAGAAGTTAATCGGGGATGAGATATCGGAATTTGACTATTTCATGTATCTAAGCCGGACATCATCATCTCCGCGGAAGAGATCCATGTTCCGCATACTCTGTAGTTTGTGAAGAATGTTCGATAGATCAATGTCCAGCGTAGCCCAGGGAACTACAAGGTTGCGATGTGATTGGTGGCTGCAGCCAACCCCAGGGAGTGGGGCCAGGTAAGGGACGGAGGAATCCATGACAGAAGCACGGATCAACTTGATCTGTTCATCTAGTTGAAAATGAAATTTCTCCAGGCTCGAGCTGGCTCCCTTAGCCGCCTTTGATGTAAGTAGCTACGCCGCAGCATCCAATCGGGTTCCTGAAACATGCTGTGAACATCACCGAATACCCGGGCCTGGTCACGACCACCGCGATAACTTACTCGATATGTTTGTTGGTTTGCTTTAGACCTTCTGCCGCATTGCGAATCCGACTTCTGGTTGGTTAGTGTCGTCCTGTCTACTCCGTACCTATTATGTACAGTACTCCGTAGTACTCCGTATTTATGTTCAATATCGTCTCGGTCATGCCCCTGTCAGCTTGATCCTAGTCAACAGGACGCGTCTTGTTGACCGCAGCTATCGGCCAAGAGAATATTCCGTGTAGGTTTGTCGTACTGATTGTGATTCAATAAGAACATCGCCAGGGCCGCGTTAAACCTTCTTGTGTGGATTTGGCGTGGTGCATAGTAACATCTTGTCACCTTGCGAAATTAACGGGGCCGCGTACAGCATCGGGACGGCATCTATTTCCTTTCATCGGTAATCAGGATCCAAAAGTGCGGGGATTTTTTCCTGGTACTATGTATCTCTTTCCAATTTGCTCGTGGCTCACACTTTGCTGACCGTACTATTAGAATCGATCTGAACCGCCGGTGATACGTCGCAGTGTTCCAAGCTTCCTGCAACCGAGATGAGAAAGTGTCTTACGTCAAGGGGGCCTTTCCCCTGAGAGTGGGCCTGATCGTGGCAGTGCAGTCTCGGCGAAGGTTTTGAATCGCATGGGTTCCATCACCATCCGGCGTCACAGGCCCACGGCGGTTTAGAAACTCTCTGAAGTCCGGTAGCGGGGGATCGTGAGTGCTGGACCTTTCGCATGTTAGAGACCAGATTAGGAAGAAGCATGGGACAGCTCATGATGATGGTGAAGTGTGAAGAAACCGATGTATCTGGCCAAGAAGGCGCTAAGCTCACCCATGCAGTTTGTTGAAGGTGAAGGTGGCTGGAGCTGCCCATCAGCCCCACCCGGTTGGATCGATCCGGCTTAGTCCGGCCTCATCATGGTGATGATGCTTGCAGTCGTGGTGGTGTTGTTCTGCGTTCAATCTTCTTGCTTCTGCCCGTCTTTCCCAGTGTTGAATGCTCGTGCATTAGTCTTCACCACTGTTACCCAGTAGCTGGCTCACGTTCATTTGCCTATCACTCTCTACCCTCTACTCTCTAACTTTCCTTTCAGAGTTTCCGGTCGGATTTGGGCAAGTCTCGTCTGGTCCCAATTGTCCACCGCAAAGTGGTCAACGTCATCATCACCGACCCCCATTCCCTCGTTTAAAAGTACCCTTCCTGCCCAGACAGTGAGGACAAGACTTCTAACCTATCCCAGGTACTACCCAACTTACTCCCCTGCCCCCCTTGCTCACTCATACCGGCAGCTTCCCCCCTCCATCAAACCCTGGGACGTTGGATGATCTGGATTGAGGCTGTGCACCTGCCACCTCCTCTTGGTCCATTCCCTCCCTCTTGGTCCACTAGAATTTTCTTTCAGCCAATTACCACGGCCAGTGGAACAGTCGGATCGCGAGCACGGTTTAGCGATTAATTCGGCTCCCACTAGCATTCATACGGTACGGCGTGCGTAGCCACCATCTCCCTTGGCCTGTACCTTGCACCTCTCTTCTTTGGTTCTTGCAATCCCCGAACGTTCAACTGCTTGGAAGGCGTCGCACGGTCCCAGTCATTCCCCGTCTCCCAGTGTCCAAGCCTGCAAGGCATTATACGTGGCTTGTGTGGTTAAGAATTCGTTGCGGAGCACAAGCAAAGTTCAGCGAAAGCCTCCCACGCGACAAGCCACAACACCAGGTTGCTCCATCCGATCACGGGTGCTACATCGTCAATCGGTTGTTCCTCTCGATTAAGCCCCGTTTTCGACAGACGGGAAACAAGAGAACCTTAGATCAGAAGACCGGGTCTGCTCATCGCTTATATCTCTCGTCACCCGTCAGTTGTGGTCCAGATTGTCGCCACAGTCCTGTCTTGTCCCAATGGGTAAGTGTTAGAGAACCATCGTTCCTTAGCACTCCTCATCCATGTTTCGAGTTCCCTTCCTACCTTGTTCTTAATTCCGCTTCCCCACCTCCAGTTTCTTCACATCTACATCTTCCCAGGTATCACAACCTTTTCATTCCTTTGCTTTTTCTTCCTTGAGGTGATCGACACAGCTTGTCGTTCCTTCAAGCGCGCTCGGATCTGCATATTCTGTCTCAGTATATCAGGTCGCTTTTAGCCTTTTAGTTCCCCAGCTCCCTCGTTTCATCTCAGTGCTCTGTCGTCTCAGCTCCTGTTCATTCCCTGCTTGTTTTGCATATTGTACAGCCCCGGGCAAATGACAATAGCCTGAAGGCCTACTTCCATCCTTACGCCGCTGCGCATTTCGTCCTATCAAGTGTCGCTAACGGATTACTCCGGTTGGTCTTATAGCGTCCAACAATATCTTCAAATCATTCCGGAGATACTCCTGGGGCCCCAAAAGGAGAATGACGGGCTCCTCATTAGGGAACGGCTCCACGGAGCCCGATGAGAGACAAGCATTGCTCAGTGACATTGCCCACAGTAACTCCGGCCTCCGTCCGCGACAGCAGAAGCGTCACTGGTCTCACTGGCCTAGGCGCGTGGCGCATTTGACGTGGTCGACGCTCGTCCGGGATTACGTCAATGTCCTCCTTGTTTTTGTGCCGTTGGGCATCGTCTCAGGTGCTCTCCATTGGGACAGCACGGTCATCTTTACCTTGAACTTTCTGGCGATCATCCCGTTGGCCTCGCTCTTGAGCTTCGCGACTGAGGAGCTGGCAGCTACTATGGGCCAGGCTCTGGGAGGCTTGATGAATGCCACCTTCGGTAATGCTGTGGAGTTGATTGTATGTATCCCTCAGGCTCTTGCGCAAGGGTCCATGATATCTCAGTCTCTATGCTAACAGCTATTTTGACGGGTAGGTCAGCATCATTGCCCTGAAGGACAACCAAATTCGCGTGGTTCAAGCCAGCATGCTCGGCAGCATCTTATCGAACATTCTGCTTGTTCTTGGCTGCTGCTTTTTTGTCGGTGGGCTCAAGTACTCGCAGCAATCCTTCAACAGCACGGTCGCATCGACAATGTCCTCTCTGATGACGGTTTCGTCTGCTTCGCTGATTATCCCCGCCACCCTTTACGCCTCCTTGAGCGGCTCCGGCGACGAGTCGAAAAGACATGACAATATTTTGATTCTCTCGCATGGTACTGCTATCATTCTCCTGGTTCTCTATGTGATGTACCTGTATTTCCAGCTCAAATCCCACGCGGAGCTCTTTGAGGCAGCCAGTGAGGGCCTCGACGATGCCGAGAACCAGGCAGGCGAATCTGAGGAGGCTGAGGAGGAGGAGCATTTGCTCAGTCCATGGGCAGCCACCGTTGCGCTGATCGTCGTAACAGTCCTGGTCGCCATTTGCGCAGATTATCTGGTGGGCAGCATTGACAGTATTGTGCAAACGACTGGCATGAGCCGCACGTTCATCGGTCTTGTTCTTATTCCCATTGTTGGAAACGCTGCAGAACATGTGACCGCTGTGGTTGTCGCATGGAAAGGAAAAATGGATCTTGCCATCGGCGTTGCCATCGGAAGCAGCCTTCAGATCGCTCTGTTTGTCACGCCGTTCCTTGTCATCCTTGGTTGGATCATGAACGTCGATATGACTCTGCACTTCCATATCTTTGAGACCATGGCTTTCTTTATTTCCGGGTTGGTGGTGACATTTTTGATCCAAGATGGAAAGTCCAACTACCTTGAGGGTGGATTGTGCTTGGGAATGTATGTCGCGGCACCTTTGTTCTTCTTGGGGTTCATATACTGACATATCTTTCAGGTATCTCATCCTGGCCCTTGCATTCTACATCTACCCCGACGATGTGAACGACGATGCCCTCTTCCACATCTGAAAGTTTGCTTGGTAGATAATGTCGTCTTTGGACTATTGCCTACTTTTGCCGTCTTCATTCACTATTCTCATTTCCTAGTTTTACCCTTCTCTGTCTCTCGTTCACCCTCGTTTCACCGGAATATGCTCTTGTAAAAAGCGAGCTCGCTGCCTCGGTCTGAGATCTGTACAGACATGCCTTATCATCTTCTTTGGACCTTTGGTGTGTTTTACTAAGGGAGGTGCTTTTTTGTCCTTCGGTCGCGCTGCGGGTCAGTACCATTGTATGCCGGAAAGTATACGATTCTGCTCTTAATAGGCCACGGACCAGGTTTTCACAAGTCTCCTCTGAATCGGTATCTATGCTCTGTTGTCGTAAAGTGTGGAACAAAAATAAGTTTGTAAGGATCAGTACATAGGCCTAGAATAAATTCTGGGTTTACCTTTAAGGAGGTCTAGACAGGTCAATGTGTTGAAGGAATCCGGCCGGTACATCATCCTTGTCACATCGTCATCGTCCCTCGATCCAATGAAATCTTGGCGGTGGCTGACTCAGCACGCGGGTGTGGAGAGGAAAATCGTTCGCCGGCTTCCATGGCAGCGAGCCAGAAGGGTCGATGTGACTACCTCCTCCCATCCTCCTTGACATCGATTGTTCATTGAGAGGCTCGACTACACCATGCCGCCGCGTCTCAACCTTTTCACCGCACGGGCGGTTCCCGTTCTTCGCCAGGCTTGCCCGTCCTCCGCCAACAATGCGGCTGCTTCCCGCCGCAGTTTTGCGACTATCCTCAACGCCAACAGGCCCTGCGCCGCGTCGACCGGTCATGGATTGAGATCCGGCCTGTCCGCTTCAATGCGGGTGCAGAGGAGGTGCAACTCCTCGGGCTCTGATGGAGAGGGTAGAGCCAAGGGCCCGACCGAGGACCCATTGCCCCATGTTAGCGAGGAGGCCGCGGAGGTCAGCAAGATCATGGATAAGAAGTGCGACGGCACCCCTGCCAGTCCTGAATTGGAGCAAGGAACCCCTGTGTCTGAGGTGAGTGTTATCGAATGTCCTCGATGGCTGCCTCTCCTACTCGGATGCTCGCCGCGCCATCAAAAGCCCACTGTATTAACTATCATTTCCCGCAGATCCTTCAACGTGATAAAGAAGCCCAGAAGCATGCCCCCAAGGTTATGCAAGACCAGATGAACCGTCCGTCGGGTTCCCGTTCGTTCTCGACCTCCGCTCGTCGTCTGCAGCCAGTGGTTGAGGGAAAGCAGTTCGATGAGGCCTCGGCGGCTGTGGTGGCCAACATGATCTCCGAGGTCAACTCACAGGCCGCCGAGCTGCACCCTGGCCTCAAGTTTGAAGCGCCCGCAAGCATTCCCAGGACTGAGAATTTCCGTAAAAGATACGAGACGATAGTGGATCAATTCACCAAACTGCTCATGGAAGATGGCAAGCTGACCAAAGCCCAGAGGGTATGCGGAGCTCTATCATCTTTTTTTTACCCTTTCTTGATGTGCTTGCCTTCATGCTGACTTTACGCTCTTGGTAGAACATGGCATTTATTCTGGATTACCTACGCACTGCCCCTCCCCCTCAATACAACCCTAAACGCCGTTTGCTCCCTGGCCCTCCGGGTCCCCAGCTCCCTCTCAACCCCGTCCTCTACCTTGGTTTGATTGTCGATTCCGTCGCTCCTTTGCTCAAGCTCCGCCAACAGAAGGGTATTGTCGGTGGTGGTATGTCTGTGCAGGTCCCTGCTCCTCTCGCCCTGAGACAGCGCCGGAGAACAGCGATCAAGTGGATCATTGATGCCTCGGAGAAGCGCAAGGATAGCATGTTTGCTCAGAGAGTTGCCCATGAGCTGTTTGCTGTTGCAGAGGGTCGTAGTGGTGTGTGGGATAAGAGAGAGCAGGTGCACAAGCTTGGTGTTGCCGGCCGTTCCAACCTTGCATTGGTGGCGCGCCGGAAGTGATCTATGTCCGATCGGAGAGCCATTGGACCATGATGATTCCAGGGAGAGGTCAGCTGCGCTGTTCCCTACGAGGGTACGCTGTCGGCAGCAAGGAAACTAGATGGTGGGATGGTGCTGTATATTTTCTACACCTGTATTTTTTGAACCGTCTTGAAAGCATTGTTTGGTATTAGAGTTACACATAATTTTTCCGAGATTGGGCTGCTATTTATACGAGACCACCGACGCCGTCCAGTGGTGATGTCTTACTAGTTAGTGTTAGTAGTAGATACTGCCTGCTATCAGCGGCCGGAACCAATGAGACCGTCGATGACTAAATGCGCTAGTCGCGGTTGGGCCCCCCAGGTCTGGCCGGCTGCAAGCAACTTGGTTAGCCTCACGGATCAGCATTGCCTGCCTCCTCTCGGTCAGTAGCATTCAATTCAGCTCCTACGGGCGCATCTCGATTGGCATGTCAAGCGGCATGCTTCATTGACGGCTGTCTCGGTGCATCCCAGCTCTAGACGCGTGGGGGGGAAAACCCGCCTATCGCTCGTCCTCCGATACCCTCTGATAACGACCACGCACCGCAGATACTAACTACTTACTATACACGACTACCACCAGGCTAGCGTTAGCGGCGCGACTTGAGAAACGTGGAACATTGCCCATCGAAACCCTCGCACAAAACACGCTGAATAGCGCCGCCGCTGTCTCTGCCCCGCTCTGCCCTGCCTTCCTTCCTGTCCGACATCGTGTCGTCGAATGCCGGTGGTCGATCCTGGGCACGCATCGCGTCTGCGAGGGGTGCCTTTACCGACGATAACGACGTAACCCCGAGGGGCCAGACTATCGAGCTCGTCGAATATCCTGACTCACTTGCCACACCCTCCCCCCCGTCTCACGCACCTGACCCTCGAACAACTGCACATACCCAGCTGACTGACCGGCCGTCCGGAGCCCGTCCTCAACCTCGTACAGACCAGAGGGAAGGTGGTAGTCAGCCTACCCTGCGGAAGAATCCGGTTCGGATCAAATATTGGATTGAAGCTCTTCGTCGTCACTCTCACCGCCACGATACCAGTGGCTCTGACAAGATGAAGTTCTCCCACAGTCTTCAGTTCAATGCGGTGCCGGATTGGAGCGCCTATTATCTTGCCTACAGCAACCTCAAGAAATTGTATGTCCCGTCCCTTGTCCTCCGCCGGGTGATTTCTCATCCTATGTCGCGATGGTGACATGACACTCGGAAGTGCATTCTTACATTGGCTGGAATTCTCCCTGTGCAATGGGTCTCTAACAATTGTCCTCGTCTAGGATTTACTCTCTAGAACAAGAAGTACATCGGTCGACGGGACAGGAACATGTAGATGTCGAGTCAGCCCCATTGCTGGATGGCGGCAATTTGAACACGGATGCAATTTTCCGTCGGGCCCTAGATGCAGAACTAGAGAAGATTTGCTCCTTTTACCAAGCCAAGGAGGCGGAGATATTGACCGAGGTCGAGGACGTTGTCAAAGATGCGGAGGAATATGCGCATCGGGCCGACACGATCAACGTTGACCCGATGAGTGAGAACATGATCAAGGCTCGCACGACAAGTTCCCACTCCCGGCCGCGACCTGGAAGTATCTTCCGTCAGGGTCATGAACGGCGTCATAGCACGTTCAGCGAAACACTAGCCGACGATGATGACGATGCAGACAGTGATGACGAACCCGCGTCGCTGTCGAATCAGAACCGATCACAGTCGCATGGCGCCGAGTCGAGCAACCCAGATGGGAGTCGTACGGACGACATGAGGGATTCTGGGCTCTGGGCCGCCGATTCCAGACTCTTGGGCTACACCGGTCCGTCCGCCCACCGTGGGGGTGTACAGGACGAGCACTTTTCGGACCCAACCGTCGTGGACCTCTACAATGCCGGTCTCTCGCTGAAGAAGCGGGCTGTTGCGGCCTATGTGTCTGTCTGTGGACTCAAGTCCTATATCCAGCTCAACAAGACCGGCTTCTCCAAGGCACTGAAGAAGTATGATAAGATTCTTGACCGCAATCTTCGACGGGAGTACGTGAACTCAACCGTGTCAACGGCGTATCCCTTCACCGACTCTACCTTGGGCCTGATAGATGACAACATCAACAAAGTCGAAGAAGTTTACGCGAATGTCGTCACCACGGGTAATCTTCCTTTGGCGAAACGCGAACTCCGGCTGCACCTCAGAGAGCATGTTGTCTGGGAGCGCAACACGGTCTGGAGAGAAATGATCGGCATCGAAAGGAAGGCTCAAGCCGCGAACGTCGGTATTCGCAGGACGCTCCTGGGAGGCGATGAGGATCCTTCGACCGCACGACGCCAAGGGGACGAGCAGGAAGCCATGCCGAAGGTTCTCAGGACGCCTTTTGGCGCTATCCAGATCCCCCAGTGGCTCTGTAGCTTGAGCTTCGGCACCCTCATCTTCATCCTGCTGATCTTCTGCATTCTGCTTTCTGCCCCGATCATGGAGAAGCCGGAGCAGCAGAACTGCCTGGCTATGCTTGTTTTTGTCAGTTTACTGTGGGCTACAGAGGTCAGTCTCCATCGCTACTACGCCGCAGCTCATCTGCTAACCCTGAGTTCTGTCACTGCAGGTCATCCCTCTCTTCGTCACATCTCTACTCATTCCTTTCCTCGTCGTAATGCTTCGGATCATGCTGTCCGAAACCAAGCCTCACGAACGCTTGGGGGCCAAAGAAGCCACCAGTGCCGCTTTCAGCGCTATGTGGACTCCAGTCATCATGCTACTACTCGGCGGCTTCACGATCGCTGCGGCACTATCGAAGTACGATATCGCTCGTCGAATGGCAATGTTCGTCCTGAGTAAAGCCGGCTCCAACCCCAACGTCTTGCTTCTCACGAACATGTTTGTGAGCATGTTCCTGAGTATGTGGATCAGCAACGTCGCATCGCCGGTGCTCTGCTACTCGATCATCCAGCCTCTCTTGCGAAACCTGGCGCCGGACTCCAGCTTTGCCAAATCCCTTGTTTTGGGCATCGCCTTGGCCGCCAATGTGGGCGGTGCTGCGTCGCCGATTGCATCTCCCCAGAACATCATCGCATTGCAGAATATGTACCCGAGCATCAGCTGGGGCACCTGGTTCTTCATCTCCCTGCCGGTGTGCATCCTCTCCATCATCTTCATTTGGTTGCTTTTGGTGGTTACCTTCAAGCCCGGTCGGGAAACCGCCGTCGCTATCCGCCCCTTGAAGGACAAGTTCACAGGCGTGCAGTGGTTCATCAGCATCGTCACGCTCTCCACCATCGCACTATGGTGTGGCAGTCACCAGCTCGAGCACATCTTCGGCGACATGGGCGTCATCGCCATCATCCCCATGGTCCTGTTCTTCGGCACGGGTATCCTAAACAAAGAGGACTTCAACAACTTCCTCTGGACGATCATCATCCTCGCAGCCGGCGGCCTCTGCCTCGGAAAGGCTGTCACCTCCTCAGGCCTCCTCCACACCCTCGCCAGCGGCATCCGCATGCGGGTCGAACACCTCAATCTCTACGGCGTCCTACTCGTCTTCACCTCCTTGATCCTCGTCGTCGCCACCTTCATCTCCCACACCGTGGCAGCCCTCATCATGCTGCCCCTCGTGCGACAGGTCGGCCTCTCCATGCCCGACCCCCATCCGAACCTCCTCGTGATGGCCAGCGCCTTGATGTGTTCCGTCGCCATGGCTCTGCCAACCAGTGGCTTTCCGAACATGAGTAAGTCCTTCCCCACCCGACCGCTTGGGAGTAAATGATGTATGCATGTACTAACGCATTCGCAGCGGCAATCATGACGGAAGTGCCCCAGACTGGCCAGCGGTACCTGCAGGTCCGCCACTTCTTCACCCGTGGTATCCCTGCTAGTTTGATGTCATATATTGTGATTGTGACGGTGGGTTATGGGTTGATGTATATTGCTGGATTGTGATCGGGCCGATCGGGCGGAGTTAGCTTTTTGCTGTGCTTGGTTGGCTGGTCTATATGATTTAGAGACAATGTGGGGGAGTTGAGAAAGATCAATCTAGTAGATCTTGCTATGGGTGAGATTGTGAAGATTGTGGTGCGTGGGATGCTATATTTTATATATCTAGATCGCTACATCTGAACTCGCTTTGTCTGGATTCGCTTTTGGCTAGATGAATGATAGAAGGGTTCTTTATACAGTGCAAGGGCTCATTCATTATCCTATACTAGTACTGGCCGGCATGGCCAGACCGAAAGCAGCTGGCTGCTCATGCAGGAAGAGACAAAAGAAGCGCGCAAATCATCATTCATCACATAATCGAAGGCCAGAACGTAACAGGGACCAAAACAGATCTAGACCGTGTCGAAGAACAGTCAAGCGTATGTATGGGAAAGACAAGGAGAGATACAGGACGAGGTATCAGAAAGATAAGAACGATAATCAGGACGAGACGACGAAGACTTTTCTATCGACCGATCCTCGTAATTGGTGGATATGTACAACCTCAGTTCCTGTCCGGAGTTAGCAAGATTCCAAGCAGACAACAAGAGGGAAGGGTATACGCACAGCAACCCAAGAGTCAGATCACCATGGATCTTGGCCTTCAACTGCACCTCGATATCCAAGTTCAGATCGAGTCTCAAGCGCAATTGCTCGTCCTTGCCGCCGCCATCATCCTTCTCCTGGCCGCCTCCACCGAGAATACCCCCTACCGCTTTACCTGCACTGCCGGTCACCCCGTTCAGGGCATTCCCCGCCGTGTTCTGGACGAGATCCCCCGCCTGGCCGACACCGGGCAGTCCACCCAGGGGACCGCCGTCCTGGCCTTGCTGTTGCTGTTGGGGGCGCTGGCGGCGCTGACGACGAGGTCTTTCCACGGCACCGTTATCCATGTCGGAGTAGTCGTCCTGGTGTCTGATTTTCTGGGGAGGACGAGAACGGCGCTTACGCTCTTGAGCAGATTGGTGGCGACGTGGTTCGGGTTGGGGTTGGGGTTGTTCTTCCTCCTCGTCGTCGGATTGAGGTTCTTGTTTAGGTTTGGGGGATTCGGGTTCTTGCTTTGGTTGTTGTTGAGGTTCTTCCTGTTTAGGTTGTCCCTCTTCTTCTTCTTTTGGTTGAGAGTCTTCTTCCTTGGGCTGAGAGTCTTCTTCTTTGGGTTGGGAGTCTTCCTTGTCTTCTTTCTGATCTTCCGGGTTGGTCTGATCAGGCTTCTCTTCTTGACCAGGGGTAGAGTCTTCCTGTTGTTCCTGTTGAGGGGAGGTAGGGTTGGGATTGGACTCTCCCTCGGGGTTCTGCTGGGCAGTCGGGTTGTTGTTGGGGTTGGAGGAATCGGGTTGATTCTGTTCAGACATGGTGGAAAGCAACGAAATATAATACTCAGCGGCGGTCTGGGGCACGGGGTCGGGCACTATATAGGGTCGGCCGGACCATCCAATGGCCGAGCAATATTTATAGACGGTACCCGCGCACACGCAAGGGAGGCAGGCCAACCGACGTCAGTCGACATGACGAGAGACGGTCATGGGCGTGGTGGCAGTATGTCATCCGTACCACAGACAAGGCGTGTGAGGGTGAAGGATGATGACGTCGCAGGCTGGCCTCTGCATCGGAGAATTTGGGATGGGGGTACGGCCGAGATCGTCGCTTAGGCGAAACAAGGCCATCGTAATCTGCCCTAGCGTCAGATGTCGCGGGGGCAGAAGGCCAATGAAGGTGGGCCGATGAGGGTATCCCAGCGTGAGCAGCGCCATCCCGTGTCCCCACCCCCGTCGGTGACGCCAGAAGACGTCAGTGCACTCTCCACTGACAGCCGGGACTGACAGGGAGACCTGGAGGATCCCATCATGTTGTTGGCTCTGGGGATGCCTCAAGAGGAGTGCAATGGTCGGCTCTTTGTCTGTATGCTTTGGCGGTGGTGGCCATTCGGATTCCACTACCGCCGAGTCGTGGAAGTCACCGTGGATGCTGGCGGGAGGTTCCATGGGTGGCTCGGGCGGCCAATCCACCGGTCGGCAAAGCTGCGAGGGGATCCATGGGCCATGAGTACGACAATCAGGGAATACTCCATGTATGGAAGTCTGAGAGGACCGAGTGGTCCGTCCACTACTAGTGAGGAGTGAGGAGTGAGGAGTGAGGAAAGAGAAGAAAGCGAGGGTCCGCGCAACGTGGGCTCGATGACGATCGCGCCATCCCGCCATCGGGTGACTCGTGCCTTCCCAAAACTAATGATGATGAAGCCTGCAGCTTCCCTGCCTTTCAAGACGTCATTTGGCTTCCGCGCCATCAACGGCCATACATCATTTCCGATTCATGCCTCCCGACTTTGGCTTTTTTCCCGGGGGCTGCACGACCTCGCTTACACCCTACTATCACTCCCTCCCGAAGTAAACTACTACTATACTCGCTCGCCTCCCGCTTTCGGGCTTTTGTATGTAAAGCAAAGCCCTCCGCTCTGCCCGCTCCCGTCCCTCTACTAGCCCAATTCTTGCCCGCCCATATAAATACTGACTCACTATACAAACAGTACTGGTTGATAATAGATTATCATTCAATTCCACTCAACCCACCCGCCATCCCATTCATTCATTCCCTTTGCCTTTCCCTTGGAATATAATCCAAAATGGCCACCGCTCAAGCCGAAAAACCGGCCACCAAAACCTTTGCCAATGACCCCGACGACGTCTCTGACTACGACTCCGAGGATGACTACCCCTCTGATGATAACACGCAAGCCCCCCAACAGCAACAGCAGCAGCGACGCCGTCGTCGTCCCCAGCGTCAGCAACCGGAAGAGGAGGAGGATGATACCTACCTCTCCGACGAGTACTCGGATGACTACGATGACTACGACGATGAGGATGATGACTACTACGATGATGAAGATGCAGATGATGAAGTCCAAGCCATGGAGCGCTACCAGCCCACCACGATCAGCAGCCGGGATAACGTGCCTCAGCAGCCGATCGCGAACGGCGGCATGCAAACTGCAGAACAAGAGAAAACCGGGAATGACTGGGAGGATCAAGATGGGATGAAGCTGAAGTTGGAGCTGAATTTGGACATTGAAGTGGAGTTGAAGGCTCATATCCACGGTGATCTGACCTTGTCGTTGCTGTAAGTAACCTCTTTCCCATCTTCATCGGCTTCTGGATTGCGGGGGGGAAGCATGCTAGCAAGTGCATGCAATCAATCGCTTAAAATCGCTAGTACTTGAGCGGAACCGATGTTGACATGACATTCCTCTTCTCCCAGCGCATGATCGGCATCTTCTATTCGATTCCCTAGATATGTTCCGTCGGATATATCGCCCGCCAACGAGGCTGTTAAATTTCCGGAAGCGACATCTTTTCGCCACCAATGCTGTGGTGGTTGGTGGTTGGTTCCTGGCGATCGTTGCATTCCCCATCCGGCCGACCGGCTCAAAATCATTCCATTCCGTCCCCGTTATGACGTTCACGAAAGGTTTTTACAATAGCGGTTGATTGATTGCCATTGTCATGTCATTGTCATTGTCTGGATAGAGTTGGCGACTACTACCTATTCCATGTTTATTTGCGATCTCACCTGCTTATTTTGCTGCGCTCTGCGATCTTATCTACCCGTGTGTCTATGTCTGTGCGCGGTTATACCATTGTTGGTATGGTTTATACTTAGGAACTAGCTGAGGTTAATTGGAGGCTGTCTCCTTTATTTCCACGATATTTGTTCAGCTGTTGCTCTGCTGAGCACTTAGGATTCGCGACCGTAAATCGCCCGGTACACAGTGGCAATATATCGCGGAGAGTATTTCTCTCTCCATCTAAACTAGAGCATCCACACTATGTAGTATCTCATTTCATCATAACTTCCTACATAGTACATCATGCAATTCCCTTGCCCCTCAAACCCTCAACATCACCCCAATAATCTGTGCCATAAAACCCGCCAGCCAGAGATTCAACGAAACAAGATGACGACGCAGTCCAGACCAGCCCCACCCCACCACCATCCGTCAAACTTGCCCAACCGGGTAACTATTCTATTTTGGGAGTTGTTTGTGCTGTTTGACTGGTTCATTTGGCCACTATACATACGAAGGAGACCGCATCTGCTAGAAGCCACAATAGATCCATATTGAAACTAGGCATCGTATGTATTCATTGGATGGCAATCCTCACTCTATAGCTATACCACATAGTAAGATATATGCCCATCAAAGCGAACATACTGGGTTTTCAGACGCTGAAAGGGATACATACAGACATCATCAGTACTTTTCATTGAGGGAAGAAGTGAGCAAGAATGCAGATAGACAGAGTCGTTACGACTGCTGGAGTGCGAAGTGTTTCGATGAGTGCGTACTACTAGATCTATAGCCTACAGGGCTACCGAAATAAGTGATTTTCACATAGGCTGTAGTGTTTGGTTCTTCCTAGCACAGGGAACATTAATCATCATCAAACGGTAGATAGATTCATGTCTGATAGGTATTCCAGTAGTTTGGCTTGTGCAAAATATTGGTCATATACATCCTTATAGCTTACATCGATCACATGCTGAAAGCTATCTAGACCCTCACTCCAACGCTTTGGAGATCATATATTTGTCAAGCTAGGGACCCTCAACTCTCCCACGGCAATTGTACCCCGCTCCAAGTCTTAAAGAGAGAAGTAGTTGGTCTTTTCGAGTATTGAGCACTAGGACAGATGACTACAGTTAGTGAATATTATGTCTTGCCCTCCCCCACAGCATACCTCACGAGCTCATTAAACCTGCCCTGTACGCCGATCTTATTGCTGATGGCAATGCTCGTGGGTCAGGCTGGAGGGGACTTTTCCTACAATAATTTACGATACGGACTTCTTCAATTGATGTTAGGGTAACTACCAGAAAGACTCCACCTTCATATTCTTATATAAAAAAAAACTATAATACGGTAAAGTAGTCTAGATCTGGTATCTCCAGTATTAACTAAAGGAATAACTGTAATTTTTTGGAGTTCATCGCGCTAAACCTAGGATAGTAAGTCTACCAGATATTATTAGAGTAATGGACAGTCAGATATAACTAGTATGCGTGTATTATATCAAGTTATCGATATATTAATAAAGGCAAAATGTAAAAAAGTCATTGCTACTATATGCAATCTTGGCTTTCTTAGCATTCCTAAAACCATGCGCCATTGCATGGGCTTCTTTCATGTTCTCAAAGGTCTTTACTAGGTCCAAGGTCTCCCAGCACACGCGGACGTGGATGTTGTGTTCCTAATCATTGTCACCTAGGATCCCAGCGACCCACCTAAGGATTGACGACAGAACGTGGGCGTTCCCCAGACACCAGTGCACGACTAGCCGGAGCCCTGTCAACATTGAAGAAGCCTTCTTAAGGACCATCAGGTGAAATAGCATCCTGGTACTAACGCGTTGGTCTTCTCTGTCCGGGTGAAGACTCGGCCATTTAGCTTTGATATAGATGAGCTTGGTTTTTAGTGCTGGTTCATCATGGGACACAGAATATTCTGTGTTTCTTGGGAGGTGGGATTCGTCTCGTACTGCATGTGTAGTTTTCTTTGGCTAGGCATCAACACACCCATTCCACGAAGACTGTATGAGAACATGGGAACTTTATAGTGAGAAATGCTCTCAAAACCATCTGTCACTGGGAGCGCCTGGGTGAGACGGAATGCTCGCTGCGTCTAGGCCCTGTTCGTCTCGAGAGATACGGGCCATTTGATAAACTGGTTAACGACACCGCCATCTCCTTTATCATGTTCTAAGATGATCCTTGAATAGAAATACCATCCGAGCCATCACTTCAAGCGAACCGAAAAAAATGGCTGCTGTGGATTGTGTGGACTTTTTCTAACTTAGCTGCCCATCTCTTTTTTTCCAATCTGCGATTCTATAATACAGAAGCACAATCGGCACCTTTGCGTATATACAGGCAGGACAATTCAAAAGTAACCTGGTTGTTCCGACTTCGTATATTGCATATGGGTTAAGGCTTCCTGATTTGTTGGGCTGCTCTCCAGCTAGCCATTGACAAGGATACAGGTTGGGACTTCGTATGGCTTGACTCTGTATTACCCAACCATCATCTTGACTTACTCAACTTAGAATTCATTGTGTTCAGACCCCCCGTCCAAATGATTCGACACTCTAGTCTAGCCTATATGCAAAGGACATTGCGCAATCAATTGGCAGCTCGAGGTCTCCTTAGTCATAAAGCCAGCACGAATCACTCAGTAGAGGTTAGCTTCCCACGATATATGCCTTATACATTCCCTGAAGCTCAAGCACGAGTGCTGCGGGGGTGATAGTCGAACCAGAGCGAGGTATACTAGCAGGTATGCAGTATAGTAAGTGCTTATCTCTAGTATTTAGTGGATTGTAGGGAGACTTTTATGTAGCTCCACCTGGGCTGTATTCGTTCGCCAGTCCAAGTATTTGAGCATTCCCCAGAAGGGGATAAAGTTTCGTGGCATTCGGATGACGATTGGCGATCAGGAAAGGATATAGATATGGGCTGGAACGCGTCCTAGAGGCCAGAAGCACGTCGGGGTAAGCCTGCATTAGTTTCTTGATCCTTCCTAGCTTCTTGAAGCCATCATCTTGCCATATGATGACGCTATATTGAAAATTGGAAGGCACCCCCAGGATGATATTATTATTTGGTCGTTGAAAATACAATCGCAGATACTCACAGTACATATTTGGCCACCTCGTATCAACCATCCGACTGCCCACTGTTCCAAAGGCTCAGATGAGGGCGTGTCAAAAGATGAACAGTGCGGCAGTGGTGCTGTAGGTTCCATGTTGCAGTATCAGCATAGTGTAAACAAATAGGGACTCAGTATAATCTGTAGAAATCCAATCCCACATCAATACGCTCCTTGTTGGTCAGTTCTGCGTGATAGATCTTATTATCGATTCGAGCGAGCATCGTGCAAAGCAGCGGCCATATCAACCGATGTTGTGCACCATACGATGGACTTCTCGTCCAAGAAATTTGCTCTACTGTCATATGTCGTGATCGCGCCCATCATGTTCCAAGATGGCCATAAGCGTCTACCACAGGTATATCTCATCTCTATCCTGAGAGATGATAAATGTCGAATGCTGGTGTACCCCTCTCAAACCAAAAGCAATCGCACCATAATCAGCGTGAGTAAAACACGCACAGACCGTACGGGACGCCTTCTTGATCATAAGAGGCCATTAGCTATGGAAAGCCTGTTTTTTGCGGTATAACTATGCAGCGAGTTGCAGATACCATCGTTGAGCAAGGCATAAGACCTCTGAGTGGGAAGGACCAGTTGCCAGGTTGTAATGTCCGATGTTGGTTTGTGAGCAGATGAAGAAGATCCAGTATATATAGTTGGACCATTCACAGGATCAAGATCCGATGAAGGCGAACAGTGCAGTACGATAGTATTAGGGAAGCAAAAAACTATAATCACATTCACATGTGCTGCCTTCAATACTCAGAGCCCATTCCATGCCGTCAAGTTCCTCGGGAGCAAGGTGAGCCCATCGCAACGTGAAGATCCCGAGGCTATTCTTGGCGGGACTGAAAAGGAGTCCGTCCGGAACCCAATGTTTGCTGCGACCCCCCGCGGTACCCCGAAGATACCAATCCATTCCAATTCCAATTCCAATTCCCTCTGTACCGCTACCTACACAGAACTATCCAATTCCAAAAGACCTGACTCCAGAGGAATAACCACCATGGCGCAAGACCGCTCCAACCTCACCTTCACCATCACGCACATGAACGCCAACCACCAAGACTCCCTGGCATCCTACCTCCAAGTCTACTGCCACGTCTCCGCTCGCGAAGCCAAATCCGCCCGACTCGAAGAGATCAGCCTGTCCGATCTTCTCATCAGCGCCAATGGCACCCGTTACACGGTGCCCATCGACCCGCCAATGGAGAGCTTCTCCGAGTCGCGAACGCGCCTGGTGGCCATGCACAAGGAGTGTCTGGAGCGGCTGGGCCGGTCGGATATTACGATCAAGGAGTACCGTCGTCCGGAGGGCAAGGAGCTCTTGGTTTTCACCGTGTGTTTGGCGGGGCTGGTTTCGTTTTGCCGGCGCAGTAATTTCCTGCCCGGGTCGCTGTTCTACGAGACGGTTGGGTTGAGTAGTGTGCCTGCGCTGGCGGAATTATTCTACAACACGCAGCCGTTTGTGATCACCACGCTGGCGGGATCGCACATGGTGGAGGCGAGTCTGTTGACGGTCAAGCGGCTGAAACGGCATGGCGTGCCGGCGTTGTCGTGGGTGTGGTGCGCGTGGGTATTGAACAATCTGATTGAAGGGTTTACGGTGTGGGTGCGGTTTGATCGGATGGTGAAGGAGGAGCGGGCGAAGAGGGAGCATCGGAAGTAGAAGATTTGATAACTAATCAGAATGTATCACTCCACCGCGTTTGGACCATCGAACAATTAACGGCGATGCAAAATGCGTATCGGCTTATCGGGTTCGACTAGCGGCTGAGTCAGCAAATCACGGGACCGCACTAAACCCGTCGCGGCCTAGGGTAGTAGGGCAACTTCCACAAGCGAGCCACAGTGCGAAATTCAACGGAAGCCGACGACAAGCACTCAACTCCTTCGACCACCCAACGACCCTTGCCCGCTGCGTTCCTGGTGAAGGGCTGCAGGATTAGAGGTGAGTCTGCTGCATCCCACCCGTCGTGATATCGATCCTCTTCAGTTTCTGCGTCGTCGACGGTCGGTGTGCGCGTGCAATTTCGGTCTGGAAGTCGATTGGAGAGCGAAGTTGGGAGCGAGGACGAGGACAAGAAGAAGAAGAACAGCAGAGCAGAGCAGTGTTTGGTGCAGGGAATAGCGGCGACGACGATTGACAAGGAAAGAAAAAATTTTTCGCTTTCTCGTCCACATAAGTTTCGCACAATTCCAGCATCAACATCGCCACAACGCCCGACAATCGCACGAACCAACCGACCGCCGACGAATCGAAGGAGACCCTGGAGAAAGATCATATCATCGACAGCAGTCTACTGCATCCCGAACACCCGCTAATCTTCATTGACAGTCCCCTCGAACAGCAAACATGGGTATCTCACGCGACTCTCGTCACAAGCGCTCGGCTACCGGCGCGAAGAGGGCCACCTACCGCAAGAAGAGGTATGCATGAGTTCCTAGCAAGGGTTCTGAAGGACGCCGCGACTGACCCAACGACCACCAACAGGGCCTTCGAGAAGGGTCGCCAGCCCTCCAACACCCGTATCGGTGCCAAGAGAATCCACCTGGTCCGCACCCGTGGTGGTAACCAGAAGTTCCGTGCCCTCCGTCTCGACTCCGGTAACTTCTCGTGGGGTTCTGAGGGTGTCTCCCGCAAGACCCGTGTCATCGTTGTCGCCTACCACCCTTCCAACAACGAGCTGGTCCGTACCAACACCCTGACCAAGTCCGCCGTCGTCCAGATCGATGCCGCTCCTTTCCGTCAATGGTACGAGGCCCACTACGGTCAGCCCATCGGCCGCAGACGCCAGCAGAAGACCGAGACCACCGAGGAGAAGAAGTCCAACAGCGTGGTGAAGAAGCAGGCTGCTCGCTTCGCCGACCACGGCAAGGTCGAGTCCGCTGTCGAGAGACAGTTCGAGTCGGGTCGTCTGTACGCCGTTGTGTCGTCCCGCCCCGGCCAGAGCGGCCGCGTGGACGGATACATCCTGGAGGGTGAGGAGCTTGCTTTCTACCAGCGTGCTATCCGCAAGTAAAGGGTGGCTGTTACGTTGTAAAAGGGTGGGATGGACCGGAGTTAGCATTTCCACATTACTGGTAGCTCTGAATTGATGGATGAATCATATGTTCGTATTGTAGTTATGTGTACTTGATACAACTAAGTTGATATCGTGACTCGTGACTATTCGATGACGAAACCGACTAGTATAGTTTAGTTTCATCCCCATACCCCTCATATCCCCAACCCCATCAACAACCCTCCCCATCCCATCCCATCCCATCCCACCACCACCACACCACCACCACCAAAGCAGCAAACCAAAATGAAAACAACCCTCCTCCTCCTCAGCGACACACACACCCTCCCCCCTCACCCCCCCCTCACCACCTCCAACGCCTACCGCCACCCCCTCCCCCCATCCGACATCCTAATCCACGCCGGCGACCTCACCAAAGTGGGCTACAAGCACGAACACCAGACCATCCTCCAAACCATCCTCTCCCACCCAGCCCCCCTAAAGCTAATCATCCCCGGAAACCACGACATCACGCTCGACGAACCCTACTACACGCACCTCGGCCACTACCGCCACAAATACCGCACCGATCACACGGCCCCCTCTGCTACCTCCGGATCCGAGAACGTGTCTGCGGGAAAAGCGGAAGCAGGACGATTAGAGAATCTGGATGAGATTAGGGAGTTGTATACGGGGAGCGAGGCACGGGAGAAAGGGATCAGGTATCTCGAGGAAGGGATGTATCGGTTTCGGTTGGGCGATGGGAGGGTGTTTTCGGTGTATGCGAGTCCGTATACGCCGGAGTTTTGTCAGTGGGCGTTTGCGTATGAGAGGGGGGTGGATCGGTTTAATCCGGTTGTTGCGGGGGAGGGGGAGGGGTATCCGGTTGGTGTGTCGGGGTCGAGGTCTACTAGGAATCAGGGAGAGGAAGAGGATAGGGGAGGAGATGGGGGGCCACTTCATCCCGTACCGGATTATCCTGGGGTAGATATTATGATCACGCATGGTCCGCCGTATGGGATTCTGGATCAGGTGGTGCCGGGACATATGAGTGTGGGATGTGAGCATTTGTTTCGTGCGGTGAAGCGGGCGAGGCCCCGGTTGCATGTGTTTGGACATATTCATGAGGGGTATGGGGCGGTGCGGAAGGAGTGGAGTTCGGGGAATGAGTCCATGATTCAGTGTGATAAGGAGGAGATGTTGGAGGAGCGATGTGCCCGCGTGGATGTGAGTGCCGAGGGAAGCAATCCGTTAAGGCCGGGGGCGGAGACGCTGTTTGTCAATGCCAGTGTCGTGACCGTGCAGTATCATGCCATTAATGCCCCGTGGTTGGTCGAGTTGGATCTACCGGTTGAGAAGATTGATTAAGTGTATGGGGCATGTGAGAGGAAGATGGTTCACTTCAAGTATATACTTCTACGTTTTCCCAGATTGCAACACCAAGATCCGGATTGCTCTATACTGTACAGTCCACTCCATGCATCTCATGCATCCCACGAATCGTAGTGTACAGTAGGCCAAACAAACGAAAGTCCAAAAGAGAGAAGGTAAGAGGTATCTCACTAAAAGGGATATCATGCCTGGATATGTCGAAAGAAAGATTTAAAATGTAGTGTATCAGAGAAGAGAATTCAAGGACTGTGCAACCGGCCGGAAAGCAACGCTGCAATGCAAGACATGCCCGCTGATCAATATAATGCAATAAAAATGAATGTCCAGACATTTCAAGAAGAGAAAAGAAGGTCGAGGGTTTATTCCTCGTGCACGGGCGTCCCCGTCCGGAAATCCAGACGGCTGCCCTTCCGACTGACGCCCTTGAGCAGACTGAACCGCTTCAAGACCGAGTCCCGCCGCCCAGGGGTATGGCTGACCGGACTCGTGATTTCAGGGCTGCGGATCGACGTCATACTGCTCCGCGTCACCGGCCGTGGATAGTCGCTGATCGAAGGGATCGTCGACCACCCTCCCTTGGGACTCGTCACCGACGGCCGGTCGTCCGTAGATGTCCCATTGGTGTGGGAGGTCGTGCGACTCATGCTCTCGTGGGACTTGGCCGCCGTGTCGCGAGAAGCACTTCTGGTCCGTTGCTTCTTCTGGCTTTGGCTTTCCTCAGTCGCGCTGGGACTGATCGACAACGATGAGGCGTGCTTGTGCAGCACATCCCCGAGTCGGCTGCGACGCCGGTGATGCGTATCCCGCGACCGAGTGGTCGTCCGACTGTGAATGGTGGCGGCGTCATCCTGGTCCGCCGCCTCCCCGTTAACATGCTCCTCCGTGGTGGTGCCATTGACCTTGCTATCGGCCGACCCCTTCGGGGCCTCCTGTACCGTAGCTACCGAATTGCTCGCCACGTGGTTGGTGCGTTTGAAAGGGTTCATGACGCTGATGCGGTGGCTGACAGACTGCTTGGCCGAGTGTTTGCGGCTGTGGTTCTTTCGCGACGAGCGAATCAGTTCCTGCTCAGGACTGAGGGCCCGCGAAGCCGGCTGCTTCTGGCGCTCTTCCAGGGACTTCGGGGTGGTACGCCGGGGCCATTGCGGCGTCTCTAGTTCCGCCGGACGGAGAGAGGAAATTTCCGGCCCAAAGGCCTCCTCGAAACGACGCATCAGCTCAGCTTGCGTAGCTTGATGGGCCGGGCGGTGGTACATGGCCAGCGCCTGCTTGATGGCCAAGGCATGGTCGATGAGAGCCACCGCCAGCGCGTTCTTTAACGGATCCGCCGGCTTCGGCGTCACTAAGCCACCCTCGTCCTCTTCAGGCACATCCGACAGGAACTGGCGGTAGGCCGCGACACAGTTGGGAGTCGCGGCGTTGAGCTCGAGCAACTGTTCCAAGGCCTCGGTCAAATTGTTCAAGCTCATGTCCTCACCAGAAGCGGCCCGACGTTGCAACATTGACAGTTCCTGCGTCTTGCGCCACGTCCGTTCGAGCGCCGTTTGCAAAGGCGACAGTGCGACTTCCTTGACCTCAACCACTTCGCTTCGGCGGAGGATGTTCGGGAAAGGCTCCGCCGTGGTGTAGACCGTCTTCTCCACCCATTGCGCCTTGACATCAGCGTCACGAACATGTCTGCGCAGGGTGGAGCTGAAGTGGCAGGGCTCCGAGACCAAGAGATGGTCTCTAACGGACTGCGGGATCTTGGACCGCTGGTAAACCGGATGGTCCACGTCACGATGGACGCTGACAGGATTGATGTGCAAAAATTGTCCCTCATAATCTTGAATCTCGCCCGAAGACACGACCTGCGCAGCTGGATGCTCTCTCTGCATGCGATCAATGAAAGTGGCCATCCGTTCGGTTGCCGCACACTCGATGATGAATTCCTTATCGCGGAGAGTGGTGGGAAAGCCGAGTCCTTTATAGAGCACGCGGAAATACCGCGGGAACTGTTTATCTTCCTTTGCAATGATGTCGTAGATCTTGGCCATGGAGCCATGCGCCCTCGAAAGCTTGGCGAAATCAACCACGGTGTCCTCATACTGCTGCGCGAGTTCCTTGTAGCACAACAGGGCATGAGCCCAAGCTTTGGCATCCTCGAAGTACTGAATGACCGCAAAATACAAGGACTCCTTCCTCTCGAAAGACGTCTGCTCAGGGAAAGCAGGGTTGAGTAGCTCGGGCAAGGTCCGCTGCGCATCCCAATCGTATAGATCGGCATGGAATTGGAGAGCCATTCCGGCTTCGGTGAAATTACCTGCTGCAGCTTGCACCTGGGCCAGCTCGTGGACATAGCGGATGAAGATATCTTCGCGACCCATGTCTTTCATGTATTTCATCAGTCGAAGGGTATGCAGGCTTTCAGCCATCGAGCCGCCCTGAGAGGCTACAAACAGGTCGAGCAGCTCATCCACCGTCGCGATCAAGGCCTTGACCGCATTGGATAGGTCTTCATCAAACTCTGCGTAGCCTTCGAAGTGCTCCGACAATTCTCCAATAAAGAGCTTCTGGACGACACTCTCGCTCATGTTCTTCCTCTTGAAGAGATTATCCAAACTGGAAATAACCTCCGTCTCGATGATGGACAGATCCTGGTTCAACCCCCATTCGCTCAGAATCATCGTTCGTAAGATATCGACGGCCACATGCCGCAACCCTTCATGAACACTGAGGCAAAGTTCGATGATGGGTGCCACCAAGCCAGGAACATACTGCACCTGATAGCCGCCAAGTTTGCTGAGCCCGTAGTGTTCCCGCTCCTCATCAGTAGTCTCCCAGCCGATTGATTCCCAGCTGGAGTGGAGTAGGTCCGCGCCCTGTTCCCGAACATCGCCCGCGATCTTCCAGATGGCGCGGCGCTTCTGCTCCGGGTAGGTCTCCAGAGCGAGCGCGTCACTCGAGACCACTTTGAGCAACGTCATGAAGAAAGTCTCCCAGAGTCGCGTGTCGAACGATTCCGCTTCCTCCGGGGACGGGAGGAATTTGTTGGTCAAGATGGTAGCCAGGTACTCCAGACTCTTGACAGTCGCTCGGTGGTTGTAGACATGGACACTCAGCCAGCTTTCGGGATATGCTTCGCAGTTGAGGATCGACGTATGCACTTCAAACGCCTGCGACAGGAAACTGGACAGCTCCAAGCCCTTCAGCCGAGGGCGCTTGGGATTGGGTATCGTCGCCGCGCCAGCCAGAATTGCGGACAGCTCGACTAGCGCTTCATCGAACCGTTGCGAGTACTTGGAGGTCTTCACCTGAAAGGGGAATGATTTGCTGAAGAGCAGAGAGAGGTAGCTCGTCTCTTCAACCCCGTCGGGGATGATAGAGTAGTATGACGACACGATTTTCGGCACAAACTCATACAGATATGGGTCTGGCTGCTTCAACAGCTCCGCCACGATCGCACAGCACAGCCGAACTTGGTCACGATAGAGATCGGACACGGCGCCTGTCGCACCCCAGTAGGGTGCCAGCCAGCTGATACAGCTGGATATCAGACTCTTTCGCTCCGAGCCGGAGCTGAAAATCTCCAGGCGAGTGTAATGCTGGATGAGGACCAGCTTATAGAGTATCAGCATGCCCGTGACGTCCTTGCACGAGTCGATGAAGCTAAGAGCGATCATGATCACCTCATCGCGACTGAGTACTTTGGACAGCTCGGGCAGCCAGGTGTGGAAATGCTGGACAACAAGCGTCTTGCTTCCCACCATCGCAGGGGAGGGGTTCTTCATCAGAGCCTCGAGCGACTTGAAGATGGTGTGCAGATCCCGGTTGAATGTCGATTGAACCCGGGTAATGCCGATACCCTCCTCTTTCGCCTTCTGCTGCTGTCGGGCGTTGATGATGAACTTGAGGACATGTCGTCCTACCTTGAACGTCGCACGGAGATTGCGGGACTGTTGTGCATCGGAGCTGGACGGAAGGAGACGTAGATAGCTTCTAACGAGACATGGAGTAGCAAAGGGAAAGTTGAACTGATTGTCGGCATAGTGATCAACCAGTGGACCCAAGTTGAACCGCCGGTCGTGAACAATACCAAGAACCGTCACCAGGTTGTTGAAGATCAGATCCTCGTACTCCTCGTTGCCTGCATTCTCCACCAGGATCCCAAACAGCGAGTCCAAGACGCTGCTGAGCTGCTTGACAATCTCGATTTCCGGCACAAACAGAACCCGCTTGAGAGTATCTAAGACTTCATTCACAGGTCTATCCCTCCAGTTCAGCAGACTGAGTATGACTTGGTCCTGAGAATATTCCGTGCTGCACAAATGTGTGTCCAGTCGTAGAGTAGCCAAGGGACCGGTGATTGCCTCGTCTTTTGCCGACTCATTCTTACCCAGCGAGCTCCATGGCAGAGACAGATAAGCCCCCTTGCCATTCTCAATGTTTGACGTACATTTGTCGTACGCGTGCAACAGGAGAGAATGGGGCCCGTCTCGCATGAAGGCCTGGTTGTCCCAGAGTGGCATCCAGGCAAGCGCAAAGGGAAACTCGGGAGCATCCGCGATACTCATGATCAGGTGTGACGTCGGGATTTGGTCCGTGGGGATGTTAAGGCGAATAGTTTGGTTCCAAGGGGCCCCCCTGTCGGCAATTGTGGTTCGCCATGCGGTTTGTGCCGCATGATTGGACGAGGGGATGACGCACCGTTCGACGCGCGTCCCGGAAGATGTGCGAACTTCAAGAGTCAATTGCAGATTGCGGAGGCCGGTGTGCGCTGGGACCGGAACTTGACCCGAGTGAGGATGTGAAAGAAGCGCTTCAGGAGGGAAAGTAGCGTGGGAGATGGTCACGTAGATATCCGACCTGGGTTTGGTCGGGGCCTGAGAGAAGCCGATTCTCCTCGTCTGAATGACATTATGCAGGGTCGTGGGGTTTCTCCGGACTAGAGAATCTGCGTCCGGGTCCACATGCGGATAGAGGTGGAAATGAAGCCGGGCAGCTCGTTGAGACCGCACGTACTTCCCAGTAGGGCTCGGGAGCAGAGTGCGAACCACTCCATCGAACCCGTCATCACGCCCCTCTTTATCCTCGCTTTCCTCGGACGGAGACCAGATATTGATCACTTGCTCCGCGTCCTTCTCCTGACGGAGGATCTGGGAGACTTCGAGAAAGCCGACTCCCACTGTCCGGATCTGCGTAGTGTCTTTGGTTGATTGGCTGCCAGACCGTTCCTTGGTGATGGTGCTTGTACTACTTCCGGACGACTGAGGAGGGTTTTTACTGGTCTCCTTGGCCTGCTCAGGACTTTGGATCCCGCGCGGCTTCGACGTCCACATCATGCTCCGGCGAGTCCTGAGGCTTCCTTTGACCGACTGATTGACCCCGGTTGCCTGCTTGCTACCGGAGGAACTGTCTCGCGAGATGGACGACCTTGGCTGGGCTGCGGCGTTGGTTACTGACGCAGTTTCTGGTGCACGAACCGCAACGATCAAATATAGCTTTGGTCCGTTGGTAGAGCTGTCGCCGATATCCGTGCTGCTCAGGTCGGTGAACAGCGTTTTCAACCTGGCGCTCTGCCCCATACTCGCAAACTTTTCCGGCGAAGGAATGTCCAAGACGTACGTCTCCGACAGGGGTACGAGTGCCCCCGTTTCCGACTGAGAGCACAGGTAAGCCGCCAGTGTTACTGGCCCGGGCGCATGCCCAGAGACGGCATTGACTTCGAGCAGCAGATGATGGAGTGCAGCCACATCTGACTGCTGCGTGGGGCTACTGTCAAGCATGCCCATCTCGGACTGTAGCCTTGTCAATTCTACAGCGGAATCATCCCCAGTGAGCAGACGACCCCTTTGCTGAGGATCTCTCACAATGATCTCCCCACCAAGCGCTTTATTCCCGCGAACGAGTTTCCACACCACCTCTTGCCGCAGCGACTCCTTCTCCTGTGCGGTCAGAACATTGTACAAGAGTTGTCGCCTTGCAAAGTCAAGTTCCTGGACGATCTTCGACATTTCCTCCACCGTGACATACTGGCGGGAGAGCAACAGCTGGTGTAAGTTGGTCGAATGCCATTCGCGTAGACATGATGCGATTTCGTCGACAAGAGGTTCGGAGAGCGAGGTGGGTGTCTCGTCGCCAATTTTGAGCATTGGCACAGGGGCGGCTGGTTTGGGAGCATCGGGGTCTCGAGGAGCCACGTTCATGGGGGCGAGCACCATAGAATTTGTCCGGAGGAGATCCCGCCGCGGAGTGCGTGGGCTGGCCGGGCTTCCACGACCGTCCTCATCCAGCTTTTGGATGAAGATTTGAGACGGCTTTCCTTTCTTCGCGATGACAACGTTGGATACTTCCCCAAATGCGTTTTCATCATCCTGGAAGGAGGCCACGCTGTTGCGCATCTCTCCCTCTGCGCCGGCCAACAGAGCCATACTCGATCGGTCGCCATTGGTGATCGTCTTTTCGCCATCGCCCAGCACTTCACGGATCTCGACGCAATTCCGGGGAAAGATACCGGAAAAGACTCTTGCTTCGAGGGTCTGGCCCTTGGTGCTCGTCAAGCCCGCCAGTAAGGACGGCGGAGCGACGAGATAGCCGCGGTACCACTCTCCATTGGCGCCCCCTTGCTCAATTATATATAGCTCATCGCCAAGCTCCAGAGGCAGATCGGCCGGGGTGGTGGGTTGGAAAGGATAGATGGCGACAGCGAAAGCGATTCGAGGCAGAGGCCGCCAGGGCATATCTGCGATCGAGGCGGCACGCGACAGCACACCCCGCCGCGGTGCTCGTCACAATGGGCGTAATCGAAATGAAGGAAAACCGGCGAAGCGGGGTTGAAGAGGGGAGGGGTCAAGGAATTCTCTGCTGATCGATCGGCCGGGGCGCTACATGCAGGTGTCCTAAGAGAGGAAAGGGAGAAAGATAGGCGGGTTCCGAGATGCGGAGCGCGAAACGGGCGATGCCTTGCGGAATTGGTGTCTTGGGTTTCGGTCGGGGTAAGGGGTACGGCGGAGTCACTATATGGCCATCACGAATGTGCGGTTAGTGAGAGGTATCCTCATAAGCGAAACGTAGGCGTGCTTGGGCTGCGTGTCAAGGCCAGAGGATCATGATAAGCGGCGGATGAAATCCATCCAGGGCCGGGCGTCGCAAAGGGTTTCAGTGGCCGGAAATCGCCGCAATTAGTGACAGCAATGTTTGATGATGGTGCTAGTAATCGTAACCACAATGACCGTGACGCGAAGAGCACCACTAATTGATTCTCCAAGCTTCTGTTCTCCTTCGACAATTTCGTCGGTGCCCCCTAGCAGTGGAATGGGAGTGGAGCCGAGGGAGTTGTTCACTTGGCAGGAACTGTGGAGAAGGCACACAGATGAAACGAAGGGGGGGGGGAAGGGAGGGGAGGAGCTTACCCAGAGCTAGAGGAAGTATGGAAGTATGGATAGATGAATAGATAGATGAAGGAGGAAAGGAAGGAGGAGGGAGAAGGAGGGGGAGGGGGGTGATGGAATTGAACAGGTGGAGGAGTGCAAGTCCCGCAGAAGAGAAGGAAGGAGGAGAAGGAGGAATGATGATCGCAGGGCCGATGATGCTGGCTGGGCTGGGATGGGAATGAATGAGTGGGAGGGAGGGAGGAATCCCGGCGGGAGGCGGAGAGGAGCCTGAGGCCCGAGAACACACGCAGCCTGAGGCTAGACTCGCGGGACCTCGACTAGCGAGTCCGGACCTGGTTGATTAACTTTAATTGATCGCTAAATTGGCCTCGTAATGTCTGCTCGTCCGCCTGGCGACATTTCTTCGGACTCTTCGATTTGAGCTTGGTATTCGAAGATGCCCGGCTGCAGTACTCCGGACCTCCTTTTGCTTTCCATGGTGGTGGTCTCCGATCTGGCACACTATGCCAGCCCATCCATGGGTCCAGCTGGACCGATCGATGCACTCAGTGGGGAGGATGCAGCGTGTATCCAGGTTTCACCAGCACGTTTACTCGGTTTGTTTTCTTTTTTTTTGCCCAGGAACGAACCTCGTCCAACAAACGGCCGGCGGGCGTAAAAAGCAGGGGAAAACCCACCGTCCTCCGTCGCGGTTCCGTATTCTGGATTCTGGACGGCCGAGACAAAGCAATGCATCTCATCTCGCGCGACTCCCGTCTCGAGGACATTGTCCAGCTAGGAAGCGGACCACCCGAGGTTCTTCACCAATGGCTATAACGCTCCGCCATTATTTCCTGACTAGTAGGTGCGTAGTTAGAGTACTAAGGGCCTTAGGCAGGCTGACATGTTTAAAATTGGCCAGCACAGACCCGGCGTGGCCCCTGAATCCAGGGCCAAAACTAAAACAGTTGGAGATGCTGACTGGTCCGCCCGCCTGGGCCGCTAAATTGGCCGCCCAGCAGCTGGCCCTCACTTTTCTTTTTTTGGGGCCGATTCTCTGTCCGCCTCGGGTCAAGATCGCCCTTCCAGGATCCTTCCTTCATCGTTCGTCGCTGCTGGCCTCGGGTTGACTTACCCCCCCCCAACTCCCATTGATACGAACTGGGAGCTGAAGGGATTTCACCAGTTCATCTCAATCCACATGCCAATGCACCCGCACTGGGCCAATTTCCTACGCGTCGTCCGTTTCAACGTGGTTACTCTGTCCCACCGGGAAAGATGTAGTGCTACCTCAGCAATCATGTTCCCATTACCGCTTCCTCCCCTTCCTTCCCCCATTGACCACGAGCTACAGATACATCAACAGGTATAAATACTTAGACAGAACGCAAGAAGAAAAAGGAATACAGGGAAATGCCAAGATCCAACCCATGCGCCGGTTCTATGATGCGCAATGCGAACAATTGTCCCTCCCTCACCATCCAGCAAGGTGCAATTGACAGGTATTTATGCATGGGCAACCCCTTCAGGAGACCCCAGTTCCGAGTTGAAACCGAACGAGACACCGCCTTTCATCTCTGGAACATGGCAATAGCGTCCTCCTTGCGCCACTCCAGCTCCAGCTGGCCTTCATACACCGCATCAACAACGCGTCGAGTCCGGTCATACGCTTCCCCATACCGACCCTCGCACGCCCGGAGCACCTTCAGCACCAAGCTTCGACTGAGGCCGGGATCGTCCGCGTCACCAAAGTGTTTCTCGACCCGCTTTTTCAGCATTTCGATTCCGCGCCGGATTTCTTTGGCGTCATACGTAGCCAGCACCTTCTTCGCAACCGACCGTGAGTGGCTAGGCCGGCTGGCAATGTCTGCAGGATTGATGGTCGTCTTCAACAGATTCTCCACCGACTCTACAAACTCGAGCAACTTGCCTAATGGTCGGTGGATGACGGAGTCAAGGTATAACGTCAGATGCTCGTCCATGTCTTGGTGCGCCCGATCGCGCCACCGTTCCAGGACGGGAAGACCCCGAACATCGACCTCCTCGATGTAGTGGTTCATGTTCTCAATCAGAAGGATGTGGTAGTTGAGAATTTCCTTGTCTTCTGGGTCGCCCGAAGTCGCAGCCGCGCCCGTGGGTTGGCCTGGGGCCTCCTTGGCGATGAATTTGAGTGACTCCCACATGGCGCGGTTGATGCGATCGTAGGCGTCGTTGACATTCACCCGGATGTCGTAGAATTCTTGCGACAGCATGTTCTCCACGGCGGTAGCAAAGTGCGGGAACACGCGGATGAAGGAGATCACTCCCTTACGCTTGTTCACCTTGACCTTGGTCTCCTCGATGCCGCGGATCTGTTCATCTACAAATCGGTTAAAGAGGCCGAGCAACCGGGAGTGTAGCTTCTGAAGCGAGTGGATGATAAAGTCTTGGTTGGTATCATCGTATTCGGAAATCGCCTTCTCGATGGCCAGCAAGATTCCAATTCCTTGTCTGTAAAAAGGTCAGCCTACAATCTCAAAACAAGTACCAATAGTCTCCAACTTACAGTGGGTCGGCCCTGATGGCCCAGTCCACAAGGTTTTGCATATCCGTCGGCCAGAACGCGAAGAGTTCGTCCAGAATCTGTTCGACCTTCTTGGCCATAGCTCGGTCAGGATCATGCAGCTGCTTAGACCCGAAATTGGGGATCCTGCGCTCGTCGGGCGCGCCTGACATGACAAGATCGGGGAAGTCGAGAGTAGAAAGCGAATTGAGATGGAAGAAATGGACGATGAAATTCTGCTCTTCGGAGATCATGTTGAGAGTCTCATGAAGCGTACCGGCAAATGCTTCGCACGGCTCAAGTTTGCCGTGCTGCTTGTCTCCGGAGGGAAGCTTAAGGCCTGCCGCGGCTCGAATGGTCTTGCCTCTTCTCACGGTGAGCTTGCGCGCCGCCATCGTAATGCCTTCGGATTCCTTCTCCTTCTCCTGATGCGTAAAGAGAAGTTCCTGCTCCTCTCCACTGGGCTTCCTCGCTGCCTTCCTCCACGCCAGGTTGTTGTCCCGGAAATCATTTTGGTATGGGTGTTTAGCCTGTTGCTCGTAGAGGTTGATGAGCGCGTGCCACTCTCCAGAGCTGACTTCGCGTGCAAAGAGCATCACTGCATGATACTGCCACAGTTCGCGGCGGCAGTAGCCTCGGGCCTCGCTGTCGAGCTTTAGAGGATCCTTCTGGCCACTGGCTGCCGCATCGATCCTCTTTTGTTCTGCCACCTTGTAGGCAATTGCCATGAATTGTTTGAGCCGTTGTAAGAATACACGACCATGTGTGCGATATTCCTCTTTCTTTTCTTTAATGGCACGCATTTGTCCAATCTCTGTGTCGGCATACACGCCCAGGCTACCGTGGTCTCCGGCCGCGTCAGCAAGACGCCTCTTGTTGTGCCATATGTCAGAATCAATCATCAACATTGCCTTGTATAAGGTTGACAAGGCGATCTCCGTGTCTCGCAATCCATCAGGGTTGCTCAGTGATGATTCCTTCAATGCCCGTAGATCGTTCGAAGAGATCGAAAGAGTCTTGAGTAGGTTTTGAAGCTCATTCTGAAGCAGTTTCTGGTTGGCGGTCTGCACCTGGAGACCCTGAGACTGTGTTTCTATGTATGCAACATCATCGTGAAGGGTCTATATCGCAGTTAGCATCTTGCTGAGATGTGGGGTAGAGCCCAGAAAAGAATTGGCAACTTACGTTGAGCTCGTGAGAGTACAAAGTGAGAAGATTATCCAGCTCTTCACACTCTTCGACCGTCCTATCAATGAGTTTTGCAAGTTGGTCAATCTTGCCCTCCTGTTGTTCAAGGTTACCAAGCCAGCTGGTAGCCTCCACTCGCCCGATCTCTCGACGAATATCCGCCTCGAGGTCTTCAATCTTCTTTTCATCACCGAGCCGCCCGTTCCAGCCAAGGTCAGTCAGTATATCATCAAAGTCGATGCCGCGTCCTTCGAGAATGGTGGGATTAATCCCAAGCGTTTGGCAGTATTTGATCGTGTTGTCCTCATGACGTCGGCGGCGACGATCATGAGGGGAAGGCGACACGGATCGTGACCTTTCTGCATCAACCTTCACAGAAGCCCTGGACGTATCCCTTGGCTCTGCGGATGTCTCGGTCGAGCTGATAATAGATTCAACAGGAGCAGCCTGGGTTACTTCAACGGTGGGCGGTTCGATTACTGGAGGAGCAGAAGGCGGAGGCACTGGCGGTTGTGCTGGCGGCTGTGATGGCAGTTGCACCTCCTGTGGCTGCACTTCCTTCACAGGGGACGACGTTAGGATTGGAGGCGTCTCTGTGTCCGGCGTTTCAGGGGAGGTCACTGTATTTTCACTGTTCGTCCGAAGCAAAGATGGCGCGGGGACCACGCTGGTGATTCCGTCTGGTTCATCTGCGGCAGCCTTCTGCTTTTTAGCAGCTGCCAGGAGTCTCTCACCAGCACCTCCCGGCCTCGGCTTGAAGGCTCCATAGGCAGTAGCAGCTTTGCGGAATGCACCTGCAACATCCTTACTCTGTTTCTTCTTGATCATAGGCCCGAGTCCTGGACGATGGGCATCAGGTTCCTCTTCAGCAGGCTCAGCGGCTTCCGGAGCGCTAGGGGGTGATGATGGTGCTGCAGTCTCTGCGAGTGGTTCAACGGGCTCTGCGATCTTTGTCGAAGCTGGCAATGCTGGGGCTGCAGGCGCTGGTGTCTCAACAGGCTTGACGATTGGTGGTGCCTTGTTATTCCCTGAGGAGCCTGGGGTAAGTGCTGCTGGCACCTCAACGGCGGGGGTACTAATGGAGCTGCTCGGAGCTTCAAGCTCCTGTGGCTCTACCCGTGTCGGCGTAGCTAATGGCTTTTCGACTGTTTCTCTCAGAGGCGATCTCGGACCCACGCTGCTTGCTGGGCTGTGCATGAAGGTGAGATTTTCTCCAGAAACCGACCCAGGCGTAGTAGGTCGAAGACCATCCTTACTGCGGCTTGTATGGAGATCATGGGTGCGAAGCGTAGGTCTGGGCTCGTTGCCTGCCCGCGCGTCGCGCGAGGAGGACGGTCGGGAGTCGGGAAGATTACTACCTGAGTTGACCTCCTCAACGCTGCCATTGGGTCTTTCCCGTTGACCGGGAGCCGACGCGGCTTGCAAGCTGGAGGGAAAATCCCTGTTCCTCGGTTCCGGTTGAGAGATTATGGGCACCTTGGGAACTCTGTTCTCCGTGGCAAGGCGTTCGGCTGCACGAGGAGGCGGTTGCTCACGCTGGTCGGGTGGTAATGGTGGCGGGTGTTGAGGAGGGGTGAAGGGTGGAGTACCACTTTTACCGGACTGGCCAGTCGACGGTCTTCCCAATTGATCGCGACTTCTTTGAGCTCGCAGAATGTGTTCCTCCGGAGGTGGTCGCCTGGGCCCATCGCGGCTGGGTGCACGGCTAGAATATGGCGACTGAGGTCGACTGCCTTGAGAAGAGGGGGGACGCGGGGGAGGCAGAGTCACTTCGGGGCGTGGGGGTCCTGGAGGAGGCGCTTTCGGAGCTGGCGGTCCTGTGGCCGTTGCACCAGCAAGTAGCTGACGCTCACGCTCGTCGAAGCCGATCAGGGTCGGTACCTTGCCGCCAGTGTATTTTCTGTAGATCTTCACCAGGCTGCCTATGAAAAACTCCTTCTCTTTGGAGGTCCGTGCATGCCAGTAGTAAGGCTTTCCCACGGTGACCAAGAATCCAACGTTGCCAGCCCACTGCTTGTACTGTTGTTCCAGCGGCGAGGACGGTATCAAGGCGTTATACGACTGAATCGAGGAGAGGTCATCCAACATCCAGGTCTTGCCAATGGAGAACGAGCCATCGTTGTTTTCTCGCGCCTTGTGCATGCGCACTCTGCCGGACCGTCTGACCGCGACAATAATGACTCGAGGTTTCTTGTTCTCCGGCGGCGAATTGGGTGGAGCGGGGGTGGACGGATAGGCCGCATCTTCCATAATGCGGACATGTGTTATGTAGGACTCGACCACTAGAACCGGGAGGGGCACCAACGGTTAACAGAACCCTCTACAGATAGCGCCAGGGGAGGGGGCAATTCACGTACGAGAGCCATCGCTATCTTTCTTGCCGAAGCAGCTATGCATTATCCGCCGCTTCTCATCCTCGAATTTCTCGGCCCTCGACATGGAGCCATCCCCCGGTCCGGTGATACCGCCATTGCGACTATCACCAGCTCGACGGGGATCTCTTTGGGGCGGCACCTCACCGGCCGGAGGGCCCCGCATGCGATCACGACTACTCATGGTTGCTAATCAGTCTCCGGAAACCTGGATCACGCAGGAAGTGTCGGAGACCCAGTGGACATGGTCGGGAAGGCTGGCAGGGATCACACGGGGCGCGCGCCGTGGGTGAGAACGGACGGTCTGTCAATGGGTGGGCTCCAAACGGAAAGGACCAGGACTAAAGGACAAGGACTTCGAGAGACGGCGACGCCATAAACGATCTGGCACAGAACCGAGATTCAAAACCAAGGGCAGGTGGTGGTGGTGGAGGAGCCAAAGAGTTGGATTAGGTCATTCTTTAGCCACTACAGAGCATGGGCGGCAGCGGATACGGGAGCTAGTCTCGGAGGAGTAGCAAAGTGTTGCCCAGTAAGAAGGAGGCAGGAGATTCAGTTGGCACTAACACTCCAGGCACCAAGAGAGATGAAAGACCGGCGGGGAACTGAAAGGCACATGATCCTGGAATTACACTGGCTTGCAGGGCCGGACTCTTGGGCCCATTCACCCAAGTCCATATCATAACAACCAGTCGGTCCTCAGGCATCAGCCCCAGGTTCGCACAATTACATAAGATTTGACATAATGTCACCTGTGCATAACGGTCATGCATGAGAATCCACTGCGGTTTCAGCCAACATGACAGGAGTCAAGGTTTATTCAAGTCGCCCTTCGCTTTGGTCTCGACCATTTGGAGGCTCAGACGTACCTAGACAGGAGCTGTACCTCTCCACCGGTACTAAACCCCACCCCATATGTAAAGTGCCTTCATCCCTTCCAAACCAGGGTTATGGTTTCTCGTATTCTGTAGCTCACCACTTATACTGTGTAACAACTAGATCTTGGCGAGCTCATGTGTAACTGGACAGCCACCAAGCCCCTGCACTGCGACTTAACCCATCAGACAGCCGGCCACAGCTTGGATATTCTCCGAATGATACCTCGCCCTGGCTTGGTGGCTCGAGGCTTGGTTTCTCAACCATATTCTCGAAAGGGAGGTCACGGGTTTAGGTCTGCCACATTGAATCTCCTGGGTTGGTTTCGCTCTTCATAGCATAGCGCGGAAGTGGCCACGGTTTGGTATACACTTGATTCACTCGACTTCGTACTGAAAACAAATCCCGCCCAAGCAATATTCCGACCAACCCTACATAATCCGGCAGCCTGCCAACCCCCGGACTGGCTAACTACCCGTTTGACCATCGCCATGTGGGTTGACAGGATTGAGCGCAATGACCTGTGCTCGACCGTCAAGAATGTCCGTTAGTTAAGTTGGCCCTCCTCCCAAGACAGAGAGAGCGCCAGAGACATACCTCACCGGTGAACCTCTTCCTCTTCCTTCCCCACCACAGAAGGGCAATCAAAACAGTAAACCCTGAGATGACGACACAAAGATAATTCATACTCTGAGGCGTGACCTTTTTACGGAGAGGGAAGCAAGATAACACCAGAACAACTATGACCCAGAGGACAGACATCGTGTTGCAGATTGCTCCCATCCACCACCCCATTGCGAAGGGCCTTTGCCGAAGAATCAAGTCGCGGCCACGAACTAACACAATGCCCTGAGGAATCATATAGCATGCGTTGAGGATGATGATGGCCATTGATATGAGATTGTTGAATGCCGTCGTTGATGCAATGTATATTAGGCCGTACAGGGCGATAAGACCCGCAGCACCAAGGTGGCAGTCAATGGCATTTCGTTGATGATCCTGGTCCAAAATAGAGAGAAGGGAAGGCCATGGGCTCGGGCGAATGAGTAGGTAAGTCGACCCGTTGTAAGCAGGCACGATAAGACAGCAGCGCCGTAGAGGAAGATGATCGCAGACGTGAAGACGGTAGCCAAGGGCTGACTGGATGTGGCTTGTAGGTATACTATATATATTGGGATGGCGAAGAGGCGACAGCACTGATGTCGGTGGTACCCAACAGAAGGATTGATGTGAAGCAATTCGCAACAGGAACTGTGGACTTTTGAAGACTGATAAATGCACTGATACCTGGGATGCGCCTTCCGGACTGAGTGTTAGATCTACGAAGAGCTATTGTCAACAACCAATGATTTAGCGGGATTTTCCCAAACTCAGCAAATCATATGTCCATGTAGTACGGGATATACCCAACCCCAATTCCAGACCTTGATGGCGGGCAAGCCTGAAGCGTACTTGACTTATGCATACAGCTTCTGGAGATAGCCATGTCTCTGCTCAGTTGGAATACCCAAGTCTGACCGTGTCTTAACGGTACTGTGGTATTGTGGCCCTGCCTGATGTAGAAAGTGCCAGTGCCACACCACAGTTCGTAGCTGCCTTATTTAAGGCATGTCTATACACTGTTATTAGTCTGCAGTGGTTTCACCGATACCCTTGACTTACCTTATCGGGATTCGCTTGGAAGGTACGTAATACATGGGGCAGATTGACTCCTGAAACAAAGAATGTGATAAAGTGGGCAGGCTGATAATTTAGGTACCAGAGGAAACGGTACGTTGCAGAGGTAGCAGATGCTTTCTTGGACGAGATTCACCACATACTCTGCGGGCGCCGCCGCAAGTATTCTCTTTACGTCGCCAGCCTATTTCTTAACGTTCGTAAGGATGTTCTTCCCTAGGCGCGCGAATCAATTTCCTGTCCCAGATTTACCTGTTGAGCCTAGTCATCAATGCCTGTCACCAGGTTCTTTGTATCTATGTGCTTCGGTGAAGCGCATGCAGTCCTAGTTGTATCATGCCCTAGGTGCTCTCCGCACATAGATGGCTCATCAGCCAATGAGCTTCGGGCAGGCCTGGACTCCATGGATACCGCTCTCCGGGACTACAGCACTATTTCTCAATACACTTATTAGAATTCACTACCAATGAAGAGTCGGATAGTGTCCGGCTTCTACTACTAGTAATTGTTCCTCGTCTGGCGTACCAGAATAGTTCTTCCTGCATGGCCTGTTGGCCTAAACAAGCTTGCATCGGGAGATCCACCTGGTCTGACATTCCAGGCTCTGGTATCATCGTAGCACTCACCAGGGCCTCCCAGATATCAGTGACGGGATGGTATTTTAATGCAATACGGCCCTTTCCTAGACAAGTGGATCCAGATAACTACCGTTGAGGTGTGAGGGATATTCCTAGTGCCTGGCACGTGACCAGCTTCCCATGGGACAATATACTTCACGTGAGCCCCACCACGAAAAGTCAGCCCAGCAATCACCGATCACGAAATTGCTGACCGCCTTCTCTGTTTCTTGTCCCTTTTTCTTTTTCTCTTTTTTTCTGCATCGCCGATTAAGGGAACCTTGAAAACCTCCGCACAAGTGCGCACGATCAATCACACGGTTCAGAGCCTCTGTGTAGCAGACAACCACCATGGCCGGTCAAAAAGGAAAGCAGGCGAAGCCTGCTAAGGTGTCCAAGGGCAAGAAGACTGTAAGGCAAACCAGTCGTGCTTGTTTACTATGCGGAATTGCATCTAACAAAAACCTTCAATACTTAGGCTGCTCCTCCCGCTCAACTTGTCGCCGCGATTTCTGCCTTCCTGAAAGACTCCGGATTGTCCAAGACGAATGACGCTTTGATCAAAGAGCTGGATAGCAAATCGATCGGTTCCGATGCGAAGAATGTGCCGTCTTTGCTCGAACTTTTCCAGACCTGGGAGAGCGAGTCCAAGTCCTCTGAGAAGTCCTCCAGTTCCAGCTCCTCGGAAGACTCTGGCTCTTCGAGCAGCGAGAGTGAGAGCGAGAGCAGTGACAGCAGCTCCGATGAATCTAGCGACTCCGATGTTGAGATGAACGAGGCTCCCAAGAAGCAGGCCAAGAGCTCCTCTTCCTCTTCGGCTTCTTCTTCGTCGGATTCCGACAGCGACTCGGACGATGAAAAGGAGACCCCTGCTGCTGCCAAGCCTCAGGGCACCAAGCGCAAGGCCGAGTCCAGCTCCTCCGAATCTGATTCCGAATCCTCGGCCGATGAGGCTCCGAAGTCGAAGAAGACCAAGGTCACTTCCGACAAGGAAGAGTCTTCCTCCGACTCTGGTTCTTCCTCTGAATCTTCCTCTGAGTCTGAGTCTTCCGAGTCTGAATCGGAATCTTCCAGTGACGAGTCCAGCTCCTCTTCGGAATCCTCCGACTCTGACTCTGAGTCTGACTCCGATTCCGACTCCTCTGACGACGAAGATGACAAGAAGGCTGCGAAGACCGCCACCAAGACCCCGTCCGACTCTAGCTCCAGCGACTCCCCTTCGGACGACTCTGAAGGCTCCCCCCAGAACTCGGACAGCAGCGGAACCGTCAACAACTCCGACTCTGGCTCCAAGGCTGTCCAGGAGTCCTACTCTAGCAGCGCCAGCCCTGCTCCCGGCAACGGTTATCCCAAGAAGAAGCACGTCGGCGCTCGTCCCACTCCCCTGGCCGTGCTGAGTGAACTCCCCCACGACCACCCATCGAACGAATACGTCCCCTACGCCTACGCCGAAAACGCCTGGAAGGACCTGTCGGTCACCCGCGGCAAGGGCTTCACTAAGGAGAAGAACAAGAAGAAGCGTGGCTCTTACCGGGGCGGACCGATCGACATCTCCGGCGGCAAGTCCTTCAAGTTTGACGACTAGATGCAGCTTCTCCCACCCCGCCCAGATTCAATCAAACCACAAGGGCAACATCACGCATACCCACGATACCATATACTCAGGCATGGTAAACAAAAGTTCTTCTCACTTATGATTCCATCCATAGATCTATATGTCAAATCCTAGATGGGTCCCTGAATTATTTTCTACATCAGCAAGGCGCTAATGGAGCCCGGTCGGATTATTTCCTCTGCTTTTTTTTTTTTTTTTTTTTTTCATCTTTGTTCCTTTCGGTTGTATCTACTACCTACCTAGATTCTTAGAGAGATGTTGAACGTGTATTCGAATTTCTTTGCTACTTTTCCATGTATCTTCTTCATACAATGTACATCCATATGCATATCAATCGTCGTAGATCGTATCTCGACGTTGAAGCTTCCGAAAACCTAAACCAAACATCATCTATCCACCATGACACCTCTACCGCGCACCAGAACAACGACAAAGACAGCCAGACCATGAATCAAACACTACACAGCAACACACACAACTCAATCCTCCCGCCTCCAAGCCCCCGGCTTCTCAAGTCTCTGCCACCGACGATCCCACCCCGTAACCTCTTCACCCAGGACATCATCCTCCCCAACAGAACGGAACGTCTGCTGCGTACGCAGAGTGATAGAAGCAGTCGTATTCTCAGGCCGTTCATAGCCCGATAACTCCAGAATCCTATCTGCGCGCTTGGTACGACTATGCGTGTTTAGGTCGATGGAGAGCGGATCCCGATACCAGGATTTGCAAGGGCCATGGAGGTCGTCGGTGGAAGTGAAATCGAGTCGGACGACGCCGTCAGCGACGCCGGTGTAGATGGTGGGTGAGGAGGGGGAGGGGGAGGTCATGCTGTAGATTGCGCCGCGGTAGGAACGGGTGCTTTGGTTGCGGGGTCGGGTGCGGTTGGTGGGGGGGTGGGCGGAGAGGAAGATGGAGATGTCTTTGCGGGGGGAGGTGATGAGGGAGGGATTGGTGAGAGAGAGGGTGGAGAGGCTGGTTGTGAGGGGTTTGTTGTAGTTTGTGGGGGTTGGGGAGGGGCGTGCATCGTGGTAGCTGTATGTTTCTTGTTTGGGCATGCGGAGGTCGAAGATCTTGACTAGGGCGTCGCCGCCGGCGCCGACGATGAAGCGGTCATGTCCGAAGGGGTGGACGCAGTAGATGGGGTTTTGGTCGGTGGTGTCGTGGTAGACTTTTTCGTAGTCTTTGTCGGAGCGCAGGTCGTGCAGTCTGCGTGATGTTAGTGGTGGAGATGGTGATAGGAGGGATGGGAAGTTATACCGGACGGCTCGGTCACCCCAGGCTGCGAGGAAGACCTGGCCGGTGGGATCGAGGGGTGCGATGGCGTTGACGTTGGACTTGATGGGAGTGTGGAGGTTGAGTCTCTCAAAGTCTACTAATTCCACGCTGAGCTCGCGCTCGAGTGATTGGCGTTCCGGGGTGATGGTGGAAATGGCAATCGCATCGTGGATCCGACCTGTACTGACGGCGAAGAGACTGGGGGAGAGGAACTTGGAGTACTTGTTGCGGACGGCGTTGCCATCAGTAGCGCTTGAGTCGGTGTTGAGACGAGCGAATGGCTGGACTTTCTCCTCTTCCGACGTGGTGCTGTAGAAGAGGATTGATCCGGTGCTCAAGTGGGCAGACAAAATCGGGTCCGTTCCATAACTCAGATCGGTGCGTTCGATGCCCAATCCGGTAGTCATGAACTGCTGTTTGTACACATGAGAAGCTGCATCCGGGTCGATGGAGAGATGGAAAAGCTCGCCGCGCACGCGAGCAAAGATGATATGTTCCTTGTCGGGTTCTTTGGCATGATGTTCGGGACGCAGAAGATGAACACCGCAAATGTCATCGTGGCTGCTGATGTGGTCCAGGTCGTTGAAAACCACCCATTTCCCTTTCTGGCCAGCGCCGGGCTCTGTGATTCGCAGGACTACCTCATCTGCTGCACCCCAGGCAAGCACTTCCTTTCGGTCGTTCCAAGCCGAGCTATTCCAGACTTCGTAGGAATCCAAGGCAGGGCGGTATCCATGCGTTGGGTTGTCGCCTCGCAGAGATTGATGAGACCCGACCTTGACGGCCTCCGAGGCTGGAACGACAAAACGTGCGATGACTGCATGTTTGTCCAGGGCTCTGGAACGGGAGGTGAGAGCCTGAGCAGCTTCTCTCCATATCTCCGGAGTGACAACGCCGGGAAACTTGGTCCTGACAAAGGCTCGGAAGATGCGCCAATTCTCTGCAGCAAGAATCTCATGCAGGCGGTGACAGGTCCTGGACAGGTTCACCAACGCACTGGCGGATGGGAGATAGCATGCAATGAGCTGGATGATCTCCGGGGGTAGGTCTGCAAGCATTGTGGAGGACAGATACAGGATTAACTGTTTTCTGTGCTCAGGCAGATCAACCACAGGGATGACGTAAAAATCTCTGCCGCCACAACTGTCAGCCCAGGTGGGTTATATGATGCCAAGGAGTGAGAGAATGGTTTACATGTATACTACTCTAATTATAATCTAGCGATCTAAGAATGGCTTAGTGAGAGTGGTATCTGGAGGAAGTCCCCATGGCGATTCAGGACATTGTGTGTCCCATCAGTCACCGCGATGATCTGCAGAAGTGGGTGAAGCCATCAACGCGAGCCGTGCATCGGCATTCTGAGGTGATAAAATATGACTGCACAGCAAAGGAAGCGGTGAGAAGGCTGGAGAACAGCTTTAATGCTGATTTAGTCAGATACACTGTGAGCAACAGCACAAAATGGTGGCAGAAGTGTCAAGAGAGCGAGGGATTAGTAGGCTGGGGGGTCTCATGTCATCCTCGGCTAGCGCTCTTATCTTATCGCGGCGCGGAGTCTCCAGCTCTTATCGGCTGAGATACGCTCCATGGTTCGACAATTCCCCATGCACTGCACTGACTCAACCTGGGCCTGGCTATATATTGGGCTTGTCCCAGTGTGGTTGATTAGTTTCCGAGTCGTCCCAATGGTCAGCTGGCCCCTCTATGTGGAGTATATCTCTATCCATCGATCCTCTGCCTTGTTGCCCTCACTCTCTTGATTTCCGACACGAAAGTGACTCACCTGCAGCTAATCACCTGGCGTATTCTATGCTCTCAGGGTCAACGACCACTAACTAGGAGGATCATCTTCAACTCGCTCATATTGATCAGGCACTTTGGGGGACCGCAGCTTCCCAGCAGCATGGCCATCTCTGCCATCACTGCGGCGGCGGCCAGCCTCTGCATCCTCCTTCTGGCATACAAGGTCATCATATATCCAGTGTTTATCTCACCACTCTCAAAGATACCCAATGCACATTGGTCAGCCTCAATTTCACCTGCCTGGATTATATGGAAACGGTACAAGGCCCAGAACAACCGGACCATCCAAGCCGCACATGAAAAGCTAGGGCCCATTGTCCGGCTCGCACCGTCTGAAGTGTCCATCAACTGTGTCGACGGAGGCATCAAATCCATTTATACTGGCGGGTTTGAGAAACATGAGTGGTACCCCCGTGTCTTTGGGTCTTTTGGGTAAGGATAGCCCATATCGCGCATTATGGGCTCCTACTGATCGCAATCCTGCGGGTAGTACGGTCAGCATGTTCACCATGACAAGCAACAAAGCCCACTCCGCCCGCAAAAGGATGCTGTCCAACATCTACAGCAAGTCCTTCTTGCAATCCTCGCCTCATATGCACCTTATCTCCGAAACAATCATACTCGACCGTCTCCTACCCATCATCCAGGAAGCAGCCTCCTCTGGCTCACCAATTGACATGCACGACCTCAACCAGGGCCTTACCATGGACTTTGTCTCCGCATACCTCTACGGACTGGCCAACGGATCGAACTTCCTTCAAGACGAAGCCTTCCGACGCAGAATGCTCCGTCTCTACCAAAGCAGAAAGCCATTCGAGTTCTACCACCAAGAGGTCCCAAACCTCCTCACATGGACAAAGCGTCTAGGCCTCCGACTAATCCCCAAATGGTGTGACGAGGCCAATGAAGTCCTCGACGCCTGGGGCCTCAACTTTTGCGACAGAGCCGACGAATGTCTCGACTCCACCAACCTCGACATCGAACCCACAGTCTACAAGCATCTCAAACAGAGCATATCCAAACAACTCCCCCCCAAACAAAACACAGCAACATACGCCAACCTCCTCGAAAAACAAAGACTCGAAATCGCCTGCGAGTTATACGACCACCTCACGGCAGGCCACGAAACCAGCGCCGTCGCCCTAACCTACCTCTTCTGGGAACTCTCCCAACACCCAGACCTCCAGAACTCCCTCCGCGACGAGCTCCTCACCCTCGACCCCAAAATCCTCTACCCCCGCCCATCCTCCTCACGAGACCTCCCCACCCCTAAATCCATCGACTCCCTCCCCCTCCTCGACGCAATCATCACCGAAACCCTCCGCCTACACGCCCCTATCCCCGGCATCCAACCCCGAGTCACCCCATCCCCGGGCTGCAATTTAGTCGGATTCAGCAACATCCCCGGGAACATCCGCGTCAGTGCACAGGCTTACTCGCTCCATCGCAATGCAGAGGTCTTCCCCGAGCCGGAGACATGGCAACCGAAGCGGTGGCTGAAAGACAGCAATTCGCCGGCTGAATTGGAGGAGAGACGACGTTGGTTTTGGGCGTTCGGGAGCGGTGGACGCATGTGTGTGGGAAGTAATCTCGCCTTGCAAGGTATGGAGCATTCTCGACTTGAAGAATCTTATCCCGGAAATTGTCCCTCCAAGCACAGCATGGAAAGAGATCTAACCAATCGCAGAAATGAAACTAGCAGTCGCGGCCATCTACACCAACTACACGACCACCATCATCGATGACGAGGATATCGAGGCTATTGATGCATACACGGTCAAGCCGCGGGGAGAGAAACTAATTTTGAAATTTGAACCGGTTGTGTAGCACCGTACACAGTACCAAGAAACCTGCTGTCTATACCAATTTACATCGATTTACATTACCCCTTCTCCAACCGTACCCTCCCATGATCTCAACCCATCCCTATCCTACACCTACAAAACTATAAAGCCACCATTGAGAAACGAAACAATTGCAAATATTGAACACACACATACCAAATAATATACAAGTTTACAAATCCCACCCCCCCACCCCGCAGTCTCAACATAATCTGAAACACGCAATTCTCGACAGGTACGTAAAAGCCCAGAACGCCAAGTAGATAAATTTTTCTTCCCCTTCCCTCCCTTCAACCTCTTCCGCCAAGAACCTCGGTATTCACAGGTAAGTAGGTGGGTAGGTCGGTATATCGTATGCCCGTATGCGAACGCTTCGAAAGCATAATCAAACGCAGATAGGTAATCCCTTCCCCCGGAGAGGGGATTAACCCAGAACACCGTCCTTCTTCTTGGGACCGACGACCTTAGGGTACATTCTCATCAGGTGGTAGTTGATGGGGTTTCTCTTTTCGGTCTTGGGTTTCTGTGGTGGAAATGGTGGTTAGATGTGTAAATCGTGTAGAGGGATTGCATTATCGATAGCTGGCTGTTCTCCATCTATCAGGGGGGGGAAGGGGATACGTACAGGAGAATCCATGCACTGTCTCAATTGTTGTTCGAGGACGGCGCATCCCTCCGCGGTGTATCCCTGAGAGGCCCAGCAGCCTGTGATCAAGACATTCGCATTAGTCGGTGGGTAATGCATGATAGAGATACCCGAGGTATCCGCAACGCAGCAGCAACTCACTCAGCATGGACGACATCACCGCGACACAGGTATTCGGCTCGTTGGTGTTCGGACGACGGACTCGCAGGTGAGGGATGGTCTGCAACCGGACGGGGTTGAGACGGGTCGAAACACCCTTCGGAGGCATGATTGCGATTGAAATTAAGGGGACAGGAACAGACAATCCAACAACAGCGGGGAAACAGCAACGCGCAGCCAAGGTGACGATGTGGTCCGGGACAACCAAAAGTTGAAGGCTTCGGAGGTGCCAAGACTTTTCGGCGCTTTGCCCGCGGAAGTGGCTGATGTAATCACCGCGGCGATTCCGGTCTGATCAGCTGTTGCTGCTGCTGCTTCTTCACTTGTTCAGATTTGGTGCGTTGGACGCGATTATTGGAGACCGACATGAGCAGAAGGCATGTGAGCGCTCTTTACACCAATACTGTTGCCCCGGTATGTGCACCGCGTCGGATCCCGAGATGCTTCTCTACCGTCGGCGTGCGGCAAAATGCGGCAACCAAGACAGCTGAAGGCGAGGACGCCTCCAAGACGCAGAATGAGCAGCCGGAGGAAGAGGGCGCTATGGCGCGGAGGCTCTCGGAAATGACAGAACAAGCGATGCTGGAAGGAGGCCGGTCCGCGCGCAGAAACATGCAACAGGCGGGGTTCTCGGAGGAGTTGAAGCAACAGCTGGAGGAGAGAGTGGCGGCGGCGGCCTTCAAGAATGAACATGCGGCTGCGCACTCTATTCTCGACATGCCGGTATGTTGGGGACTGCAAGCTCTAGACAGCATCATTCAGACTGACAGATTCTAGTCAAGCGCAGGCCAAGGAACGCGAGACATCGCCGGAGCTCAGGCATGGACCGGGACAGAGAACACCCACGACATAACCCTCCGTATGCTGGACGATTCCAAGAAACGGATCCGCACGCCGTACAAGATCCCCCGACCGCAGCCGGTCGATATGCGCATTAGCTCGAAGCCCAAAGGGTCCACTGGAATGCGTCTCGCGACCGCCAAAGAGCGCACTGCAACATACACACTAAGTCAAACTCAGGGAGTATCGGATGAAGAGCGCGAAGCCATGCGTCGAGAGATGCGCGAGCGGTTCTCACCCGGCGCGCGACCTATGCCTGCCACGCTGCAGGGCTTGACGGCGCTCGCGAACGAGCGGATCGAGGATGCGATGGCGCGCGGCCAGTTCCACAAAATCAAACGAGGCAAGGGCGTGAACACCGAGACCGACCACAGGGCCAATAGCCCGTTCATTGATACTACCGAGTACTTCATGAACAAGATGATCCAGAAGCAGGAGATCGTGCCGCCGTGGATCGAAAAGCAACAGGAGTTGGCCAAGGAAGTTGATCGGTTCCGGTCACGCCTGAGAGCGGAGTGGAGACGACATGCTGCACGGCTAATTGCCAGCGAGGGAGGGTCTCTGGATGCGCAGATGAGACGGGCTGATGCGTATGCGGTTGCGGAGGCGCGGTTGGCGGAAAGAGCCAAGATAGAGCAGGCGTTCCGCGATGGCGACAGTCTGGCGTCTTCGGATGCGAATGTCTCTGGAGGGCAGGAACCTTCAGAAGCATCCACCGCCCAGAAAGACCCAGATGGTGCAACTGCTGAGCCGCAGGAGAAAGAGCATATACCCTATGTTTCGCCCCTGCGTGATCCGCAGTATATGAACACGGAGCGTTCGTTCCTTGAGCTGACTGTCAAGAACCTCAATGCTTTGACTCGGACCTACAATCTTCAAGCGCCTCCGGTTGCACAAAAGCCCTACCTCAATCTTGAGCGTGAGCTAAATGCTTGTTATGCTGAGGTGGCCCCAAGTTTGGCCGAGGAGATCAGGCGACGTGCGACTGAAAGAGCTCGCCCCAAAGACTCGGGTCCCAAAGCGGCCAGCATCCTGGAGTCTCTGAGCACCTCGAGCAATGTTCGTGTCTATGAGGAGGATCATTCCAAGGGCTACGGGTTCAAGCAATTCTGGCGAGATCTCTTTTCGAAGAAGGAATAGAGAGCCCTTGTATATACATCAAGGATATACTATGTACGATACGACCTTGCATGAATAGACCTGGAACCTCTCCATTGCGCAAAGCTTGAACTATCTATGATCCAAAGTCCCTCAAACGCGTCCATCTAACAATGCCTACTTCGAGATATCGCCTCAGGCACGGCGCTGCCTCTGCATATAGGAGACGAGGTTGCCCGAAAGTTGATTTCCCACAACTGCAGCGTCGACTGACTCATCTTGATCCTCATCTTCGCCATCATCACCGGCCTCACCGACGGCTTCCATTCTGAGCCAGAAGAACCTCAACCCCCACAATCCACGAACAAAGAAATACGCTGACGGCACATCATACACTATGTTGATAACACTTCTGGGGAAACGGCCCAAGTTATCCCCCGCAAAATCGAGCGAATGATTCAGAAGACAATGTCCCAGCATCCAGAGAATTGCACCCGGGACGATCGAAATCAGGCACGCTGTAAACTTTGCCCGGTACCGATTTCTTACCACCGATCGCGGCTTTTCGTCCGGCCTATATGGCGGTTCATCTTGCTCCATATATACAGGCATCTGCAATGTCGCCCAAGCGCAACTGTATAACAAGGTGACGACAATCATCAGAAAGTACACATACAGGGCGCCACCAAGATCTTCTTTGTCCGAATTGCCGAGCGTCTCTCTTGTGACGGCTGCACTCGACTCGAAAGCCCGTTTCACTGTCGAGGTCCCTCTCTTCCACGGAATGATGAAATTATGCCAGGGAATTTTGGGGAACTGGCCCTTGGGCCAAGCGGCTTGTGCCATGTCGGAATCGGCGAATGGAAGCCGGGAGATGAGTTCGACGTTTCCAAGCCAGACCTCGTTGATTGCATTGCCGGGCTTGTGGTAGTCCTCGGATTTGACCCCGTGTATTGCAGATAGCTTTTGACCCATGAGATGGTATGATATGGTGGTGTGAAGAGAGCGAGTGACTATGGTATAAACGAATGTGAATGATGCGGGAGGTTAAAAGAGAGAGGGCTGCCTGCTGGCCAGGATTTATAGCACCGAGGTGTGGTCACCAGTCATCGTGGAAGGTGGCCTGAGAGCCGTGACTGCCTCGTTTGGGGTGAGGATCTGGCGTCTGATGGAGCGAGGGAAAGTACATTGTTTGGCCGGGTTGCTCCGCCATCAAAGCATCGACTCTGGAGACACAGATCGGAGGAACATTTTGTATTCTTCCTATGACTGGCAGCAGATAGCCAGACACAAAGACGGCATTTGTCTCTCCCGGCGTCTCTCAATTATCCCCAAAATGTGTGCGGTTAATATCCGGGATGGTTGGCAAATCAAAGTAGAAGCTTTATATGAAGGTAAAATGTAGAACTGGCCCATGAGATATCAAAAACGTACCCAGGGTTTCAATGCATCCATCTATTAGTAGCAGTCTGTCACTCTAGCCGTGATCGTCCCTCGAAGTCCCTCAAATCCTCCATCAAAGGGAGGACAATCAGTTGAAATACTTCCTCCTGCAGCCGCTCATTTTCTAGATCTGTTGGTTTCCTGCCGTGTGGCCACCATAAGCATTGTCTCACCACTTCAGCATACTTCCAGCCACTCTCTATCTCCACCGCGGGAAGGTAGCGCATAGCTGTGTTCAAGCGCCTGATCGTCTCCGCACCATCACCGTCTTCGGACGTATATAGGACCTCTAAGGTCTGGCACAGTGAAAGCTCCACAAGAACGAGTCCTAAAGGAAAGAGAAGACCGTTCCGTCCGGATGCAGCAGAGCCTCCTTTCTTGCGAGCATCGCCACCGTTACCACCGGTTAGATCGCATGCAACGTTCCAAGGGATATACGGATTCTGTAACTGGCTGGAGGGATCGTCGAGGAACATGATATCCCGCGCTCTCCAGTAGCTCTTGAGCCAGCTTCCATGATACTGAAATACACTGGTCGCAAGCTTGGCCGCAAGACGCAATCGGTTCCTTCGGCTAAATAGGAGCCCGTCTGGACTGGGAACCCGCGCAGATGCCGATGAGGCTGTGACCAGATCCTCGAGTGATTGGGATAATTGATAGCTAGGTATGCATCTCAGGTGGTACGCGTTGTGTTTGCTCGTCTCGTCTGTTAAGAACCCAAGCAATGTTTGCTGGCCTACCTTGTCATTGATTCTAGACAACGTGGAACAGATGTTGTTAATAGGGTGTGTAGCCAATCGAGGCTCCGTCAGAACCATCGTACTGTTCCCCGAAAATGCTGGCGTGACAGAAAAGCGAACATTTCTATTACTCTGGCTGGAAGAGGTTGTGGATAAGCTGATATCTATGGTGCTGAAATTGTATACAGCTTCTTGTTCCTGCGTCGTATCCGCTTCAAACTCCACTTCGTGCCAACAATTCCAGGAGGCGGCCGATATACCAGCCATCTTTGATGCGAAAACCATACGGAAACGGGGCTTTTGTGACGACTCGACTTGGCTCTGTGTGTCCGGCGATTGGCTACCGAGAATAACCTGGACATAGTGCTGTTCCTTGCAGGGGCAGTCCCAGTACTTTTCACATATCATGGCGCGGTACAGACTGCGCGCTGCTCTGCGAGCCCTTCGCTGTTGTACAAGGGGTTGCTTCAATCTTAACCTGCTTCGCATTGCCTGGCGCTGATGCGTCTGGTCAACTAGAATCTTCAGCATAGAATTTGCAGTGCGTATGCGATTGAGAAGATCGGCATAGACGCTTTTCTTGAGGATATGGCGTAACTTTGTGATCTCTCGTTCCAGCGTGGACGGCTGATCCCACAGTGGCTGCACAGATGGACCAGGTTAGTCTGGCATGAACCATAGAGTGTAGGACAATCTATCTACCTTTGTCCCCTGGCTTTCCAAGCCTAACTTATCGGAGAGCTCAGCCAACAGCTCCGACAGTTCCGACATGGTTTGCTCAAATGGACCAAAATTGTCTCCGAACCTCTGTTTAAACCTCTCCTTGAAGTCAGGTCTTGTCCAGGGGCCTTCATGTGGCCTCTCAATCAGATCGCCAATCTCCTCGGCGTACTCCACCACTCCATCCAGAGAGAGGATAAGTGTGTTAACGAATATGGCCTTTTGCGTTTCAATGTTGGTGCGGTAGCTATCTAGCTCTCGGCGATACCGGTTCTTGCCAAATAACTTCAGTGTCTCAATACCCTGGACGTACTGATCCAGTTGGTTAATAAGCAAGGGGAGAATAGCAAGGACAATGCCTACAGTCTCGACTCCAGTCACCATGTTGGTATCTCTGGGAGCGGAGGACCATGGCTTGGGATGAAGGAAAGAAAGAAAGGCCAGAGGCTGACAAGCTGCCCAGACGCCGGCTTGGGTGCCGGCCTCAACCCCGCCTTCACTCTTCAGTCTTCGCAGCCCAAGGCGACCCAACCATCTGCTGGCTCATACCACCGGATAACACGCTCTTGGGAGGATTCCTTGCCTCTCCGTTGTTGATGGTATGGCCACCGCAATTGCACCTCTCGTTCGGTCTTCCTTCGGGCAATGGAGGGAGCTCGTGTCATCCGGGCAGCTTGCGGCATGTAACCACGAAGTCCCGCTTGCTCTGTGGGAAGATGAACTTGGTCGGCTGAGGCTTTGGATAGCCAATATTGGAGCTCATCAGAGCCGTCAGTCGTCTCTTGATTATAGATTACGCGACGCATCGCATATCAAAGATCAAGTAATACGAGTCCTCCGGCGATTACAACGGCTACATGAGGACCTGCGAGATACGTTGATCGGCCTCAATGAGGCCGGAGAAGAAGTGTCAGAAGGAAGCGAGGAAGAAGGTGAGGAGGAAAGTGAAACGGATCTACAGCAAATCTATAGAGTCCTACGCGACACGGTCGACTGCCTCTTCCAGTTATCCCTGGCAATCCGCCAGCCAGCACATCATGATCCTTTCACCCGGGTGAAGAGGGCTGATGCAGCCCACTTCGAGTATTACGATCGACAGCACGTCCAAAGCAAATATCCTCAAATTTCAGAAGCTATTTCTGATCGCCTGGGGGCGGCAATATCTCTCCGTCGGGCTGTTCTTCAGTATTATGAGCGCCACCACCTAAAGCTCAGCGAGGACCCTGACAAGGTCCTGTCTGATGCAGTCTCCGCTACCAAGTTGTCCGAAACCGTGGCTAGCGAATATATTCCCAAATCCACAGAAACTCTGGAAGCTGATTCACAGATATCTCAGACTTCGTACTCAGAGTCCGCATTTCAAGGAAGTGGTGGGCTAGCTATTCCCTCACTACCGGACGGATCAACTTACGGCATCCCGTTCGAGTGCCCCTATTGCTTCTTTCTGGTGAATGTTGCCAACAAGCACAATTGGGCTCGCCACGTATTCAATGATTTGAAGCCATATGTCTGCGTCATTCCTGACTGTCAAATCCCCCATCGCCTCTACGAGTCTCGCCGTGAATGGTATGCTCATATGCAGGCTCAACATAGGATGAGCCTGAGTGCTGGTGATCACCCCAAGTGCCTGCTTTGTGGATCTAGATTGAGTCCCGGGGAGGTCCTAGAGAAACATGTTGCCAGGCACTTAGAGGAGTTGGCATTATTTGCACTACCACGGCCTGATACGGCCGACGAAGAGGCATCATGTACCAGTCTATCATCATCCCATGAGGAACAGTCACCAGGTGTTGACTTGTTAGAGGAGAGACCGCCATCTGAGGACGACGAGGAAAATCAGACAGTCAGCGAGAGAGTCAGTGCGAAAGATATTGGAGTGATCAGTGATTCGGAAGATGATGATTCTCTCATTCAGCCAGTGTTTCTTGTCGGTCATGATGGTCATAAACTGAGAGCGCTTATGGCATTAGACACACAGGCTTCAGCGAATCTCCTCAATTATGAATTATGCAAACATCTACGCCTCCCAATGGAACCAGCAGGAGGGTTAGTGCTGAGAGTCTTCGGAGGGTCGGCTAGTGTAGTCCCACGGGGAATCCTCAAGGACGTCACCTGGCGCTTTGCAGCATATGAAAGAACTTACATCTCTGACTTTGTCGTGGTCGAAATGAAACACTACGATGCAATTTTGGGTCGACGATCAATCCAGCAGTACAACCTAATATCGCGCGGTCCATCTACCGTGAGGGAGACACTCAGCTAGAAATATAAGCCTCAGCCGGATCTCTCGGGGGTTCCGATATCTAACAAGCACCGCTGGCTTGAGGGGCATAGATCTCTTGCCTGGCTCATTGTGTCAGAGGTCTCTTGCCATGGGGTATAGGCTCCTGACTTATAACAGATTAGATACATACATATGCCAGGATATCAGAGCTTGAATGCCCTCGCCAAACTGCTAAAAATCTGGCGTGTGCCGTCCTATGGACTATAGTGGCTAACAAGGTGGCGCTAGACACTGTTCGTCAATTTAGCCCATGGGAAGGGCTCCGTCAGGCATGTCCAAAGGACCCGTCAACCACCTAGAAGCGCTACACTTGATTCAAAGCTGCAACCTGAATTATATGAAGGACTTCCTGCTTACTGGAGTATCTTGCTCAAGGGCGGCACTATTACCTCGTTTCATATCTCTGGAGGCATCCAACAATGCCGCTGGCCAACTAATCACCGGTACGAAAATGGAGATTTTCAAGGATATCCGGCTATCAATCATCCCAGCTAGATGTCCTCGGGGCCATTGTTGCAGATCGGACTCATAATTTGGATAGTAGTACCGCACTACTTGTGTCATTAAGATCACCTTGCGAGGCATTGGCAGAGTTCGACCCACAGCAGGGACTGAGTTATACTACACAGTGCCAGTCCTTGTGCATGGTTTCAACTCCTCAGTCAGAGGCACTGTTCAAACTAAACAACCGGAGTCAGGCGTGTGGGCGTTGCTCCTACGCTCGATGGCCCAACCTCATTCTCATGAATACCGAAGGTGACATCAGATCCCAATTACTTGAGCACCTGTACTTCGATGAGCCATTTGCAATTCATAAGCAGAAACTGTCACTTGCATGCGACTCCCTCGGACTCCAGAATCGTATCAAAAATGGGTAAATCCATGCGCTGATGATGCCGATCTCCATGCTGTGATTGGGGGGGTGTGCGGGAATCCATCCTCACCACTCCAAAACACCACCACTTCTCCCAAGCCAGTATCAAAAGCGGCAGCGATCGGAGTGCTCGCTGCCAATCCTCACAGAGCGCTAAGTCGGCCGCAGCGAGTCAACGGGGCACGGCCACCAGTGGTCAACCGCCCGATGTGACAGGACAAGCCGTGCATGCAGCCCGGCGCGTAAATTGACCAACGACCGACGAGGGATGGAGTGCCGGCACCATCACCAGATTTCACCCTCTCATCACAATCCCCCGGGCCTGTCAATATACCGCTGTCCCCCTCTTTCTTTCTTCATCATGTCTCCTTCACCGTGCAAGGATTTGCAGCCTCGAGAGAGCAATCCCGACATGCCTGCGGGTGCTACTTAATCACCTCGTCTGCAGTACCGATCGGAATCCGGATCTCCTAGAATGCCCTATCTGCTCCTCGTTGCGCTTCTTCCCCGCCTCATTGCTGCTGGCTCAGTAGTCCAGGAGCAGCCAATTCTGGTCCGTCGAAACAGTTATCCCATCACCCCCGACCTGAATGAGTCGCTCCTTGCCATCCAGATCGGAGGCATTGTCGGCGCATACGTGATCTTCGTTGCTCTTCTTCTCTCACTGCTCCTCTTCGTGGGCCGCCGTCTGCGACGAGCCGTCCTCTCCTCCAACTTCTCTCTCCAGGTCGAGATGATGAAGCCAGTGAAACCACCGCCCAGTACGGACCCCAGTCCGGTCACCCCCATCTCCGTCAACCTGCCCAGTCCGGGCCCGAGAAGCTTCAGCCGGTCCTGGAGCAGCCTCGGCAGGGCTCCCCGCTCCCACGTCTCAGGGACCACCAGCGTTGCCACGATTGACGAGACGGTGGTGGCATCCGACCGCCAGCGGGCCCAAGAGGACCTCGAGATGCTGTACGCCGCGGTCATGGAGCATGATGCACAGAAAGAAGCTGCCGCCGCCGCAACTGCCCGGGGCGCCAACAAGGACTCCGAGGAAGACGAAACAGCCGAGAACGAGATCCCCTCGCCCGACAGCATCCCCACGAACCCCTTCACGGACCGGGCATCTCACGTCTCTTCGGGCCCCGGCTCACCTGCCAACAACACTCCCCTGAGTCCCCGAGCCAGCTCGCGCCTATCCCGCATCTCATCTCTATCGCTGTTCAACCTCAACAAGTCCCAGGACAAGAAGGACCCAACCCAACCATCTACCCCAAACACGAGCAAGCTGCGCTCCCCACGACCCTTTCCCCTGCGCAAAATCTCCATTTCCTCTCCTGTCGCTTCCCCCTCCTACCCAGCAGACCACCCTCCCCTGACCCCCCGACACTACAACCCACCCCGACCCCCAGTGCCCCCTCTCCCAGCAGCAACAGCCCCCAGCAGCACCAGCACAACTCCTCCCCCGTTGCCCCTCCCCACTCCCCGTTTAGACACCAACTTCTCCCGCCAAAAATCCCCCGGTCCCTCTCGCGGCCCGGTTCCCCCACCTCTAACCCTAACCACCCCCACGGGCAGCGGCCAACAACACGGCCGGAGTCCTTCCTCCTCTCTCCCTTTCCGGGACGCTTATCCTCTCCAAAGCGCCCCAGCCACGAAACTTACCGTGCTCGAGCGGCCCCTGAAACCACTCAATGGGCCCCGGACAGGCATCCCCACGCCATATAGTCCTTATATGCCGTTTACCCCGGTGACGCCATTGACGCCCAGCACGATGATCACGAAGCGTCAGAGACGGCGAGCAGAGAAAGAAAGTGGACTGAAAGTACTGAACGAGGATGATTTGGTGCGGGATGATGGGGATATGTGGGGGTATTGATCTTCCCCCCCCCCCTCTCTTTCTTGTGATTGGGCTGAAGGTGTGCAGGTGAAGGTACGACACCAGTATATGATTTATGGTTAGTTATGTATGTACGTATGTTTGGTTCGGGTTTCGTTATAGTGATGTTACCGACTTCATCACCACTACTTATATGTTTATATGCCATGTCGTGCTCTATGAAGAATAAAGTTATGCTCTATCTACTCATCATCCCCTCCTTCCTCATTCATGACTAGCAGTACAAAACTCTTTACCCAAAGTATCGTAACTGTAATGTCAAAGTAGTAGCATCGTAGTATTAAAGTAAACCCCTCCATCCCATCCTACATTAACCCAACTAAACGAGATAAGATACCCCTATTGGCACGCAATACCCTACAATAATACCCGCACCACCTTTCCAACCCCCCAACCAAAAAAAGAATAAAGACAAGAGGACCAAAAAATACATCCCGAAGAGGGAGAAAGAAAAGAAAAGAAGTAATCCCACAAGAGAGTCAACAGCAAATGTACCAAACACCCTGAGAAAGAAATCGAGCATCTATACATCCTCCCCGCTCTTTCCTCTCTTTTTTTTCTTTCTTGGTATCTTCTTTGAAATCTAGGATTTGGTAATGTTCATGATTGTTATGTACGCTGCGAAGCAAGGCTACGTGTCGTAATCATGAATGAATTGGTGATGATTTGATCGTTTGGAGGTGGTAAGGGGGTATGAGTTCGAATGGGGTAGAATCGATGATGATGATGGATAGGAAGGTTGATGGAGGCGGTCAGGCAACGAGGCATTGAATTGGCATGAGCTATTTGTCATTCCCCTCTTTCTTATGATTTGGAATGATCATGGAGGTAAATTGAAAACATGTAATAATCCTGCTTCCGCTCATTCAACTCACTAGGGATATCAAAAGTACAACACAATAACCGACCAGCAATTATCTACCAATCCGGGCCCGCATCGAAATCGCAATTAAGTACAAAGAAGCATAAGAGTGGACCAAGTTACTATTAGAACTCGTCCAGGGTGGTCCCGATCCCGGTTTCGCGCGCCAACCGCACGAGATCGCCGCCCGTGACCAGATCCATCAGACCCATGCCGACGCTCTTGAAGATGACATTCCCCCGCTCCACCCAGTCCCGAAGGCTCTTCCCGTCCTCGCTGTCGCCGTCCCGCGACGCCTCCCGCACAATCAGCAGTTCGCCTAACTCCACCACCTGATGCGGTCGGATCCCCGCCTGCACGATCTCCCCCGCCTCCTTTAGCGCCGCATCCAAGCTATCCACCACTACCACTCCGCTCCGCTTGATATGTTTGTGGAAATGTCGGTGCGAGTGATGCACCTGAACCTCGTCGCGCAGCAACTCGGGCGGCAGTTCCGTCATGTGTGGTTTATAGGAGCCGATCGCGCTGATCAGCCGACCTTTCCGCCGCCCGTCGCGCGACGTGAGGATTTCCGCCGGGAAGAGCGGTTCCGTCGACGGCGTACAGCAGAAGATTGCGTCAGCTTTGAGCAACGCGTCGTGCAGGATACGCTTGTACTCGACAAAGTCGGTGCTGACGGCGGAGAACTTGACGTCTCCGCGCCAGCTGGCGTTCTCAGGCGAGTAGATATCACGCAGCAGCTCGGCCGCGCGGTCAAAGGATCGGTTGATAATGTACACCCGCTTGATGCCTTCCCCCCGCAGAATCAAGGCCAGCCGGATGTGCCAGTACGCTTGCTTCCCGGCGCCAAAGACCACCACAGTGCGGACTCGCTTGCGTTTGTTGAGGGTCATGGTGGAGGTTAGGGCGGTGCGGAAGGGAGTGAGCTCGTGGGCGTTGATCAGACCGAACGGCATGCTCGTCTCATCGAGCAGGGTCACACTGCCCTGTGGGGAGGTATCGCGGCTGCCAGCGCCAGGCCAGGCCCCCATGGTATTCGACAAGCCAGTGTCGATAGGTTGCTGGTTCACGCAGCCGGGAGCGAGGGATTTGCTGCTGGAAGAAGGGGAGGAAGAGCCGGTCTCGGCATCCTCGTGGGAGGACACGGATTGTTCGCTGCCTTCCGAGGAGATCGACGACATGGATTTTCTCTGATTCATTCGGACGGAGGAGGTGGCGGGGGAGACGGCAGGCAGGTCCAAGGAGGGATCGACTGAGCAGCCGGCCTGACCATTATCTTGCAGCGAGATCATCTTCATGCCCAGGGTGTGGCCGGTGCTGGCCGGCATGAACAAGGTCGTGCAGCCATTCTGGCGGGTGATGGCGGTGCGGGTAGGCTGGTAGGCAGCAGCGCAGCCCTTTTCCTGGCTGCCCGTGGAATAGTCGCGGAGAGCATCGGACAGGTTCTGCTGAAGCTCGAGGATCTGATCGCGCGAGAGCGACAGCAGGAGAGAGCGGAGTTGCGCTTGGGAGAGGATGGTGAGCGGCATGAGGATGGAGGATGGCGGACGACCACCGGAGCAGCAGGACGATGGGGGGATTAATATCCTGGTAGACTGTAATAAAAACTCTCAATGACCGGATCGGTGATAAGACATGGCCCGACGGAGCAGGAAGAAAGAGCGGCGGAGATAAGTGGACAAGAGAACCGGAACAGGCGGGGAGATTGGCTGCTTAAGAAGCACGCCGGACGCAAGCGGGCGGCGGTGGTCTGGGCGAGCGGACCAGATGACGACACTTAGGCCTCGGCGGGGCGTCGTCACTGGAATTGAGAAAGGTGAGAGTTGACGATGTGGGATTGCCCCTACTGACGACTATCCGTCTGCTGGACTCACTAGTCCTGGGATCGATATTCCATGGGGGTGGATGGAACCGGTGAGGATCATCGCGGACATATCGGACGGCCAGTCGGGGAATTCGGGATGACGCTCTATCAGTCACTACTCCAGGGGCCCCCGTACTACACAGTACACTGTCCTCCGTAATGGAGATAGAATCTCCTGCAGCCTGCACCAGCCATGAGGATCAGTGCATCGGTTGCCAAGCCCTCCCCCAAGCATTGGCAGTCGCTGATAGGTAGTTTCCCGGCGGTTCTGGCGAATTCGATGCTATAAATACGGGACACGACGGTACAGGGCCACCGGCCACCCTCCCTTGATGGGCCCCAAGTGGGGGGGGGGGTGGGTCCCACCACCCTCCACCACCGCAACGGGAAGGCACCACAAAAGCAAGTCCCGATAGCGCCTGCCCGTTGTGTTGCTTGTCTGGCAATAGTCGCTGCCACGGAGGATCCCACGGTGATCTTTTGATTTGGAAGGCACGACTCGAGGACACCATTGGTATCGTCCAGCTAGCCACGGCCTGGCACGGGGATTACTGCAGTGGTGGTTGTCCGGTGCTCAGTATGCGTCGTCAGCTATTAGTCCATTGGAATGGATCTGTGGTTTCATGCACTACCTCGGACTCGTGCATCAGACCTGGCGATCTGTCGGATGTCCATCGATATGGGTTGCGCGTTTATTGGGTTTTTCATTCTTTTTGTGTGCGTCTTTTTCCAATTGGGCTTGGGCCCGGAGTGGGAGAATATACACTGAGACGGCTAGGCAGTACGGCTAGGCAGAAACAATAAGGGAAGAGAAATAAACTCATGATGGTGAATGGCATTATCTGGATCACCTAACTAGTTCGGCGCGTAAGTGGGGGGAACAAAGGATGTAACTGTCCCTCCCCGAGTTTTCCAACCACGAGTTTCATTGTACCGCTCAATAATATCAAATTTAAGCGTCCGTCACGTCAATTAGATCTTTGTCACAATCTCTCCCCTATATGTCTCCCTAATTCTACCCCATCACATAGCTCTTCCTCATACATATTCAGCAAGCTCTATCTGCTCTCTCTTCAGCAACTTGTTCATAAGATCAATATCCCCGTGTGTCCTGCGAGCTATATCGCCGTAGATCCGTAACCCGGGCGAGGCATTTCGTTCCCGTCAGCACCTTCATCTATTAGCACATCCACAATGTCCTATCGGCCCTCACAGGTACTGCATCGCGACGTAGCTATATTCCAGCTAGTAGTAAGTCACTCTCAGACCCATCTGAATCAAGGCTCGTGTCATACTAACTTGTTCCGACGATACTCATTGACCTATTGTGGTATGATAGCAATAGCCAGGCCATCTGATAAAGCACCGAGCTTGCACTGAGCAAGTGACCACATATTCCAGGGCATTAACCGATCCATCGAGTCATCCCACAGTGGGATAAATGGACTCATGCCAGACATAAACAGCATTTCCAGAACCCTGAGATCCCTAAGCCTCAACACACTTCCAACAACTTCTCAGCTCACATCATGTGCAGTCCAACTAGATGGATCAAGACGTCATTGAATTTATCAACCGTCTTGCGGCAGAATAGCGCCTTCTACGCATAGTGTAAATCATTAGAGAGTTGACAAATCACGAATTGAATATCACTCCCGTGGACATATCCACCAGCCTTGCAATCTCTCTTTGCAGTCTTCTATCGAGATATTCCCATGCTACCAAATACACGGCCCCGCTTTTTGATCCTCCACTCCCTCGGCGTAACTCATGGTTTGATTTACTGGATGTGGTTCTTTTCGATATCTCCATGATGAGAGCAGAGTATGGGAGTTGGTGCCTTTGTAAAGGTTTGTGTTGCTGTGGGTATCTTCATGGTTTGGGGTAGTGTTTTCTCTTTGGTGGTAATGAGCTGCTTTTTTTCTGTTGATGTGTAGATTTCAGGCTGGGTTATGCATTGGTGTCATGGTTCTGTTCGGGGAGTGTTGAGGCCCCCAGGAATATGTGAGAAATTGATCGAGAGCGTATGAATCATAGGCAGTGGATGTAAGCTAGGAGGCATCGGTGGAGAGAGATAGTGGGAGAGAGGGCATGTGTGTGTGGCTGGCAGAGAAGCTGAATGTAAATGTACTCTTGTATCTTTGAATGAAGCTAGTACGTGAATGCTTTTCCTTCTACATGAAGAGGAGCTGTAGTAGTAGTAGTAGTAGTAGTGATAGAAGGACAAATAAAACCAAAAGAAATAATAATAGATACAACAATTCCATTCCTCTCTATATCTATATCTATCTTATTATGTACCTTGCTGACTCTCACCGCACAACGTGTGGACAAATCCTCGTCGCAAGGTCTATCTATGGAATTTATCCCTTATCCACCCACTATTCGGTATAACTTCAGTCCCTTGATACTCCCAACTAGCCAACCATGCCCACCAACCATCCACCATGAAGGCCCAACAACACCACCTGGGAACAGTCCCCACATCCAACATCTCACCCATGGACTACCCATACCCATTCAGCATACTCCATGGCGCGGTACAGCTTTCCCAGAATTGATACAACAACCAAGCAGTCTAGCAGACGAGATTCAGCATGGATGATGATGATGCAATCATGTTGCGACGCATTAAGGCATGTGAAGGGACAGTCATACCAGGTTATTGAACGGGCGGATAAGCTCTGAGACTTGGGTATAGTAGACGGTGTAGTATCTCTAAATAAAGCCATGGATGGGTTGGTTGGGGAGTAGGAATGAAGCCATGTGGAAAGGGTCGCGAGGTTTGTGATGAGGTAGTAGTAATCAAGACCAGGGTAAGGATGTGATGCAATCTTTCTTCACGGTTCACGTCTAAATGTTGCCAGGCTAATGACTTGGTAGATTATGGCGTTGTAGCTCCTGAGGTGAGTGGTCGATGTCGCTACCGCCACTCGTTGTAGAGAAACCTTGAGTCGTGGCCTGAGGTACCGCATGTAGGTGTCTCTGCCTATCAGGTCTGGATTGAATCCTGACACTGCGCCTGATGACAACCGGTCCTCCGTCTGGTTTTAACGGTGGCTCATCTAAAGAGCAAACCACCATAAGCCCCCGCTGATGATCGCTAAATGTGTCTCCGCGGTTGACTGCCCGATATTCCTCTTCGGTTACTTTAGATGTAACCGGTAGCATGAAGCTATGGTTATATGGCGTTGGTGACAGTACCTGAGATAGATGATATGATCCCAGCTACTGGAACATATCGCCGTAGTTGACTAAGAAAGTTCGTATGTTATGAATACCCTAGCCAGTCACAGTCCACGTCATGAGAGCGGCACCAGGAAATAGATATCCCGAGCAAGCGGGACTCCGCCACCCATGGGCTTTTCTGCGGAGGTCTGAATACCGCACCTAGAAAAGGTACTTGCTGTAGAAGAACCCACCGTCAGCGTAGCCCCGAGTGCTGGTCCTCCGCGTAAATCCCGACGAACCAAGCCGTCGACTTCATTCTCCGCAGCAATTGCCAGGCTGACTAGAGGACCGTTGCTCACGGTCGATGACAGCACCGACACTTGTGTGATGTCGAACACATGCAGAACCTCAGTGACGCATCGTCTATGAGCAATGAGTTATCCTGACTGCTGCTGCATAAGAAATAGGAGTATTCGCAGGCACTGAAATCATGCGGAAGTGATTCTGGTACATTTGACCTAGATTCAGAGACAAATGGTGCGGTTGGTGAGCATCCATTTGCCAACCGTACGAGGAACAATGTAGTTCGTCGTTCAAATATCTCGTTCGCTTGTGATCTGTGTTTGGCTGTTTGTGCGAGAGCTGAATCTCACTAGCATCTCCCTCTCGTCGAAGGAATACCATATAAGATAAACCAGCGGGTAGAGTAGACAAGTCTTGCTTTGCTGAGGAGGATTGTGGAAAAGAGAGAGAGATATGTATTCTGCTCTTGAATTAGAGGATATCCGTACATCCATCACCCATCGTGTCTAAGCTTCTTGACGACTTGGCTGTGCCGCTGTATAAACCAGGCCTCAGCTGCGCAGTGGTGTCATACAAACCCCAGGACAACGCGAAGAACGAGACCTTTATAGCTTTCAGGCGCCAGAACTCGCCGATTCGCATCGACATCTCGCACCTTCTTGACTGGTAGCTCCCAGCGAAGAAAAAAGTCGTAGGGGTGTTCCTCGAGAATCCAGGCTACCAGACGGCCACTGGAGTCTGGACCTGTCAGGCACCCAGCACGCTATCCCCGAAGAGGAAGCACGAATTCTATGGGCCGGTGGAGCAGACACTTCCATGATTCTTTGATGAGTTTGTGTTTCAGGCAGCGACCGTACATTTCTCACTGAATCAGGTCGACAGGGTCGAGATCCCGTCCGTATCATTCCAGTCCACGCCAAATGTCACCAATCCTTCCCCAGCCCCATTAGCGTCACCTTGGTGGCATTCCCGCTCACATTCTTCGCGCGAAGTCCTCGCCACCACCGGTTACCATCGGTGACAGGCATCGCGGAATGAACCAGCCAGGTGATTGATCACAGGCAATAATAATATTATACTAGGCTAATATACGGTCTCGTAGATACATGGCCATCAATTCATCGAGCAGTCTGGTAGGATCAGGAAATAATACCGACGCGGGAAACAGAATCCAAGAGTAATCAGAAGAAATGGAAACAAAATAGACACCGAATGGAACAACGCCGCCGTGTTATGCAAGCCGTCACCGTAGGACATGATTCTCTTGTGAAAAGGGTAGAGGGGGAGGATGGGTATTCGGGGAGTAGGGGTGTACTTTTGTCATCAGAATCATCAACTGCAATGGTATAGCGCCGGATATGTAAAGAGACAGAAGGTGGTTCATCAAGTCCAGCTCAATGACGCCGTCCCCCCATGTATGACCCCGTGGCCGAGGCCAGAAACCGGGCCACGAAGCCCGGATGGCTCTGCCCATGGCCATGGCTCGGGACATGCCGCAGTTTCTTGCTCGGCTGCGACAGCGCCTCGGCCTTGGTGTCGATGAGCGGGACATAGCTGCCGCTCAGCGACGGACTGCGAGCGGCGTCCACGACATGCACCTCATCCATGCTGGTGATGGAGCTGGAGGGGCGCAGGCTAGCGGGCGTGGCCCCCCGTGAAGCCAGACTGGAGGCACGCGAGCACAAGGATGGAACGGTTTCCGCGCGCGAGAGGCCAGGAACATCCCGCACGGACGGTGGGGAGGACACCGAGGCCTGACTACGCGTCGACGGACGCCGGCGTGGCGGGTACGGGCGGTACCGATCGGACTCCGCCAAGGAGGCTGGGGAGGCGCAGTGCGAGCTAGCGGACGACATCGAGGAGAGGGATGCAGACGATGCTGGGCTGGGAGGCAGGCGACGGCGTGAGGGGGACTCGGCAGCCACCCGGCGGGCGTCTTGCTTCGGACGACGGAGTCGGGCAGCCAGGATATCCGCCGAGGCATGGAAGCGACGCCAGTCGCGGGGCTGGCGCAGCTGGGCCTCCCGCTGTCGCTGCTCCTGCAGCTGATGGCGCCGACGGATGGGCGCGAGGAAGGGCTCCAGATGATGCAGCAAGTCAGCCTCTTCGACCCGGATGTCCCAGTCGAGCAGGAAGAGCAGCTGACGTTCCATGAGGTTGACTTCGGGCAGCGAGAATCCGAAGCCATCGTAGCCGCGGACGGCCGTGTAGCGAGCCCAGTGCTTGTTCTTGGGGCTGGAATCATTGAGATTCTTGGCGGCCAGGATGAGCGAGGCCAGAAAGATGCGGTGCACCGTGCAGCGCATGCCCTTGGCCACGGGGGGCAGGCGAGCCCGCAGGCGGGCCAAATAGACCAGCGAGGTCATCAGCGTCGGCACCTGCACCTGCGAGCGGGCGACCAGCGACGCAATGAAGGCCTCGACGGAGGGTAAAGGAGGCAGGTCATCATCCAAGGGGGGAGTGCTGGGAGGCGTGGGCTGGCCATGCGCGTGATGGGCCGTCACATGCGGTTCGCAGCGGATGACCTGCGACGCTTGTTGGGCCAAATGAGCGATCATGTCGCGCGAGACGGGCTGCATGATGAACTCATGCAGCGCCGACCGATCAAAATCCATGGTGGTGGGTGATGTGAAGCTGGAGTAAGGAGAGCAGGGATAAACGGCCATGTTGCGGTGGACAAGGGACAGAGAAAAGGGAGGACGAGCACAAGATGATCGGGCGAGAAAGTCCAGGGTATAGATAGATCAACCAGCAAAGAATGTGAATCCCGCCAGCAGGAAAGGAATGCGTTGTCGTGTCAACTGAGTGAGGAAGATCTCTATGGCGATGAAAATTGGCTCAAAATAGGACTGAGACACAATTGAGACAGAGAAGGACTAGCCGGTCGGGTTTGGCCACCGTGAGGAAAGGTGGGCAGACTCTGGGGTAATAATAAATATGATGAATGAAGAATGAGAGAGAGAGAGAGACAGGCTGGCCGAGCAATGCGACTGGTTGAGGGGTTGGTGGTGGTGATGATGATGATATTAAAGATTGACCTCGTGAAGAATGCATGCGAGCCCGAGAGGAGAGCACCGGCGAGCGAGCTTGATATAAGGGCGTCCCCGCCGATGGCTGGAGCTGCAAGGACGGCGACGCGCATTGCATGCATTCGCTGGCCCATTCATTGAGTGACTCCTCCATCAATCAAGCACCTGGGCTGCCCACCTGCAGGGCCGATCGCTGGTTGGCGCGCGACTGGAGCATGGCGATGATTGGCAAGCAAAGGGGGGGCAAAAGAATGCCCGAGACACGAGATGCAGGAATCAAGGGAGGCCAGCTGAGCGCGTTGGCGGCACGATCCTGGAACGCGTGAGAGGGTCTGGCCGTAGTCGACAGGCCATAGACCGGCTGGAGGGATGGAGGGGATGGAAGGATGTGAAGGACGTGATGGGATGGATCCATTCCAATGAGAAGGGAATTCTCCCCGCCCGTCACGTCTTTAGGGCTGCTGCCACCTGCACTTAAGCGCCCGTCTGCAAGCGCCGCCATGAAATTGTCATGCATGCTATTCTTATCTCTCCCGCTGCATTGGACTACAGTTCTTCTCATCACCTCCGCGGTTAACTGGGTTATATTTAGATGATGCCAAAATTGTCAACCCAACGGGTTTCCATCCTATGTACATGCGATGATTCGATCGCTGAGCCCCCCCCCCCCCCTCGGCGCGTCATCGAACCATTACCCCTCCCCATCCTACATAGTAGTATAACTATGTCCTCCGGTATCCTGCCCAGGAGCTGAAACACGGCGCCTACATTCCCCCCTCTGCTCCGAGCAAGTCCTCGTCTACCCCCCATCCTCCATCTGTCACACTCGGTGTTTGAATTTACTCAATCGACACGGAGTAGGAGGAGACGGTCAGCTTGGCGTTGCTGCCGGTGAAGGGCTCGGTACCCGCCTCAAGGGTGGTCAGGTACAGGCTGTCAGAGACACCCTCGTTGTCGATCAGGTAGGTGAAGAAGTCCATCAGATCACCGGAGAAGCTCTCGGTGGTGGACTGAGCGACGAAGCTGTAGACGGTGGTGTCACCGTTGGGGCCGGAGTACAGGTTCCAGGTGATGCCGTTGATCGTCGGGGTGGCGACGGTGGTGCCAGTGGAAGAGATAGGGCCAGCACCACCCAGGGCAGCAAGCCAGACCATGATCTCGTACTCATTGGACGAGGCATCGGCGGTCGAGCCCAGGAACATGTCGTACGACACGTCGGCCACGAGGTTGGAGCCAGAGTAACTGTCTATGTCAGCAAGGCCTTGAGACACGATCGAAACAATCCGGGATACATACGACCACTTCCAGCTAGAGGGGATGCTGGAGATGCAGTTCAGCTGAGTGCCGGTGAACTGCAGGGCAGCATTGGCGTAACTCTTGACGTCGCTGCTGCCACCCTCCCAGGACCAGCTGGTGTGCCAGGCGATCTCATCGCCGCTGGCGGAGTCGACACCGGTGCACTGGGAGCCGCTGGAGGCGTTGTCTTCACCCCAGAGGTCGTTGTACAGGATGAAGTCACCCGCGGTGGCGGTGTCCCACTGGCCGCAGAAGTCGCTGCGGCGGGCGACGGAGGCGGCCGTGGCCACAGAAAGGAGAGCAGAAAGAGCGAGAACCTTCATGATGGTGATTGATGAAAAGGAAAGACGAACGGTCGGAAGAATTTAGTGCAATGTGTGATCAACGTCCACTGACCCAGAGAATGATTGAGCTGATGGACAGAATCGGTGGCCGACCGAGCAGCCTTCTTATAGCCATGATGCCCGGAAGGCCGGCTGGGACAGGATAAAATTAGGTCTGGCCCTCATCAAGCAGAAACAGCCGGGGCGATTTAGCCTATGGGCCTGCCGAGCTTAGTCGTCTATGCCGTTGAGACATATGCACTCAGAAGAGAAGAAGCTTCCAGGGTGTTGGAGCCAGTGGACCTGAGGGAAGAGACCGATAGGGTCATGGTGGTGTTCGAACCTGGTCTCGAAACGGTCCCATGGAATGCTCCGTGCAGAATGGGTGGTCAACCCAGACTCACAGACACGGCGCACACGTCGAGAGCAGTTTAGATCAGGGGAATCGGTGGATTCGTCACCACCAGAAGGAATCATCTCCCGGCTGGGCTATGGGGCACGGAGATAGTCCGTTTCGGATTAGATAACAGGAGGCCGTTTAGATGAATGCCCAGAGGGGCGTGGCTCGTTCGCAGGGTGCAAGAGGAGCCAGATGCAGCCGGAATAATGAATCGATCGGGCGCATCCCACTTCCTGCTCCGTCGCCATCGATAGTCGGGCAAAAGAAGGGTTTTTGTGGATGGATTTAATATCTGCGGATGGAGAATTAGAGACCTGCCAGACGATCTTCGGGCAAGACGGAGCGTCAACTGGAGGGATCGTGTTTGGCGGCCGAGCAAACATGGCAGCTGACTCAGCCGGCCCCTGGTCGTCGCCATCCCGGATCAGGCAACCCTGGAGAATTAATCCAGCAATCCATCAATCACAACAATAAGAAGCATTGACCCATCCATCTTCTCTCCCCCTTCCAGGCTTCCACGTCCTGAATCTCCCCACCCCCCCATTGGCCTCTCCAGCTCCCCTCACCCGGCCAATTTCCCTCCGGACGGCTCGTCATCATGCGTTGCGTTAGCTTTGCCGTCGCCCTGCTGGCCCTTTTTGCCGGCCTCTACAGCTACCTGAACGCGCGGCTGGAGCAGTTCTACATCTTCGACCCCTCCCACCTGCATGACCTGTCGCAGCGGGCTATTGCTGCTCACGGCAATGACACCCGCTCCGTGGTCAATTTCATCGTCTCCGAGCTAGAGGACAAGGTCTCAGCCACGCACCTGAACAAGGAGGAAGAATGGGTCTTCAACAACGCCGGTGGTGCCATGGGCGCCATGTATATTATTCATGCTAGTGCGTATCCTCTGAGAGATCTAAATTTAACCTTTATCTCGAGGGCTAACTTTCGTTCAACAGGCATCACGGAATACCTGATCATTTTCGGTATGTCATCCCTGGCTCTGACCCATCGGAGACTCCATACTAATTCCTTCCTTCTATAGGCACCGCCATTGGCACCGAGGGCCACACCGGCCGTCACACGGCCGACGACTACTTCAACATTCTGCAGGGCACCCAGCTGGCGTACGTGCCCGGTTCCTATGAGCCCGAGGTCTACCCCCAGGGTAGCGTGCACCACCTCCGTCGCGGCGAGGTCAAGCAGTACAAGATGGAGGAGTCGTGCTTCGCTCTGGAATACGCCCGTGGCTGGATCCCCCCGATGCTCTTCTTCGGCTACGCGGATACCTTCTCCAGCACGCTGGACTTCCCGACCCTGTGGGCGACCTCGAGAATCACCGGCCGCGAGATGATCTCCAACGCGCTCAAGGGTAAGATGTAAACGATAGACGGATGGAATAGACGGGTATATGTACACTACTATCTCATGTTCGATGTGTTATTAGATTGACGACGTGGTTGCTCCGATAGAATTACACTAATTAATCCTGCCCTTGTTATCCCTTCTGCCTGTTTATTTTTCTCCCTCCGAGGAAACCGCACAAACACTGCAAACCCCCCTGACTAATCCGCTTATCGATAACTAACCACCTGCAAATCAGTTTATCGAAAATTGCTCCCCTCATCGCCTCCACTCCACCATCCTCAACTTCCCCTCCACCCAATACTAGGGACCCCAAAATGCCGCCCTCTCCCTGCGCCCTCTGCCACACCCAGCGGGCGGTGATTATCCGCCCCAAGGACCGCCAAAAGCTCTGCCGCGAGTGCTTCCTGCACGTGTTTGAAACCGAAGTCCACGAAACCATCACCACCACCTCCCTCTTCCACCGAGGCGAACGGGTCGCTATCGGCGCCAGCGGCGGCAAAGACAGCACCGTCCTCGCCTCGGTCCTTAAAACCCTCAACGAGCGATACGACTACGGTCTCGACCTCTGCCTCCTCTCCATCGACGAAGGCATCAAAGGCTACCGCGACGACAGTCTCGAGACCGTGAAGCGCAATGCCGAACAATACAACATGCCGCTGGTGATCGTCAGCTACGGGGATCTCTACGGATGGACGATGGACCAGGTGGTCGCGCAGGTCGGAAAAAAGGGTAATTGCACGTACTGCGGCGTGTTCCGTCGACAAGCACTGGATCGGGGCGCGGCGCGACTGGGCATCAAGCACGTGGTGACGGGACATAATGCGGACGATGTGGCGGAGACGGTGATGATGAATTTACTACGTGGCGATCTGCCTCGTCTCTCGAGAGGCACGAGCATCGTGACGGGCTCGGCGGCGTCGGATATCAAGCGCAGTAAGCCGTTGAAGTACGCTTACGAAAAGGAGATTGTGCTGTATGCGCATCACAAGCAGTTGGATTACTTTAGTACGGAGTGCATTTATTCGCCCGAGGCGTTCCGGGGCAGTGCGCGCACGTTGATTAAGGATTTGGAGAAGATTCGGCCCAGCTCAATTCTGGATATTGTGCGCAGTGGTGAGGATATGGCGTTGTTGGTGCCCGCGGAGGTGCGGGGGAAGGCAGCGGCGGAGGATGAGGAGGGCGGTGCTGGTGGGGGTTGTGGCAGTCAGAATGGGCGCACGCGCGGAGGAGAGATGGCAGAGATGGAGCGGAAGCTGGCGGAGGATGAGGCGGCCAAGGATCGAGAGACCGAGATCACGATGCCACGGAGGCAGCCGGAGCCGTCGCAGAAGAAGATCAAATCGCAGGTGCTGGGGACGTGTGAGCGGTGCGGGTATATCTCGAGTCAGCGGGTGTGCAAGGCGTGCACGCTGCTAGAGGGACTGAATAAGAACCGACCCAAGACGGCGATTGAGGTGGGGTTGGAGGATGAGGAGAGCAGTTCGACATTGCGGAGACAGATGGAGCAGGTTGAGTTGGGGATGACCTAGCCTCTGCACAGCAAACAGCATGACACCAGCAATGCTGCATAAACCCTGTCCTATCACTTATGTGCCACGAGATACCTTAGAAGTCCCTTCCTCTTCATCATCGACCTTCCCAGATGTTAACAGTCTATAATACATCTACCAAATACATACATCCATATCATACAAACACGTAAATCCATGAACAAAAAAGGAGTATCCCAAACGCCACCCATGTTTTTATCACACCAATCCTTTCCCTCTCAACCCATCCTCATCTCAATACACCAGCCCTCAATCTCACTCACATCTATCCAATTCCCAAATTCACTCCACCTCCCAATCCTCGATTCCCTCTTCTCTCCTCAATATAAATCCCCTCATCCCCATCCCCATCTCACCCCCTCTCTCTCCTCCTCCTCAACCTAATTCTTCTCCTCCACCTCAACCGGCAAATCCAACCCCACCCTCCTAGCCGTCAACCGAATCCTCTCCTCCTCATCAAGCGTCATACCCGGATTATACCGCTCGACGAGTTCCGCATACACGCGCTGCGCCTTCGCGTACGTCGCGAACTGCTTCGCTTCGTCGATGCGGCGTCTATAGGTTGCTTCTTTTGTGTCTTCGTTGATAGCCGAGGTGGAGGTGGAGGAGGAGGTGTTGGTGTTGTTGTAGAGTTCGCGGATGCGGTTTTGCAGGGGAGTTGGGGCTTTGAGGGTGCGGCGGGGGAGTTCACGGAGGAGAGAGCGGTAGGTTGTTTTTGCGGTTGTTGCTGTAGAGGACATTTTGGGGTTGTGGGAGGTGTTGGGTGGTTGGCTTTTTGGGGTGGGTTTGGTGGTTTGGTGGTTTGGTGTCGAGTAGGTTTGGTGGTGTGAGGTGTTGGGTTGGTTGGTTTGAGTGAGGATGCAGGATGGAAGATGGGAGAGGATAATGGTATCACGTGACTATCTACATATGCACAGGTATGGTATTGGTATGGTAGTATCAACTACACAATGTATGTACATCATCAAATGACGATCATCACATTCATAGTACTCGTTAGCTGCTTGCGCAAGCGGTGTAGTCATAAACACGGCCCTCACGACCGTAACCAGCCGAACTTTTTCCGTCCGGTGTCGCCGCCAGCCGACGGTTCTACTTGCATACTGCGCGAATACAAGTCCTGTTCCGTTAGCATTTCTTCATAGCAAGGAGTGGTAGGGGGAATACCTCGTCATCACCCGACAGCTTTATCTCTAGAATCATTCGCTCTACCTCCTCGTATTTGGCCATGTGCGGGTACGGCGTCTTCTGGCTGCGCTGGATCCCCAGCACAACCTCGCCCATCACCTCGAACTTGCGCCAGTTGATGCGCGTCTTGGTGTCGCCCACAAACGTCTTGTTGCCCTCCTCTGCTGACACCAGATCACGTCGGTGCAGCGGCAGGAACGGGATGCGCTCCGCAAACGAATTGTCCCATGCCAGGCGATACGCAAAATGGCTCTTCTGCGTCCCCATGAGGATGACCAGCCTCATGAAATCCTTCTGCGTTTGAACTGGCACCAGGTCCCGCGTCTGCGACAGCCGGTGCACCGGAGTTCCGTTGATACCGGCAATCACGGCCCCAAGGGAATTGTAGTTGTTGAGTCGACGGAGTTTCTGCGGTCAGGTTAGCTGTGTCGCTTGGTCGTACCGGATGACTTACTAATGCAATGTTCATGAATTTTTCTAGGGCCTTAGCCCGGTGCTTCGGCTTGTCACGAAGCAGAATCACACTGGCCACGAAGAACGCCACATGGTTGAATTGCTTGATCATGCGGTTGACGTGCTTCAAGCTCTGAATCTTGTCCTTCTCCAGCCCGGAGATGCTGACGTGCCGCACGAGGTCGCGCGGTCGGAAAGAATTGAACATGATCCAGTCAATGCGCGTCAATTCCCGCGCGAAATCTTCATCCGGAATCTCCATGAGCTGACGCCATTGTACCTTCGTCAGTGGAACACGGGGCGTGAGGTCCAAATGCTGCGCCTCTCTCTGGGCTGAATCGATATTCAAAAACGTGAACGACTGGCTGGCCACGGTGCCGGGTTTGTCAGAGGTAAACGAGTTCGACATCGACCCCGACAAGCGGGACGCCGGCTCGGCGGCACCCTCGCTGAGATCGAGCGCACTCATGTTGTATATGGGGTCCTCTTCCTCCTCCTCGCCTTCGTCGCCAAGCGGTGGCGCCCCCAGGAATATTGACGGGGAGCTCCGCCCGGAGAACTGGAACGGAGGGTCGACCGAATCAACTTCCTCCACGTCGCCATCTCGGTATGGCCATCCAATATTATCGTCGTCGGTGTTGCCCTCGAGATACGACCCCACCTCCTTGGCAGCGAACATGTAAAAGTGGCTCTTCTCCAGCGTCGTCACAAAATCCGTGATCCGCTTGCGCGTCTTCGGGTATGCCAAGTCGCCTGGATACTCCGAAACCCACTGTGCCATGACACCGAGCAGCCTCAGCTGGACTGCGATGCGATCGAGTTGGTCGATGATGTCGAGCTCATTCCGTTCGAACCGGTTGATTAGGGCGTTTAACAGAGTCGATGGGGCGGCGAACTTGCGATAAAGACAGAGAAAAATCGAAGCGAATTTCGAATCCTGTTTCGACATGGGCTGCGCCACCAGTCGGTCGACCAGCTCGTCAAAGGTCAGGCCGGTGTCGTGGGATGAGCCCTCGCTAGGCGTCTGATCCTTGCTACCGGGGCTGGATGGGGCACTGCGCGGCCCATCAAACTCCTCCCCCATTTCGAGAAAGTTGCTGAAAGCATCGGACCCGCCGCTGTTGCGCCAGGCGGTATGAAGACGATGTTGACGGTTAAGATCCTTGCTGGGCGATGACTCCCCGGACGCGGATTGCTTGCGCGAAGCCAACCGGGGCCCCGAGGGAGGCGTGTGTGGACGCACCGGATGCGAGTTGCTCCGGGCATAGCGGAAGGCCTGGCCATTAGAAGCCAGGTTGGCAGAGGGGGCCGGGTCGGTGGGTTGACGGTCTACACCGTACCCATCGACTCCTGGATCGAGCGCTCCTGTAATTGGGCCGCCTGCGGCTCCTGTGAACACGGCTGTGGGGGTTTCTGAGTTGGCACGGCTGTGATGCCAATCCGGGGTGGCGTCTGAGTTGGAGGGGAAATCGATGAAATCTAAGAGATCGGTTAGCATCCACGTGTGGTCCAGCCCAGCGGAAAATCAACGGCGGTGGGAATACGGCGGTCCAGCTGCGCCAGCTGCTGCTGCTGCGCTCGCCCGGCCGGGGGGATCGGCGGGTCTTGAAAACCACCACGAGATTCGGAGGCCGCCAACGCTAAACGCAGGCCGCGCCGCCAGCTAGCGCGAAACCCAGTGGGCCACGCTTAAGGGATGGGTTTGCCCCCGGGGGCGAGGCAATCGTCGGATGATGCGAGCGGAAGATAACTGCTGAGGCAATGGTCCCTTCCGCCCTGTTCTTCGGCTTTCCTCGCCTCGGGCCAATCCACCTGGCAATCGCAGTCACAAATCCACTTACCATATTTGCTATTGATCACCGAACGCAGAACCAAGGCGATGCACATCTTCTGCGACCGTGGGGAGTCAGGTGAGGTTCGGTGGATTTCATAGCCACCCAATACCGGCTCCACCGGGCTATCAGGGGGTTGGATGTCGCATTTGCTGGCCACCAGCGTAAAGGGGATGCCAGAGGCGGTTAAGGAATCTGCAGTCCATCAGTCCATGCCGGGGATATATCGCGCGGCCATCGCGGCGCTGGAAATGGGCCATGCGACTAACCTAGTAGGCCAGTAATCTCGGGAAAACTGGCAGGTTGAGTCACGTCGTGTAGAACCAGTACTCCATCCACCGTAGGGGGCGAGTCGTGACCCAGCAATGGCCAGTTAACCTCGCCATTGCTCCCAATCGAGACTTCCAATGTATCAATCTCCATCAGACGGACCAGGTACACCGTCCCATCCAAAGACATTTTCTTCGTCGTCGATCGGGAAGACAGCGGGTGTTTCATATCCAGGGCGGTTTCAATAAAGGTCGACTTGCCAACATGGTCAGGGCCAACCACGGCGATGCTCACATGGGGGAAGTTCGGCTTCGGTGTGGTCTGCGGCACTCACGGCGTGTCAGAAATCCATGCGCTCGCCAAGCACCCAACAACACGGGCAGAAGAAACCATACCGCATCCCGGGATGATGGCACCCCATTCCCTCCGGCCGATGGCGGGCCCTCATCCTCCTCCACAAGCGTCCGGTCGACCTTATTCCCCGATTCCATCGCCGTTCGGGACGATTCAAGCCTGTACAGTCCTCCAACAGGGGCGGAATTCGTTCGACTGGGAAGACCCGGTCGCTGAGGAACGGGTACCGCCTGAGCTTTGTCGCTAGATGCTCGCTCTCTCCGCGTGGATTGGGAGGTCATGATGTCGGGGGCTATTTTTGCGCGAACGGATGGGCGGTGCTGTGGCGCGAGTAAGATCCGGTCGAACAAACAAGGTGCGACAGCGCAGGGTCCAACAGCTACGTAAGTGAGTGAGGCGGACACGACAGCTCATCCATTGTCGCTTGAGAGAGAAAAAGTAGAAAGGTCCAGGGTATGTCGGGTTCGCCGCAATCGAAAGGGTGGAAGAGGGCTGCTCGAATCAGCTCGGGGAATCTCCCTTTTTATCCTCCGTTGTCCGTGGCCTTCAGGTGTCGACGGCGGTCTGGTGTTGTGTTTTCTTTCTTTCTTTATTTTTTTTTCTTTTTCCTTTTCTTTTTCCTATCCTGGGATTTTGGGGGGGCGGTTCTCGTCGGGTGAAGCAGGTTACCGGACCTGGACACAAGCAGAACCCAAGTTAGCAAGAGAATGGATATTGGCAGCGGCAAGAGGGTAGCACAAGTCTTACGAGAGGGGGATCGGGTTGGCAAATCGACCAGGAGAGTAAAAGGTCTGGCGAGAGGCGAGGAGGGGATGGTGTCAGAGAGAGCAGCTGGAGGAAGACCGCCAGTTGCAGACGGAACGATGTCACTGGACCGAAAAATTGAGCCCCCAAGAGACGGCCGTCAGAGTTGGGGCATTTCTGCTGTCGGGGGCGGGGAGAGGGTCAAGTTTGGTTCTGCAAATGCTAATGCTAATTGTAAATGTAGATGGGTCCTTATTATTAGAAACACCAGGCCCCTCGCTGGGTCAGAAAGATGACAATGGCAGGCGGTTGTGATCTTAGTCTTACGGAAGTCCGTCCTGTGAATTAAGTATTATTTCAATCATCCTCCTCCCCAGTCCGATGGACTTCCTCCATATTAAGTTCCTCCTCCCCAACTCCGAACCCCCGATCCAGAACCCCAATCGCTCGTCGCCAGTCGGCAAGGAGGCTGCGGTCCAAGCATCCACCACGCCGGACAACCACCACTAGCCATCATCACACACGCTTCCCAGCGGAATTCCCCCCAGACTATCATAATGAACTCATCCCTCCGAAATCCCCCTATTAAATAGGCGGAGACGCTCGGGACAAATCCCATCGGATCTCGCCCCGACAGGCAGTGGCACCCAAGACGAGGAGATCTGTAACTAGCTCAAGTAGTCCGGATGCCTTTGCGAATCAGACAAGGCAAAGGCCGTCAAAGAGGGCAATTGCTCAGATCGCAGCAGTCCAGGCCTCCCGTTGGCAGGGGCCCGGATGTGACGAGGTGCGGTGATGAACGATTGGCGGCATTGGGGGAAATCCTTCCAGACGGGTCGCATTTCCCCGCCATTTTCCCTCCTCATGCCGGCAGTCAGAGCCAACCTAGGTTGACTCGTTGAAGGCATTGGGCAAGATCTGCGATGTTGAGGTCGCTCAGTCCAGCTGGATGCCTGCGGAAGCCGGACGAATCAAGCGACGCTCTCCCCCATCGACATGGGGGAAGGTCTGAAACATGGCTTGCCCAGTCTCCGATCCGCGCATCAACTCGATTCGACGTCCGGTCCGGGCTGTCTGTTGCCTGGTTCTTTGTCCACCGGGTTCGGGTCACATGTCCCGTATACTTCAGACTATCACTTGCGAAACTTTAGTGGGAGCTTGAAACATACCGTGGCCCCCTGAGCTACATGTAGTACTCACATACACTCTGTATTGGTTTTTGTTGGATGAGCTGGAGACACACACTTGGTGCCTCAGGCAGGTGACCGTGTCCATGTCCGGCCATCATACAATGTCTTCCCCGTTGAATATCGACTCGTAGGTCGATACATCCCATGGCTACATTGACACGAAACTCAACCCACGTACATTTCGAAGGAAACACCAACCGGCTTCGTGTGTTGCGCTGTCGGCTTCTCGCAGGATGACGAAGCCCAGCTATTCACCTCAGGTACAACTGGTGTTGCGCAGATGGATGGCCAGGCATTTCTCGAGGACCTAGAGGCACATCGGGGATCGGGATACTATGAGAATATCAATGAGCGTAACGTATGCCAGTGATGGCTTAGTGTCAAGCAATACAAAAGTACGGTGGCTTCGGCTAGACCAAGGGCTGGCAATGTGAGGTATTATTTTAGATTGTAGCTTTTCTATTTGAAAGCCATGTCGATCGGACAGAGGACGCCCGTCAAGACCAGTCATTCTCATGGACTTCTGAGTGCTATGTAGTCAACCTCGGTTGGTGGTTGGTTGCTATTATTGGTGTGTGATGTATTCATATGCATCCTCGGGATGGGACTGGATCTCTCAAATAGATCCGCCTGGCCTGTCTCGTCACCAGGAAGATCTCGGTGCGCCAGCATATGCAAAGCATCATCCTCGGCACATATCATCGAGGAGTGCACAGATGACGGACACCCAAATGCAGACCCACGTAGCTGGAGGGTCTTGCTAAGGGACTCGCAAATCTGGCAGCCCTCAGATGCCCCCCTGTGGAAGCTCGTTTCCAGTGATGAGAGCGATGAACCGCACAAAGCCTTCTGCTTTCTTTCCGGTCTCCAGGCCCTCTTCGCATCGCTCCCGCAGCTTCCTCACCTTCCCCACTCCTCGGTTAAATCCCTTCTCACGCGTCCAAGGACCACGATGACGTTGTGATGGTCTGCCTCTTCCCCAGTGTCGGGCCCGACCTCCCGGGTTTGGTGTCTCTGGCCATGCTTCTTCCGTCGTATCCTTGTAGATGTCATACAATTCTTCACGAAGCGAAGGGAACCGATCGAGTAGATCCTTGAGCTCGGTTGACGATCCTAGGGACCTGAGGTCGAGGCCGTTGTGAGCGGTAGGTGCCACCTCACTGGTCGCATTTCCGTTGGCTTCACTTGGAAGCGGTTGGGCGTCGCCTGTTTGGTCGGATGGTTTGGGCGATGATGCCTTAGGTGCGCAGTAGATTTTATGGGATTGGGTGCATGCAAGGGAGCAACTGGGAGGATAGCATTAGTACGCGAAATTGTTCTGTCCCTCCCACGGAATTCGATGAGAAGCGCAAGCATACCTCATAAGCCCGCAAGTCGGACATCGGTACTTCGAAGGCTCCGAAACGCAAACCTCGCAATTACCGGGCATTTTATCGCCAGATTCCCATCCAAGCCTTGTGCCAATTACGCGACAATCAAACTGTGTAGGACATTGTCCTGCCTCGACCGGTCGCAGCGGGTCCTAGGGAGCAAGCGCGTCGACACGTGGACCAGGGATTGTGCCTAGGGTCCTGGAGAATGAGAACGGGTGCAAAAGAAAGTGATGTAAAGGAAGCGGCCGATAAGAATCCGTCAGGGACGATCGTCTAGTGGACCAAAAAGGAACAAACTCAGCCCATCGGGGCTCACGTGAAGTGGCGCCGGCCATGACGACAGTCCCCTTAGTTCCTGCAAGAGTAGCTACAGTCTCCAATTTTACGTTCAACCATGCATCCAGCATTTTAAAGTCACGGTCTGGACAATGGCTTGATCATTTGAATGAGTGACAGTGCGGTCTGACGGACTCGGATGAATTGACCAGCCATGGGGGGCATTCCATTCCGATCAACGGGATGCAATACATGCCGCCGCCGAAAGGTCAAGGTAAGACTGATCGAGCTAACGGTTGCCCTCGGGAAACGGGCAGCAGCAGCACCGGCTGATGATGATCCTTGTCTAGTGCGATGAGGCAAAGCCGGAATGTAATCGCTGCACTAAGAACGGCCATGTCTGCACCGGCTATGAACGGAAGAGGGTCTTCATCCACAAGTCCCCCGAAGCCATCGAGGAGGGCGATCTGAAGCTCGTCCGCCGCCCCAAGGCAGCCCCCGGTAAGATTGCCGACCGTCAGTTAACGCGAGTGGAGCCGGAGCTCCCCCGTTTGAATCTCAATGCAGCGGTCCGATCGCAGCTGCTCACCTCCTTCATTGAGACCTTTCTTCCTACATCAAGGAATCTGCAAGGTGGCACTGGTCCGAACATCCTCGAGTCGCTCCCCGGGCTGTGTGGGAACAGTCCTCTCCTGGACAGAGCGGTCATGTCGCTCTCCTCGGCGTTTCTGGCGAAACAACACAAGGACGATCGGTTACTCTGGTATAGTACAAAGCTCTATAACACCTCGATGGAGATCATGCATGGTAAGATCAGGTCTGGCAGAGGCCTGGGTCAAGATGTCCTTTACACCACCGTAATCTTCCAGTTATATGAAGTAAGCGCACTGTCTTCCTACCCTCCTAACTCGCATTTTGCCCTCGCAGCTGGCCTAACGGTATGACAAGTTGATCCATTCGTCGCCTCCGGGGTTCATGGCATGGATAGCGCATGTGCAAGGCAGTAATGCAATCATCGATCAGTGTGCTGGGCAGAAAGAGGAGACCCTTGCAGAGAAGCTGTTCCACCGTCAACTCAAATTCGTCACTGTCAGTCTCCTTGGCTTCGGGTTGATCGATCAGCTGATCCCTGTCGAACAACTGAAAGTTGCTGACGTTGGACAACCCAGTTATGTGATGCCGTGGGGAGGCGCAAGGCAGCCACTCTCTACAACGTGCTGACTGCGCGAGATCGCTCATTACGGGGCTCGGCAGAGCTTGAGCCGATTGATGAGCTGACTGATATCTTGGCCGAGTGCTCCGCTCTGATAGAACGAGTAGACAGCTTCATCGAGCAAGCTATTAGAAGCCCTGGGTGTGATCGAAATGCTGGTGAAAAGTTGCTGCGCTCTTGCCTATCACTGGAAGAAAAGCTTCACCGGGCCTGTCTTGAGATGCAAGCAAAACTTGGAACGCCATCGGCTTTCCCTCATGACGCTCCCTTGCGAGAGGAGTTTAGAGCACATCTCGCCACCGACTTATTCTCCGACCCCTTCCAATTTGCTTCTCTGACTTGTGCCGAATCGCACCTCATTTATTGGGCCACTCTGATCCTGCTGTATCCGCTAGTTGATCAGCTTGTCGATGTCCTTGGCTGTCCGAAAAACGACGTTACACCTTCCCCGTCTTGTATCACGCATTTCCACACGAATAAGGGCCCTTCCCTGAACTCTGGCGTGGCCGCGAACTTCACAGCCCTGGCGGAGCACTATGCCGACCAGGTCTGCCGTTCAGTCATGTACTGTACACAGCCCGATATGAAGACCCTGGGCGCACAATACTTGCTTGCTCCTCTCAGCCAGTGTGCGCAGTTCTTCCAAGTCCAAGAATTGGCGCAAAAGTACAAGTGGTGTCAAGGGGTGTTTATGCTCTTTGATTCGCTGGGTCTGGGAATCGCCCCGTTGCTGAAGGACATGATATGGCCCCAGTACCGTTCCGCTCAGCTGCGTAGATCCTTGTCGCCCGTGGAAGAGGTACCATAATGAGCCTTGCGGCCATTCAATATATCCCCATGCCAAGGCAGCAGGTCCATTCGATCGTATCCAGGTCGCGCCCAGATTAGACGGCCGTGACAGTCACCTCGCCAACTTCATCGCCGCGTCGAATCAAGATTCAACTCAGAACAAAGGGTCGAAGCGATTGACATGTCACCGTTAATCCCGGGAAGAAACAAGGTACTGAGTTGCGAGCAAGGTATGTCACCACATGATCTCTCTGCGCTCCGTGCTGGACACGTTGGAGTCGTTAAGGTGACCCAACTGGATTAGAGCCGGGGCAGGCTTGTTTCACAGTGACGCTGGTCCGGTAGGGGACCCAAGAGCATATCGCCTCTTGCGTAACGCAGCTATAACCAGTGCCACACAGCTGAGAGGCGGCGCCGTGTCACAGATAACTTAGTACTGGCGACTGTCCGTCGACCAGTAGGAGAACCTACATTAGTACACCGTATCTAAGCCCTGAGTGATTATTCCCTAAGCCAAAGCAGAAGAAGTCGAATGCCGAACACCTGGAGCCGAGATGTCAAACCAGAGACAGGTGATTGGTGGAGCCACGGTCAATTTGTCAGCGGACGTGGCCCAGCCGTCACGTGCGCTCATTGCGTCAGAGGTCGGAAGAAAGCATTGGAGTTTCCCATCTGGACGCTTTTCTTCGTCAGGAACCAGACGGATACACGCCACGCACCTCTCTTCTATCTTCACAATATGTCGGTCAGCTCGGCTTCCGGAAACATGCTCAGACGCACCCTTTTTAGCGTCCGGTTGACGACGCAGCAACTGAGCGCCGCTGAGTGCTCCTCCCAGGTCGCCAGACCCGCGGTGTTTGGATCCTATAGAAGCGTCCACCGTTCGGCTCGATTGCCCGCTATCACTGCATCTGAGGCTCGTCGTCGGCCGACCTTGAAGCCTCATCAGCATTCTACCGTGCAGGCTCGTGTGAACGGACCCTCGCCGTCGAGCAAGCGGACGATATTCATTCAGACGGAAAACACTCCGAACCCTGATGTAGGTTCCTGTAGCACCCAGCATGACCACCCGAACAAACATCTGACCTTGTATGCGAAACAACAGGCATTGAAATTCATCCCTAACCATCGTGTCCTCCCCGAGGATTTCCCGTCTACATTCCTCGAGTACCTGTCACCCCGCTCTACCCTCGCTGCTCCGCACCCCTCTCCCTTGGCGGCGAGCCTGCTCAACGTCGACGGTGTCACCTCCGTGTTTTACGGACCTGATTTCATCACTGTGACCAAGGCGACCGACTCGAACTGGGCCCACATCAAGCCCGAGATCTTCAGTCTCATCACCCAGGCGGTGACCTCGGGCGAATCCATTGTGAACACCATCGCCAAGACCGGTGCTGAGCATGGACAGGAGGGTGGCGAGTCGGAGTCTCTCAGCTATGACGAAGAGGAGGACGAGGTCATTGGCATGATCAAGGAGCTTTTGGACACAAGAATCCGGCCCGCGATCCAGGAGGACGGTGGTGACATTGAGTTCCGGGGCTTCGAGAACGGTATTGTCTTGCTCAAGCTACGCGGAGCTTGTCGGACTTGCGATTCGAGTACCGTGACGCTGCGCAATGGTATCGAGTCTATGCTGATGCACTACGTGAGTACCACCATCTACCGCTTGGAACAAGCCGAGACTAATTGCCACAGATCGAGGAGGTCCAAGGAGTCGAGCAAGTGCTGGACCAGGAAGAGGAGATTTCGATGCACGAGTTTGCCCGGTTTGAGGAAAAGCTGCGTCAACAGAAGGGCGCAGCCGCCACTGCGTCGACCGGTGGCAAGGGCACATTGGATTCGGCTCCTTAAAATAATCACTTTTATCATTGTATTCTATGTTTCATTGTCTTGGATATACCGCTTCTGCGTTACGAATTATAGAAATTTGTCCAACCTTCTACATAATTCCATGTTCACTCAGGCAGTCTTTGGCAGCATCCACCCAAGAGAAACTACTAAACTCATATGTAGCCATCATATCCTTCCTTCCCCCCTTTTCTTCCTGATAACCCCTTCCTTACGAATCCCATCACCACCCCCAACCAACCCAAGACCCCAACACCAACCGAACGATCGACACTGCACATCCGGAATAGACCCCGGAGTCCTCCGTACCTCCCTCCCACTCGGGCTATTCCTCCGACCGACCCCCGGCTCGAGGATGCAGACAGCAAAATACCCTACTGTGGACTAACGGCTAGCGGCGGGGCAAAGCGGGCGGGCGGACACCGGAAGGTGGGGAGGTCTAGATATACCCGGTTTGATTAGTTACAGGTATAGTCCGTACTTTGGTCTTTGGGGAAGTTGTCTATGATTATGAGATGTACTCAAGATATGTGGAGTTAGGTTCGATATCAGGTGGGTGGTATTGTTCAGGGGATGGGGTGGGGTGGTTGGTTTTGTTGTATGTATATATATACAAATGGATATAAATAGTAAAGGGTATCTCTAGCATCATTCCATACAGAACTGAATCCAACACCAGATGGATTTTGTTTGGGAGGGATGTGATCTGTGAGCTGAACCCTCAGGAACCTCTGGTTAGGAAACATACGACATAAGTACCAGTCATGTAACGTCAATGGCTGTCTACATAGTAGTGGGGATTCTGGTCCTCGGCCATTCGCGAGTACTACAATGGATGGAGGACTTGTAGTGGTTCACCCCGCCTATCATACATTACAAGACTATATGGGTGATGAAATAGCCGTGATCTTATCTGCAAAAGCTTTGCAGTGAAGTTGATTGTGAGGGACTGGAGTACGATATTACCTAGAGATTATGGTTATGGTTATCAAGAAAGCTGCGGATGCCAGTAAAGTTGCTATTTAATAAAGCGTGGCGCTGGGCCGGTTCTAGGATGAAGTGCGAGAGGTGGTATTTGTCTGGCGGATAGTAGCTTGTGGTATATATCCAGGTCAATGAGATACTGATATAGTTCTAAGAGTTATATAGCTGGCTGGTTCCCTGATTGAGAGGGTAATGTTCGATAGTCCGCTCAAATAAACTCACTGGCCTCTGAGATACCCTCTTATGTGTTTATAGGATCTTATTAGCCAAAAGCACAAAGAAATACTTACCTGGTCAGGTGTCTGGAGCGGAAGAACTCCACGGTGAACCGCTGCCAGGGTATAGAAAAGTCGACACTGCGGACTACCGGCCTTCAAATACGTAGCGACCATATTATTTAGAGGTCTCCATGTATCCTAGCTGTCCTATTCACAGGTGAACAGTGTCAGACTTGCTCGTTCAAAACCTTTGTGATTCCAGTTCAACATGTCTTGCAGAGAAGCTGAGGGAACTGGTAGGAACCAGTAAACCGGTCAGCGGCAGCTTCTACAGTCCCTTATGCGATCCCACATCCTGAATTTCCCCTCTTTGTCGACGGACTCAACGAAGACTTTATTGTCCACCAGGTACTAGTACGGTCGGCAGGGTTCTGTCTATAGCGTCAATCTTCCTATCTAATTTGCTCCTATCAGTGTGCAGGTCGCGTCAGGATGCAGCAGCAAAGGTACTCCGTATGGTCGCACGCGGGCTACATCAAGGCGGCAAACGCGGAGCTGTTCGGGCCAGAGGTTTGCCTTGAGAGATCCTGGGCACCAGGGACATCATCCCCAGGGTGCATTGAGCAAGAGCAGCAGAGGCGCTTTCTGCCCTTCTCATTGTTGCAGACCAGCGTTCAGCATCTAGATAATTTGAACGAGATCAATCCGAGACACGTCGCGCAGCTGCACGAGGAACATGGAGGGGACGCTCCAGCATCTAGGATGATGCCAGTTGAACTTAGGCTCCAGAGATGGACGGCTCTGGAGGGCTTGGTGGTTCCCTTATAGATTGATGGTCTGCCTGATCGCGTGGTACGAACCAACTTTCTGAAACGAATGAATGCTTCGTTTGCAGAGAGCAGGAGACTAACCATATCAGAAAACTTGATTGAAAGAGGGCAAAGCTACCAAGGAACTGTACGCTCATCTGGCACATAGAGCCGAGATTGAGAAGGAGCGAGACAGAGATGCGGGAATTGCGGCATGAGATAGAAAAGTCATGTCGTGAGCGTGATAAGCTCGCAGAAAATGGAAAGAGGACCTGATAAATGCGTGAAAGTCGAAGCCAAAGCTGAACTACAAGAATGATCCAAAGGTCGGAGATAGATAACCTGAAGACATAAACAGTCAGTCATAAGAAGCCATAGTCTCTCGCCTAACCCCTCGATCGATGTCTACAGTAGATAGTGGATGTCGGACATGACAAGTCCCATGACACCACCACCCGATGACAGATTAGATCCCCCACATTTCGGCGAGGGAATTCGCAGCCGAACGTCCACGCCGTCAGCCGTCGAACTGGAAGGGGCTGGACTGGCTCTAGGCTCCGGATATTCGGGAGATGGGATAAGAGGCTGCAAGATCGGACCCGACATGACGCAACCTTATCCCAGAGACCTTTGTCGAGGCCAGGTACCCGACTGTCCGCATTCAGCCAGGACGAGCGAGTCTCTGTCGTGCTTCTGAGGTGTGTTCTTTCTTCCCGTCGGGGCCGAGACACGAAGCGCCAGCTGGAAGTGGGAGGGAGGTAGTGCAGTCCGCTGTGGCTGTGGCTCAATCGGACCATCAGACAAGTCAGATGAGGGAATCCCCGAGACCTGCGTTCCCGCTAATCATGTCGGTCCCTGTGGCCTGTACACCCTACCCAGTAGCGCAAGTCCAGAAGTGATCCGTGGGCCGGGGTTCAAGCCTCATCGCTTACGAGGGGCTGGGAGAAGGGGCCAACGGCTCCGACTAGGGCTGGCCTCCTGGTCCCGTGGATTTGGGCATCTTACTCGCGACATTCCATGCGCGGAATCCGAGGGAAATTCTGGAGCGGTCTTTTGGTTGGGTGGGGGGAGAAAATTCCAGGGAGCATGAAAAATCATTCATCCCCGGAGAAGTGAGAACATACTGCTAGTGTGACGGCAAGCCAGCAGGTCAACAGGCCAACGGAATAGGGTTGGCAGACAGCCGAGGGCGGGAAAGCTCTCTCCGCAATTTCCAACGGAGACGATCCTGCAACAGGAATGGGCCAAACGGACAAAGTGGGAATCGATTGGATCGCCATCCCTTACCTCCGATTTAGTCGGCGCTTCCCCCGCAATCAGCAGGTGCATGACTGCCGTCAAAAGAGTATCTAGGGAGGAGAAGGAGGAGTAAGGAGGGGCGCATGCAAGGCCCATGTATGGGAGGTCATCATTATCGGTTGGCAATTCTCTACTACTGGTACTGGCACGGCAAGGCAGGACAAGGTTGGTTGTGGGCGCGTTGATTCGCGTTGGGTTGACATTTGCCCAGGATTGCCCCGTGTAACCTCACGTTAGTATGACGTTGACGAATCCCTAGTGCGGAATGACACAAAGAAATGCATGAAAGAAAGAGTAAATCTGATGATGATGAATTGAACAGGAAAAAGAAAATAATCTTGCACACAGATATTTTTTTGAATGCCCCGCCGACTGCTACTACATACGGAGGACAGAGTACTCCATAGTAGTATTCATTACCGAGTCAGTGGTATTATTCATCCCTCCCTGCTAACTAACTACTTGTCACTCTGGGTGTTGGGGACACTTTTTGGCGTGAAGAGATTTCTATTTCAGACCTTAATCATAAAATTAATAATGCCATTCACCTTTCCCGTTGGATGTCGCATGATTGTGAGGGACCCTTGGAGGGGAGGAATGGTTCTTTGGTTGGGAGGGTTGCGGCCGTGAAATCCCTCCAATTCCCAATTTTCAACGATGGCCGTCCAAGCTCCTTAGGTTCAGATCCAATGCTTCCACTCCCAGTTTCAAGCCTCCACAACCCCAGCGCGGGTTGGATCGGGCGTTTCCTCAACAGGATTTCCCCCCAGGTCCTGGTCCGATAGGGTTTCAACGGCAGTGTTTCCCAGGTTCCCCTCTGTTGCTGCCTTTGATTGATAGTTTGCTGGCTTTGTACCTGATAGTGACGCGCTCGTCCGTTGTGTTCTCGGTCTCAAGCTCTGTAGCTTTTTCCCCCAAAAGCCCCGCTTCAGGGTGCAGACGGCGATGCTGAGAGGGCGGCCGGGGCATTTTGCCCAGGCCAGTCAGAAGCGCGGAGGATCGACTCTGGAGTCCAGCGAGGCCCGCCCGGCCCACTCACGGGCGTTCCATCCACGGCCGACCGACCGGTTCTTGCCCTCGTCTTTGCTCCTGGTCGCCTGCTGCCTGTCATACTGCTACTCCCTCCTCCCCCTTCCCTCTTTTCCTCAGCAACTCTTTTTACCCCCTCCTCCCTCCCCCTCCCTCCCTCCCCCTAACCGGGCGTCAGATTGGAAGGATGCAGGAGACGGTCCGACGTCTCGTACCCATTGCCCTCTCGTTCTGATCGAGCGAGCGTAGGATGCTTCCCCTCTTGCGGTCTATGGTTCCATGCGGTATCTAGACTCACGTAGATTTCTTACCCCGCCTTAGAGCGATAAATTGAACCTATGCTCCAGGTACATAGTCGCCCCCCTTAGCCGTGGTTAGTGTGGATGGAGGGAAAAGGTACCGGGCCACAATCGATCACTTGTACTTTCCGGGCAGGAAATTAAAGCTGAAAGAATATTATTATTAGGGGACCAGGATAAAAAGAATCAAGACCACTACCTCCCCCCCCCCCAAGCCTGATCTAACTTGCTCGGTCGTAGTTCTTCTGCTCCAGCTCACTTTGCGCCACTGCTGTTCGGTGCTCCGACCCGTGGCTCGTTGTCTCCTCCTTTCGTCGCTCGTCCAGTGGCCTGAGGTCGACTTTAGTTGAGAGCTACCTCCCTTAGCTTGCATTATCCTACGCAACTTACGACTGTACAACCTCTTAACCTCTTTCTCCTCTTCTTTCCCTCCTACCGTCGTCTACTACTTCTCCTTCCTTTCCCATCTCCTTTCCTCTACCACGTCTGGCACTTCCGACTCCGCCTCCCCTCCTAGCTATTACATCTCGCCCCATTTTCTTGTTCCCTTTTATCGCCCCTTGACCCTCGTCGATAAGGCTTGCGATCACACCACCCACCACCCACACTACATCCCAATCCGAAGATCGTCATTGATCAAGCAACGTTGCAGAAGCCACGCTGCCGCTCCTGTTTCTGCGACCTGCGCCGCTCAACCCTCCGCGCACGCACATACATTCAACAACCCCATTCCCCCTGCTCGCGCCATCACAGGTTTTGGGATTTAAAGGGGCCTGCTCACTACCATTACACCACCTATCTTGCTCTGGTCGGGTCGCAGAAGAATTTCTCGTCTTCGCCGGTTCTCTTGCTCTCCTTGCTGTTGTGGTCGTCGCTCGTCAGTCTCAAGATGCGCTGCTCTTGAGGAAGATCTGCCCATAGTTTCTGGAGCCAGTTTGCCTGCCACCGTTATCCGTCTATGGTCACGCTACCATTTTCCAATACCGCGCATCTATTGATCCCTTCCATCGCAACTCGAGATTCAGTGAAATAATAGGTCTCTGGAGCAACGTGCCGGAGAGAACACCATCACATCGCTAAAACAAGACACAGAAAAGTGACGAGAAAAGCAAAAAAGCACATTCGGTGTTGGTTTGGTGGAAACCCCCCTCAAAAGCCGACCTGCCTCCAATCCTTCGCCTTACGACTGGTCGCAAAGCGCCATCTTACACGATATCTTCTTTGTTTAGATCGAAGCCTGGTCGCTTCGCCTGGGATACATTTTCCCGCTACAACTGGGACGGGTTTTACGATCGGGCTGACTGCCTGTGTGTTTTATGTTGGATAGACGGTACAAAAAGTTTCGGTTTGTTCCCTTTTAGATTGGTAAGTGACCGGTGTTGGTTGCCCACTTGCGCTTGTCCAGGGACAGTTACTGACCCAAGACGGATGCGCAAGCAGACGCGATCACGACTTTCTGCGATTTCTACTTGTCCGGGACGGTCGGCGATACCCAAAGTTTCTATACCGCGAATTTGTACTTTTCCCCAAGGTATGTTTAATCTGTCTTTGCATGTCTGTTGGCCCGCTTCGCGTTGTGTTTGTTGCCCTCCGCTCCCCGCAATTTCCCCGGGAACCTGCTCTCTGCATGATTCCCCGAGTCTCCTATCATGCCCACCGGTGGGGATCCTGTGAGATGGGTAGCGAATGGACCGGTCAGCTCTGTTTGCCTGATAGAGTTCCAGGTCCAGAGGTTCCTCGACGAGTATTTCCTCGGGGAGGAGTCGCTGAGTCGGGGCAGACCCTGCAAAATCCAGGCATGGGAATAGCATGATCCCGTTGGGGAGCATGTGAAACAAGGGTTCTGCTGGTTTCCTGGTGCTCTGTCCCGCGCGTCATATGATCCGGGGGGGGCTTTCACAGGTTGGCGTCTCCCAGGCCCATGGGTGGTGGCTGTCCGTCTCGCCACCGACAGCTGCTGCTTTCCCCAACCGACTCAGCCTACACGAGCTGCACCTGGGCCTCTCCTGGTTTCAATGCTGCCTTTTCCCCTCACTCGTCGGATCCGTTCCCCGGTTCATCCTCCTAGCCATCCCTCTGGTATCCTTATTTTGATGCTCTTCCATCCAGCCCTTGACTGCCCCAAGCCTTCTGTCTTTGCCCCCGCGAGTATCACGCAGACTGAACTAACCTATCATGCGGCGAGCAAAAGCTTATATCCCTCGGAGATCAGCTTTATCTTTATTTCGAAAGAAATAATATTGTCCGGCACGGTTTCTGAGCTACTATTAGAGTATTTGGCTTCGTTGCGTTTCGCCCATTTGATTCTTAATCTCATTGAAGGTAAGTGCCGGCCGACTTTAGCTACAAGCCCAGCTGCTTGCCACGCGATACTGACTGGCTCCAGTGAATCCTCCAGACCGTCCATTACATTGGCTGAAGGGTATCTGTTACACGGAACATACCCGTTCACAATTTAATTCCCCCCTCCCCTGACGTCAGTCCTCGCTGTAAGTGAAACCCTGGGTCTGTTTTATATTCTTGCAGAGCTTCTCTACATTGCTCATTGCTTTGCTTTTCTGTTCCAACGGTCCTTTAACTTACCTTCACCCTCATCCACTCTTCCTGCTTACTTCACAACCCACCGCCCGTGGTCGCATGCTGTGACGGTATTATTTGCGACACGTCCGCGTCAGCGCTCATTCAACATTCACTGACCTCCTTGCTATGACTAGTGTACTTTGCACCCTGCTACGCGCCATCCCTTTAGAACCGAGGGCGTTCAATCTACAGTCGCAGTTTCTTGCTTGAGACATACACCATGGCTGCACCGTCCAGCAAACCTACTTCGCAGGCGACCAAGTCGTCAACTCCGACCAGTAACGTGTCTGCCAGGCTAGAGAAAACCCATCCTGGTGTCCGTCGGTCCACGCCTGACTCCGAGGCTCTGGCGTCCTCTGATGACGATGGAGATCATTCCCAGCAGATCGCCGCATCTACGAGCATGCCAGCGCCCAAACCTGCGCGCCGTACATCATGGTTGAACGAAATCCCTACTACCATCACCAGAAAAGCATCGTTGACCACTAGTGGTCCCTTGTCATCTGGCGCCTCTATTCCAAGCAGTCCTGCTACGGATCAGTCCGGATGGCCAAACACGAGTCCCGGGATCGGTAGCTCTATTGCCTGGAACCACGCAGGGAACAGTTCCTTTCCCTGGGGCACTGGTATCTGGAATACCGAGTCCCGGAAGGAGCCTCCGCCGCGACTGGCGGAAATTGTTCCGTCCCCAACTATGTCCTCTGCGAGCAACTATCTAACGGAGGATTTGATGAGCCCCACGACTCGTACAACTACGGGCGAATCGGCTATTCCTTTCTCCATCCCACTACATCCAACTCCCAAAACCTATCGTTCGCAGTCGTACTCGGTAGGTCAGTTGGACCCTGAGTTCTTGAGCTTCATGGCGAACAAGTCCTCGGCATCTTACTCTGGCGGTCGCCCCCGAAATGGCGGCCAGTTCTCCGCTTTACAGCACCGGTCGTCCCGGCCTAGCCTTCTTGGTGAGCTGGGTCACGATCCCGCGACACTTGGGCGTGTGCGTGAGGATGATGACGATGATGCTGGAAGCCCCGACGGGTCGGACGGTAGTCTGAGCAATTATGCAGCCAACCAAGCCCGGACCATCGAACAGCTTTCAAGGGAAAATGCTCTCTTGCGCCAAGCAGCAGGACAGATGGACAACAGCATGAGGGATCGTGCCATGTCGTCGGCATCTGCAGCTAGTGGATATGCGATTGGCAGCGGTCTTCATAACTTGCATCGCATTCGTGGCAGTGTCCCAGAGGAAACAGACCTAGCGGTGGAGGATCTTGACGAGGTTGGCGATATCCCTGGCTACAATAACATCCATAGCAGCACCCGACGAAGAATGTCCGAGCATTCAGCAAACCTGGAGAAGCAGTTTGCTCCGATGACATCACTTGAGAACCGCGCCCTGGAGAACGTCCGCAAGGCTCACTGGCAGACTTCCCTCGGCTTTGGTAGCATGACGGATATTCCTCAGAGCCGGCGCCACTCTTTCGCGGACATTCCTATCCGACACGCTTCCGTGTCCGGAGAATCACAGGCGGCCGCTAGTTCTAGGGCGGGGATGGGTGATAGAGAAGAGGAATATGCAAACCTCGCCGACGGCCCTCTTTCTACTATACAAGGCCAGAATCGTGAGTATCCACGCCTTCATGTGGCCCCTCGTCCTGAGGAACATGAAATGGAATCGGAATATTTACGAGCTCGTCGATTTGCAGAAGCCTATTTTGCTCGTGATCCAGCTCTCCGCGCCGCCGACGGCCCCTCTCCGGTCGCTACATCCCTCCACCAAGCGTATACGATGCCAAACGCCTACGGCCGTCACCAGCCTGGCCTCGCGCATCCGCACCAGAACCAGCTATTGTATATTGTGACGTTTAAATGCCACCGGGCGGATGTCTTCTATATCCAGGAAGACACTGGCCTCCAGGTGAAACCCGGTGATCTCGTCATCGTCGAAGCGGATCGTGGTACGGACCTCGGCACTATACAGCATGCTAACGTGTCTATGCAAAGAGCTCGGGAGTTGAAACAACAGTATGCTGAGGAGCACTACAAGTGGTTAATGATGTTCTCCCGGCAGGGTCAGAATGGTGCGGCCAATGTAGTGAATGCGTCCGGGGGTGTACCGGGCCTGAACAACCGGAGCGCCATTGGCGGTATGGGCCCGCATGGCCCGCATGGGATGCAGGACTCTGCTGCAGACATCAAGCCTAAATTGATCAAGAGACTCGCTCAGAACCATGAGATATTAACATTGCGCGACAAGGAAGGAAATGAAGCCAAGGCTAAGCGGGTCTGTCAGCAAAAGGTTTCAGAGCATCGACTCAATATGGAGATTCTTGATGCTGAGTTCCAGATGTAAGTTCATTCCCTTCTCCATCCAACCTAGTGATGCACAACTAATCCATTCTTCAGGGACTGGAAGAAGCTCACCTTCTATTATTTTGCGGATTCCTATATCAATTTCAACTCGCTTGTGACCGATCTCTTCAAGATCTACAAAACCAGGATCTGGATGTCAGCTATCAATCCAGCGTCGTTCGTCACGCCTCCCAGTGCCGGCCTGTCAGCTCCGAATCCTTTGGCCTACAGCCACGATGCGCAAGTAGATCGCCCACTTGATAACAGGATCTACGGTCATGCTCGTGAGGGCATGGATACTGGACGAGATGTTGGCGCCAACCAGTTGGGCATGTTGCGCAATGCTTATGCGGATTCCTATCAAACCTTTGGCCAAGCCTCTCGGCAGCCCGAGTCTGGACTAGGCGGGCTTGCTTCCGCGGACCCCTTTTCTCCATACTCGCCGACTGGCTATGGTCCCTTAGACTCGGGATACGTGGACTATGGCGCAGGTACGGGCACCAGCGCTGGGCCTTCCCGCCTGCACCCTGCTCCGACTGAGTGGGTGGGCCGTTTCCAGGGGCTGTCGCTTAACTCTTGAGAAATGCCGTGTGGTTTCTTTGTACAAATTGATGCCTGCTGCTGTACATCAAGAACAGCTTCTTGCCGTCCCTCACTTCTTCCGCCCCTGTCCAAACTCAATTCTTATGTCTTGCCCAGACCCAAGACTACCCAGCCCGCTTCCTTGTATTCAGGTTTCCCTTTGCTCTGCTGCGTTTTTCGATCATTTCCTCTCTTCCCTACATCCCTCTTTTCTAATGTGTTCCTTTCAAGAGATTAGAAATCATGTGCAACGGATCAAAAAGAAAGACTTATGACCTGTCGTTAGTGCTGATACCTAATAATAGACTCAGCTATGATTGTCTGAAGGCTTGGGCGTGCTTGCCTCTCAGGCTATGCTGTGAGCAATCAGAACAATGTGAATGCTTTGAATTAGTTTCCTTCTCCATGCCTAGTAGGTACTTACTTGCCTAATTGGTCCTGCGTTCCACTCCGTAGCTGTGGATGCCCCCATCTGAGTCTGTCCACACAGTCGGTCCGCCTTTTCTGATCCCTTGTTCCCTTTGCTGATGGCAACTCTCTCATCTCACTCTTGCATACCCTCCTAGTGGATGGTTTGAATCCTTTTGGAAACTGGGCAGGTGGTAAACGTAGGTAGATTCTCAGTAAATGGCAGCTTTGCTCCTGGGATACTCATAGAACGCCATAAGATGAGCTGAATTATCCTCGGGGTTGATAGAAACAGTTGTGTAATCATGCATCACGACCGTTCAACTACTAGTCTGGACCCTCGGCCGTGCAGGATGATGTTATTGCCTTGTCGCCTTAGACTTCCGGCAAAAACTGCGAAAGAGTTGGCAATTAAGAAGGCGGTAGGAGGCTGACACCTCAGGCATAAGCCGAGGAGCAGACATGGTTCTGATTGGTGGAGGTGGGGGCTCGCCTAATTTTCTAGCGTCCCACACACAAGGTCGTTGAAGAGACTACTATCTTGCTCCTCCAACTTTTCAGCTGTGACAACCGACGACAATCGACGACCTGCCACGCCGACAAGGTACGTTTTGCTGCACCACTCCCGCCGTGATTCTCGCCGCGACAGAACGAATCGCTCGGAATCATCAACAAGAAGCCTTGATTTTCGGAAAACTGACATTTCGATCGCCGTCCAGATGGGTGCCCTCAAGTACGTGGAAGAGATCCAGAAGAAGAAGCAGTCCGACGTGATTCGCTTCCTGCTGCGTGTCCGTTGCTGGGAGGTGAGAATTCCCCCCCAATTTGCGATCGCTTAACATCCCGCCGGATGCTCGTGTGGTTTGCCATAGGATGCCTTCTTTTCAATGAGAAATGGTGTTACTGGGCGGCTCGAAACGACTTTTTTTCCGCCGGCGGATGGATGTGGCACACCGGAGAGACTCTTGTCCTAAGGGGGCTCATGTGTCTTGCTATACACTCGTTGAACTTTGCTGAGAGTGCATCAATATAGCTCCGTCAGCTGAACGCTATCCACCGTGCTTCCCGCCCCTCTCGCCCCGACAAGGCTCGTCGTCTCGGCTACAAGGCCAAGCAGGGCTATGTTGTCTACCGTATCCGTGTGAGACGCGGTGGCCGTAAGAGGCCCGCCCCTAAGGGTGCCACCTACGGTATGCAGATTCCTCGCCTTTGAAGAAGACAGATGCGGCTTTGCGACAAGCGTGTCTGTTCATTTCCGAACCAGGACTGGGGCTAATTCATGTCCGACTGCAGGCAAGCCCACCAACATGGGTATCAACCAGCTCAAGTACCAGCGCGCTCTCCGTGCCACCGCTGAGGAGCGTGTCGGCCGCCGCTGTGCCAACCTGCGTGTCCTGAACTCCTACTGGATCAACCAGGACTCCACCTACAAGTACTTCGAGGTTATCCTCGTCGACCCCCAGCACAAGGCCATCCGCCGCGATGCCCGCATCAACTGGATCTGCAACGCTGTGCACAAGGTTCGTCTTTACTGCTCCTGGGCTTATGCTGTCCCTGTTTTCAATATCATTGTACTGACATGTGCTGCTTCTAGCACCGCGAGTCCCGTGGTCTCACCGCCACTGGCAAGAAGTCCCGTGGTATCAACAAGGGCCACCGCTACAACAACACCCGCTCTGGCCGCCGCCACACCTGGAAGCGCCAGAACACCCAGAGCTACTGGCGTTACCGTTAAATGTAGATGGGGTGTTGAAGGGGGTTGTTGGTTATGGGAAAAATTTGATCTTGTGGATGTCTCTATTTCGATCAAAACTCGCATCTACAGGTCCATCCCTGAACTGCTGGGGTGCGAGCATAATGCAACAGATCTTCTGGATCGGATGTTAGCCAAAATACCTTTTTTATTTTCTTGGTTCAACTGTATTGTTCACCTAACGAAGTATGACGACCTATTTTGCCTTTTCACCGATCTGCAGCTTGTAGGGGCGTAGCCAGGGTCCGTGGGGAGGGTTTCGTGGACACTGTAGATGGACCGGTTTTGCTTTTGCAGATCAGTGCCTGGTTTCTTGGCGGGGCCCTGCGTGAGAAGGCTACTCTGGAGTATGTTTAGTATCACTTGTCTGTGGATCGGGGATGTGAGTGGTAGTGTCTGAAATCCTGAATGGCAGGACCACCAAGCCCACCGGAGTCCTAGACCCAACCACTCCCAGCAGAGTCGCTGGTTGCAAGCCAGCAGGATGGAGACAACGTTCGATAAAAATAGCAGCGCTGGCGTCTCCCAGTGAAACCCCGTCCAGGCGCCCGACGTTGCCTTGATCCCACCGCGCGGCCAATTCGCCCCGTGGTTCGTCCAGCGGCGCCAAGAGGGGGGCAGCAACCCCCGGCCAGCCTCAGGCACCCAAGTCTCGTGCGCCCATCGCCGGCCCATTCATGGCAGGCGCATCGTCTTGCGACTTCCCCCTCAGGTGGGATTCAACCCACTTTCCCCATCCCTCGTTCTCCTCCCTGTCTGACGTCTTTCCTTCCTTCCTTCCTTCCGTCCCTAGTCGTGCTTCTTTCCGGTTTGGCTCCAGGGGCTCCTCCTCTCCTCCTCCAGGTCCATGTCCACGTTACATCCCATCTCTCCTCACGTTACATAGTCCCCCTCCCCTCGACCTTACTCATCACAAGCTTCTACAATTAGCTACACATATTCTACCGCCAGCTACTCGGACTCCTTGTCAAGCTACTCCTTTCCTCTTCTCCGAAGCACCGTCTCTCACTACTGCCGTGAGCTTCTGTCGCTATCCCCGAGAAACCCTATCCGCCCCTGCTGGTTACCGTACCCAACTCTTTCGTTCGCTATACATCTTCCTCTGGACCTACGTTGTACAACACTACGCCGCTCCAGACAGCAAGCTAATCAACCCACGAAAAGCTTATTACAACCAATGTGCCCCATATGCCGTCACGGTCCCCATATAACCCGTCCCATCCTCCCACGTCCGCCTCTCCGTCCGGCCATATCCATCCTGCTGCGATCCCTTTCCCAGCAGAGGGAAACTCGCCCTATCGGATTGCACAAGATGCACCAGGCCAATCGTCCATGACTGGCAACCCAGCCACGTCACCTTCGCATCGTCGGGGACATTCTCGTTCCATCAGCCATCCGTTCCCCTCACCCTTCGGTGGAATCGCGAAACGGCGCAACCGGTCGATCTCTAAAAAGGATAACTTCTTGTTCGATTCCGATGATGAAGATGACGATCAAGTTACTTATCTGCCGGATCCTCACTCTGCCAGCCCTCGCAAGGGGTCCCTGCGTCCGACCCCGGCAGAGGAGATGACCTCAGGGAAGTGCATGGTCTGCAACAGCACGGTGCGTTGGCCGCGAAGTCTCAAGGTTTTCCGGTGCACGGAATGCTTGACTGTGAACGACTTGGAGCCGTATGTGGACTCGGGAAAGGCTGGTAGCCATGGCCTTCTAGAGAATGATGGGAAAGCACCCACCCCCGTAGTGCCCAGAAAAGGTATTTCACACACTGGCGGTCTACTGTCCAACTGGTGAACTGACATCGCTTAGCTATTCCACTTTCTGTCGAGCGGACAAAGACTATCCTAGACGAATGCCTGTCCAAGTACCTCCGACAGCTCCTCGATGTCCCACAACCGCAAAGCTCATCGCCAGAGACCTATAATGGAAAGCGCTTGGAGATCGCGCAGGATGAGAATCTGTCGCAGTCTCCGAACCAGTCGTCCGGGTATTTGTCTGAACCTCGACAGCCGGTGGACCCACGAGGCCGCAGCTCTTCTACGTCCAGTAAGCCTGTGAAGCCGGAGGCAATGGGCGCGATCCCGAATTACTCGAAGCCTAATCTGACTCCGTCTTACGCTCATGGGGAAAGGAAAGGCTCTCAGATGAGAAGTAGGGATGCTCAAAACACGCCAAAGCGTGATCGCTCGCCTCGGAATGCTGCGCCATTGAACGGGTCGGACGCTAAGGTTCCCACCAGTCGTCCTTACGTCTTTAGGGCGCTCGAGGAATATATCATAACCTCGTTCAAAGGCTGTGACTGCTTGAATAGCTCCTTTACAACCGTGCAGCCGACATCGCAGACCGCCGATCACGGCAGTCCACCGAAGCAGAAAGCGGAACCCAGCTCTGCACAGGCCTCCAACCAGGTAGCATTCGAGCCGGATCCGAAGCTGCTGCTCCTGGGAGATATTGCGGAAAATTCCTCTTGGTGGATGAATGAGGTGGAACAGATTAGTAGCACCCATCCGTCGCGATCGAAAGAGCGCCGCGAGAAATCTTCGAGTTCGTCTAGACCCGTTTCCTCCCGGAGCCCTCGGATCAATTGGGCAGAACTTGCGCAATGGCACCACATGATCATGACGGCAGGGACGTCGTGGGTCGAGCTTTGGTCAGCGATGAAGCCCCTCGAGGGATTGAAAGAAGATGACGTCCTGAGAGCTCACAAATGGGACACCATCGATCTCGCCATGGTCGACAGGGAGATCACTGAATCACGGTTGCACTTGCACCGAACGCTCTTAAAGGCCACGGAAAACCTCCTGAAGCGGCCGAGGCGGCCCTTGAAAAAGCCCGAGGATGTTCGATTCCTACTGATGCTACTGACAAGCCCATTGATCCATACGTCCAGCCCGTCTCTGTCGGCTTACACTCTGACTCCTTCGGCGGCGCGTAGTGACCGGAGGCCTTCTCATCCAAAAGATGGCAATTTGAAACCAGCATCTCGTGATCTGAAGCCACCTCCGAAACCCCGAAGCAGTGGTCCAGGGCATCATTTTGGCATCGTGAAGAGGATACTGGGACTATTGGCCAACTTGCCGAACGACTGCCATCATTACCTAGTGTCATGGTTCTCTCGTTTCTCTGCCGGGCAATTCGAGAAGATAGTCGACCTCACTGGTAGCTTCGTCACTCATCGTTTAGCCCGCCAGCATGGTCGTAAACGCAGTGAGTCGGCACAGCACGATGACGGTCTGGTGCCTAGCTTCTCCAGCGCCGCCGGCAACACTCCGGCCGAGCTACATGCTGCCATCAACGGCAGGAGCCCCAGTAAATCAGCGAATGAAAAGCGCGACCGGCCCGTCATCTATACTGATGACTGGCAGGTTCGGGCTGCAGCCCGCGTCATGTCGTTGCTCTTCACGGCTAACAATGCGAACGTCAGCCGCAAGCCGGATGGCATCCTCGGCCAAGATGCGGGCTCTGTCGCCAAACATCCAGCCAGTCGGCGGGGTCATATGATTCCGATCAGCTCCTTCTACAACACCCTGCTGGACTATTCGGACCTCGTGGCCGACTTTGAGGCCTGGGAGTCGAAGACGACGAAGTTCTCGTTCTGTCAATATCCCTTCTTCCTGAGCATCTGGGCCAAGATCCATATCCTCGAACACGATGCCCGCCGTCAAATGGAGGTCAAGGCCCGCGAGGCATTCTTCAACAGTATCATGAGTCGGACGGCAATCAGCCAGTATCTCGTGCTCAAGGTGCGGCGCGACTGTTTGGTCGAAGACAGCCTCCGTGGCGTCAGTGAAGTGGTTGGCTCGAGCCAGGAGGAAATCAAGAAAGGGCTTCGTATCGAGTTTCTGGGTGAGGAGGGCGTTGACGCGGGAGGTCTTCGCAAGGAGTGGTTTTTGCTACTGGTCCGGGAAATCTTTGATCCTCATCACGGTAGGTGGATGCTCTTTGTGCCGATTCAACACCCTCTGGACCAGTCTGCTAATCTGTTACAGGGCTCTTCATCTACGACGAGGACTCACGCTATTGTTATTTCAATCCGTACTGCTTTGAGTCCTCGGAGCAATTCTTCCTGGTTGGCGTGCTCCTGGGGCTTGCCATCTACAACTCCACTATTCTTGACATTGCTCTGCCCCCTTTCGCATTTAAGAAGCTCCTAGCAGCGGCGCCGCTGTCATCGATCACGCGGCCCACGTACAAGTGCAGCCTGGATGATCTGGCCGAACTCCGGCCCGCGCTTGCCAAGGGTCTTCGGGCGCTTTTGGAATTTGAGGGGGACGTGACGGATACGTTCTGCTACGACTTCGTTGCGCAAGTAGATCGATATGACGAGGTGGTGCCGGTGCCCCTCTGCGCCGGAGGCGAGAACCGGCCGGTGACGAACGCTAATCGCCGCGAGTTTGTGGACCTGTATGTACACTATCTGCTGGACACGGCGGTCACGCGGCAATTCGAGCCGTTCAAGCGGGGGTTCTTCACGGTGTGCGGGGGTAATGCGCTCTCACTTTTCCGTCCGGAGGAGATCGAGCTCCTGGTGCGCGGCTCGGATGAGCCGCTCGAGGTGGCGTCCCTGCGGGCGGTTGCCACGTATGACAATTGGTCCAATGCACGGCCGGAGACGGAGCCGGTGGTACGATGGTTCTGGGACTTTTTCGAGCAGACACAGCCGCAGGCACAACGCAAGATCCTGTCGTTTGTAACAGGGAGTGATCGGATCCCGGCCATGGGGGCAACGAGCCTCTCGATCCGGCTGGTGTGCCTGGGCGACGACTCGAGCCGGTTCCCAACAGCGCGGACATGTTTCAACCAGCTGGGACTGTACCGATATGAGACACGGGAGAGACTAGAGCAAGTTCTGTGGGATGCAGTGCTGAACAGCGAAGGATTTGGGCTGAAATAGACAGGGAGCAGGACTCCCGAGTTCGAATCCAGTGGTGTCTTGGGGGCATTACCGGAATTACGGGTATTCGCATTATAGGCATTAGCACTGAACAGTCTTGTGGGTTTTAGGGCGTTTTTGTTTCCTACCAGGTCGGTGGCGCGGGGGAGCCCTTCCGGGGGTGCATCTGGGGGAGCGAAACATGCATCTGTGGCCGGGACCCGATGGACGGTGTAAGTTTGACAAGGAGTCGATACGAGATGACACCGGCGGTCATGGGACTGTGCCTGTGCCGACCCAGGCAGCCAACGAGTCGGACCGAAGCGGTGGCCGGGACGGCCTGACGGGGTCGGGCGACAGTCAGGGAATCGGACCGAGAATGTACATAGCAGTACATAGCAGAGGCGCCCGAAGATAGACGGGCCCGACAGACGGTCGATGGGTCGCGTTGCGAGGCCAAATGCAAGCGGCAATTCCTCGAGTGATGCACGATGGTTGGTTACAGTTTGACACGGGCAGACGGCCAGCACTGTAGAGTCGTCGACCGTCCAGTAGCACGGGCGAGAGGTGCATTCCGAGGGCGCTAGTCGCCCCGTTGGCGGGTGGGGCGGCGGAGAGTTTGTTTGGCCTTGCTGTTGCTGGAAGTCTCTAGAGTAGATACGCAGTAGAATGAGATCGAAACGCGATCCTCGGTATCCTTCCAGTTTCCATCTGATGCACCTCAGCCCAACCGTAATGAAGTCAAACCCCTCCACTACCTCGCACTACATAGTATGTACGGAGTAGATGACGGAAACCACCAGGTACCACCACCACCACCACCGCCGCCGCCAGGGACCATCCCAACCAACCCTCCCGCCGATCGGGTACCTGGCCCGTCTGGCAGATTAGTCCCAGTCTAACTCAGCCATCGGGAGCAGGCGAGCAAACCAAGGCACTGAGGCAGGCCGAGCGAGTGGGGGATGAAGTCATGGGGATCGATCGAGGCTGGTAGTGTGGGGGTGTCTGTAGTCTGTACTCCGTACGGAGGGATTTCTGGTGGTTTCTGCGATGAAGTCATTGTTTTCTGTCTGGGGGCTTGGCGGTTGGTTGGGTGGGTCCGTTTTTGGCTAGGAGTAGGTTTTGGTGGTGGTGTTGGTGGTTTGGGTTAGTAGGTTGGTAGCGGGGTTGGTGATGGGTTGTTTCTGCCATGTAGAGTTTGGTTAGGACGAAGTATCTAGCTGGATTGGACGGACTGCCCGTACTTACTTACTGTGTAAACTGCAGATATCTAGATGCAGGGAGGAGAAAAAGGCAGGGCTCCGTGAAAGGTAGGAGTAGTGATCCCATGGTCTCCTGGGTAGACAAATCAGACCACGTCGCGCCAGGGATTCCCCGTTCCCGCTAGCATGGTCTAGGTTTAGGGCCGCTCGGTCCGCTCAGGCGTAGGAGACTAGGAATAAGAGAGGAGGTGGGATGAATGAGGGGATGAAATGCATGCATGGGCCATGGGGACTTACGTACGGGTACGTAACGGGTTGGGTTGCTGGGGATGGATGGATGCCATGCGACGTGGGTGGATCAATCATCGATCGGGGTCGTACCTATACGGTATAGGTATGACCATGGACTCTCTCTCTGACTTCAGGGTTGCCCGGCGGGCTGCCATCCGGACCCCTCGATGGCGGACATTGAAATAGCCTCGTTTGCCCCCTCGTTGGGTTGATTTTGTCTTCATCTTCATCTTCATCTTCATCTTTCTCTCTTGCATACACTGCTCTCCTGCTGCTGAAGCTGTACTATCGCACATACTTTGCTCTCTTCTTGTATGTCTTCTTCCTTTCCTTGTCTGGCTTGATGCTGGTTAGGGTTGGGGGTAGGTCGCGTGCTGACTGGTCGACTTGTAGTAACTATACCACCTCACATCATCAATCATGGGTTCCACACTTCCTCAGACCATGAAGGCTCTTCGCTATGAGAAGCCCGAGACGCATAGCATCGTTGACGTCCCTCTGCCTGAGCTCCGTGACAACGATGTCTTGGTATGTCACTACACTTCTGTGTTTATCGACACCACTAACCAGCCCCTAGATCAAGGTCAAGGCCTGCGGTGTCTGCGGAACCGATCTGCACATCCACGAGGGTGAATTCATTGCCAAGGTATGCAACACCACCTCTCCGTAGACCATGCGTACCCAGTCTAACCGTCGCAGTTCCCTCTTGTCCCTGGTCACGAAACCGTCGGTGTTGTTGCTGCCGTCGGCCCCAAGGTCAAGAACTTCGATATCGGCGACCGCGTCGTTGCCGACAACTCCGAGCTGTGCGGCGAGTGCTTCTACTGCCGTCGTGGTGACGAGCTGTTCTGCGAACACTTCGAGGCCCATGGTGTGACCATGAACGGTGGTTTCGCTGAATACTGCGCCTACCCTGCTGGCAGGGTCTTCAAGATCAAGAACCTCTCGGACGTGGATGCCACGCTGTTGGAGCCTGCTTCCTGCGCCGCGCATGGTCTGGACAAGATTGCCCCGAAGATGGGCTCGTCGGTGCTGCTGTTCGGTGCTGGTCCCACTGGTCTGGTAGGTTTTCCATCTGGATGCATGGAATTTTGAATGGTATGGTGCTGACGGTTGTAGATCCTTGCTCAATTGCTCCGCCAATGCGGTGGCTGCCGCGTGGTGGTCGTCGCGCCGGAGGGTCTGAAGATGGACCTGGCCAAGTCCCTGGATGCGGGTGACGAGTACATCGCGCTGTCGCGTCAGGACCCCAGCGCGCAGTTCCAGAAGCTGAAGGACGAGAACCCGTACGGATTCGACATTGTGGTCGAGGCCACTGGTAGCGTCAAGATCCTGGAGGACTCGATTCACTATGTCCGGAGGGGTGGTAAGCTGGTCGTGTATGGCGTGTATGCCAACAAGGACCGTGTCTCCTGGCCCCCGAGCAAGATCTGTAAGTCTCCCGGTGTTCCTGTCTGGTACCTGCGACATGCTAATGAGGTGCAGTCGGCGACGAGATCACCATTCTGGGCAGCTTCTCCGAAGTGTACAAGTTCCCTGCTGCGATCGACTACCTGGATTCGGGCAAGGTCAAGGTCAAAGGCATTGTCAACAAGACATTCAAGATTGATCAGTGGGAGGAGTGCTTGGCGGCGATGAAGAACAAGTCGGCCATTAAGGCGGCGATCACTTTTGATTAGATGGCTGGTCCATGATCATTAGTTGTAAATAATGAATGACGAATCAATACTATGTTAATGATGAGCTTTGTTCTTTGTAGAGGTATCTTTCCGTTGACCTGGTTCAACAGTATATATTAGCAGTGGAGTGGGAACGGGGACCCCGGGGGTCACCCGGGGAGCCACCAAGGTACCTGACGTGTAGACACTTTACTCATAGTCGCTAGCCTGAAGTCCATCATCTCAAGGACCTTGAGAGCTATACCCCAGACATGGTGGTAGGGTCAGCTGGAGATAGCTTGGTTCAACCGCAGAGAAGTTGAACCCAGGGATGAGCTGCACTCGGCTCGGGACCTGCTATCGATAAGATCGCCCATGAAATCTTCTCCACCCAAGCTCCGTCACCACCACCGTCACTACTGTCACCATCTCCCCAGTCACACACCCTCAACCAACCTATTGATCCTCCTTCCTCCCTCCCTCTACCTCTTCACCCCCCACCTCTCACCCAAACCAACAACCCAAAATGGTAAAACCCCTAACCTTCAAAGGCGACAAGCCCAAGAAACGCAAACACACCACAGACTCCTCCACTTCCTCCGCACCCAAAAAGAAACCGACCCTGACCACCTCCTCCGAATCCCAACCCCCCGCAATCAACGAAGAAGAAGACGCCTCCACCCTCTCCGACCAATCCTGGGTCTCAGCCGACACGCCAACCGACATCTCGGGCCCCATCCTCCTCGTCCTCCGCACCAACCCACCGACATGTCTCGCGACGGACGCGCACGGGACGGTCTTCGCTAGCCAAATCGAGAACTTGATTGAGGGGGATCCGGCGACGGCGGAACCGCATGATGTTCGGCAGGTGTGGGTTGCGACGAAGGTGGCGGGGATTGAGGGGTGGAGTTTGAGGGGGGGGAGTGGGAAGTATGTTTCTCCATCATCTTCTCTTCTTGCAATTTTGGATGAATTTGGGTTCTTGATGTGCTAATGCGAATTTGGAATGATAGATACCTCACCAGCGACAAACACGGAATTCTCTCCGCCGCTGCCTCAGCCGTTTCACGACACGAGATCTTCACCATCACCGAGTCGGAGAGTGGCGGGGGTGGGTTCTTTAATGTAGGGACGGCGAGCAGTGCGACTACAACCGGTGATGCCGATACGCCGGAAGGACAAGCTCAAGGGAAGGAGAACAAGAACAAGCCGACGTTTCTCTGTGCCAAGGAGGTGTTGTCCAAGACGACGGCATCCGGGGTCAAGGTTGAGGTGCGCGGGGATGAGACCAAGGTAGAGTCGAATGAAGGGACGAATGTCCGGGTGCGGATGCAGGCGCGCTTCAAGCCGCGCATTCAGGCGAGTAAGGAGATCAAGGCGCGGGAGAAGATCGGGCGGAAGGAGTTGGAGGGCATTGTGGGGAGGAGGTTGGATGAGGATGAGGTGCGGAGGTTGCGGAAGGCGAGAAAGGAGGGCGATTTTCATGAGGCCGTGTTGGATGTGAAGGTGAGGGGGAAGCATGATAAGTTTGCGTGAGGGTTTACTCGGTACAAAATCCTTATAGAGGCATCTATGTATTCATATCATGTCGGAATGGCTGTATACACACTCCATATATTCATGTCTATATCCGTCGGGTATCATCTACAGTTTATCATCTTGTCACAGTCATCGGTCATCATCAGGAATGGGCGGTTTGCAGCCAAGGGTCGCTGTGCATCGTCGTGTCAATTCCCGGATACGCCAGCCACCCTCCTGGCAGCACGCTCTTCTTGCATAATGGGCAGAGGCTGCTACTCTGCATCAGCGACGTGTCGATGCACGGTGGATGGAAGATGTGCCCACATGGGAGCTCGCGCACCCTCGACAACATCGGCACATAGTCGTCGAGGCAGATCGCGCATGTGGTCTGCAGCCGACTAAGTCGGTTCTGGTGCTGCGCATACGCGGCATCCGGGTGGCTCATCGTCGCGGATTGTGGTGGTCGTCTGACGGGTTCGTCATCCGTTGCTTTTTCGGGCTCATCGTCTGCCACCCGGGGCGGCTGACTCGTCGCGTCCTCTACCTCGTTCTCTTCGATAATGTCCGCTAATGGCTCCCGGAACGGTGCGATTTCATTTTGTGTGCCACTGTCGCTCGCATCTGGGCCCGGATAGAGGTAGATGGGCATCGTCTCCAAGAACTCGGGCGGAATCTTGACATGATGCTGTGCCAGCTGTTCCAGGTCCGCTTCCCCGGCCTCGAGGCGGCGCTGGAGCTCTCGTTGGTGTCTTTTGTGCACAAGCTGATAGAATAGAAGGAGTATGATGGTGAGGACGAGTATCGTCCCGAGAATGGCGAGAATGAACCCCCAGATACTGGGCATTTTCTTTCCGCCGCTGTCTAGGCAATGTCAGCTCCCACTGCTCAAGCCCGGCAGCGCTGGCACTCACCTATATCAATGACTGCCATCAGTCGGGAAACCCCTGACTGTGTTTGCGCTAATGCAGTCTGGTTCATCGTCCCATCCCGTGACAGCTGGGCCATCAGGGTCACACCCGCCGCGCCGGGAATTGCGTAAACCGGAAAGTCATTCCGCGATTGCCACGCAGCACTGCCTCCTAGCAGCCACACCGGGTCATTTGCGGACGGCGGTTTGGTATCATCGTTGGACGGCAGGAAGAAGACCAGCGCGTCTGGCCTGGGATGCTGCGAGGCATTCAGAAACGCCTGTGTACATTCGTCGTTTATCCAGGGCGCCAGCCCGATCATACGAGTTCCGAACGGGGTGACGCCCTGGAGGCGGGTGACATTGGCCGGTATGAGCGGAGCGGTGGCATTGTTGCACCGGTTCTGAGCATCGAGGAGGGGAACGAAGAGTAATCCCTCAATCGGGCTTTTGTCCGGGGCATTTTGCTTGGACAGCGTCTGAACGGTGCTGTCGAGCCTGAGAGAAAAAATTGAGCTTTCCTAGATGTCCCTGGTAAGCTTCTCACACCGCAGTTCCGGGGCGTTTGTGACGTACATTCAGAGAGGCCGTGGTATTGCTCGGGTCTGCAAAAAGCGTAGCAACCGTGGTGAGCGATTTGGCAGCTAGATGGAGGCATTATCAGCGATCGCCCCGACATTGATAGGAGGTTGAGATCTACGCTGGAATGTGCAGCATTCTCTCGAGCAAGGGAGCATACTCATTGTGAAACACGATCGTGCAACTAGCACGGGTCCGTCCACCCAGGAGGATTCCAGCAGCTTAAAATCGAAGTCCAGGGAGCATCATCGTCCGTATCTTGCACCGAGTTGGGCAAGGGTCGACGTCAGACGCACGACGACTACTGCAAAGGGAAGAATGCGAGGGCAGAGGCAATATATTATCTCGTCTATGGAAGAATGCTGACATGTCAGGTCGACTCGACTGCCAGTCGCGGATAGTGGCTGCGGCCACCTGTAAGAAGGCCAAGCCTATGCTGAGAGACCCTGCAGGTTTGATGTGGTGCTGCTCCGGTGGCTGCCTCTTGGAGGTTCATTTTGCTTGTTCAGACCACCCATGGTCTTGGAACGCTGTTTGCAGTGAATGACGTTTGCGGGAGGAATCCAAGGCATTTCCAGTGAGGGCTAAAAATAAACCTCAGTGAACCGATGAGACCTGGGATGCAAGCATCTTCACTTCGTCCAGGAGTCCTGTGTAATTGCATGACTCTGGGACTGCTAATGGGCGAGTGCTCCAGGCCGACTTCATAGCTGTTGTACTACCGTCTGCTGCAGGGTGGATGTAGATCGGGTCCCTCCCACCCGCGGTGGACCCTTTCCTCGGTAGTCTCTCACGTGACCCGCGGGAGCTCCAATGCTGACATCATGTGATGGTCTCGCCACGTGAGATCACATGCCCCATCACGTGGGAGGCCGGGCATCTCCGTCCAGGCTCACCATCAACAACAATCCCCCTCCAATTCACCACACCTCGAGACGCTGTGAGCATTGCTCTTTGATGCAGGGATCCTAGCAGGTGAATCCCGTGCCCGAGTCAGTGTTCACTTTCAGGGGCCACTATCTTGAAGCACAAGCATCATGGGCTATTAAGTTCCATTACCAGTCCAGACCACATCTCATTGCCCACCCCCTTCGCGCATCGCATCGCATCGCATCTCGACAACCGCCATTCCCGTCAAGATGCCCACAGCTAGTAAAGGCAAGGGCAAAGGTCGCGAAGCGCGACCCTCCCGAAGTCGCAACACCACCCCCAACTCCAGCTTCAGCGCCGGCCCGACCGCCCCCGCCCAGCTCCACATCTACCTCGACAACGATGCCTCCAAGTTGATCCTGACCCCTTCCGCCATACAATATGGAGAACTCCTGGAGCGCATGGGTGGTGTTGGCCCTATCCCCGACTCCAAGTCGCTCGAGTTGTTGATGGAACACCTCAAGACCCTCAGCCAGCTAGCCGAAACTCGGAGTGACGCATGCAATGCTGGCATCCGGGAGCTATCACAGAAGCGCAAGGAGGTGGTCGAAGAACCAGAGTCAGCCGAGAGAGATGGTAGCGACCGCGTGAAGATGAAGCGTGAAGCTGATGATGAGGAGGAAGAAAAGGTGTTAAAGGGAGGGAAGTTGAAGAGACGAAAGGAGCGCGGGAGCAGCTCCAAAGAGGAACGCCCGCTGGCTCACGGCGCCCATGACATCGCACGACAGGATGGCGCCGAGACAAAAGTTGAAGGAGGTACGTCGGTGCTGCATTCCCAGATGGATACGCGGTGTGGCTTCCACAACCCTGGACTGCACGGTCTTGAACCCAACCCATCACCCCATACCTACTATATACACTCTGTATCCCATGATCTGCGTAGTTAACTCATCGCCAGCCGCATCGCCAGCTTCCAAAAAGTCGAAGCACGCGCCTTCCGAAGAGGCCTCATCACTGTCACCTTCGTTGCGAACGTCGCCTCGGCCAGCCGCGGCCGACACTGCCGATGATGCAGGGTCGCCCGGGTCCGATGATAGTTCCGAGTCACACCAGCCTGAGCCCGCCCCGGCTGTGCCACAGGTGCAAGTCTTCGGCCCCAACCCACTCAAGTTCGATGATCCGACCGTGTACCATATTCGGGACGTCACTCCAGACATGACAGACGAGGAGAAGAAGGTGATCTACAGCGTAAATCGTTTTCCCTGGAGTGATCTGAGCCATCTGATGGCGGGCTCCCCTCCAGATCGGGATTTCAGCAACGCCAAGCCGACCAACCAAGTCAGCGCCAATACGTTCCTTGCCTATGTCGACCCCTACGTCCGCCCATTGACGGAGGAGGACATGGCGTTTCTGAAAGAGAAGGTGGGCATTCTGATCGGCTCCGATACGACCATTTGCTAATAGCCACAGGGTGATCGAGCGACCCCCTTCATCATGCCCAGACGCGGAAAGAAACACTACACGGAGACGTGGGCTGAGGATGACGGACTCATGAACGTTGACCAGGCTAACGGTGACAAAGAGCGGTTGCCTCTCAACCAGGGCCGGGGAAACATTGACCAGGTGACCGACGAAACCCTCGAAACCGACAAGATCTCCGTGGGTCCTGTCGTGAGCCGCCTCTACTCCCTATTACGTTACGAGCATCGTGCTCCTCCCGATGAAGGCACCGCCAATGGCTCCGTCAACGGCGATGTCGCTAATGGCCCCATGAACGGCGACTCTATGGACATTGACCACCCAGCTGGGGACTCTGAGAGCAAGCCTCTCCCCTCGGCGACCGCATTCCCCGACGCCTCTCCCAACAACTTCAAAGTTCCCGCCGCGAAGCTCGATCACGCACAGCTGGACGAGCGACTCAAAGCCGAACTCCGCCACGTCGGCTTCCTCGGCGCCGATGACAACCCCGACTACGACGCCCACTACGACGATGACATCGCCCAGCGGCTCCGCCTTCTCCAAAGCGAGCTCAAAAAGCAAATGATCATCAACAGCGCCCGCAAAACCCGCCTCCTGGAGATCGCCCGTGAACGCATGGCCCACCAAGAGTACATGACCATCCACGACGACCTCGACTCGCAAGTGCAGCAAGCCTATCTCAAGCGCACCCGCACTCTCGGCAAGAGCAAGAAGGGCTCGCAGGCCAAACACCGCCCCGGCGGCGCAGGCGGCGGCAGCCATGTCGTCAGCGCAGCGGGTGTCGGCCGCCCCGCCATCGGCGACGTTGCCCGCACCCTCATGGACCGACGCAAGCGGTGGCGTGATTGCATCGGCCCCGTCTTCAAAGACTGCAAGACCAGCGTACCAGGCAAGGCCGAAACCGTCTTTGACCCAGCTCTGATGGCCGAGTACGAGAAGGCCGAAGTCGAGGGCTGGGACGAAGAACAGGAGTGATGAATGATTCTCAATACCCACTTTTGACTAACTCTAACTCGGGTTGGTTTATATTTGTTTCGCTGTACATCTTTTCGTTTTTTGCTGTGCCATGTTAGCGATGCTCGGAGTGGGGCCTGTATTGATACGTTAGATCACGATTTTGAGTTGTCTGTGTCTCCCTCTATGGACTTGAGGGGCTTTGGTTTCCGGGTTATGACTGGCGTTGTGGGGGGATGTTACTTATTGATCGATGGATGAATTACTTGATGGATGGGCGTTTGGCAGACGTTACGGATACGTACGTATCTAAGAAGATACCTATATTCTTTCGGATAGGATACGATAGGTGAGCAGAGGAAGGCTATTAATACCACTCAACTTTACGATGTTACTCCTACTTGATAGTTTAGCAAGTAGATTTGGGTTGATGATAACTGGGCTGTAATTTTAATGGGTATCAATATCAACAAAGAATCTCTATACGGGAATGATAGATGCCGCGCCGTCATCGATGTAATATCAACACCTCCCCCGGGAACCTCTTCAGCCTTATCGTTAGCTCCCGCTCACTGATCTCTAATTCTGTGCAGATCTGATCGAAACAATGCATTCCGTCGAGATACTTGGACAATGTCTTGTCATCAATATCATCTTCCTCTTCCTCGCCCTCAATTGTGACAATCGTGGCGGGTCGACTTCCGCTGTACACAGACGTTGGAAGGCCTGTTCCCTCGTGCTGCACAATCGGTGCAGGATCGTCTCCCGCACTGGATGCGTAGGGGCTGTTCGCGCCCGTGCCTGGGCCGCGTGATGACGGCCCGCTGGGAGAGTGGAATGTGGTTGAGGCGTGGTGATAGTGGGAGGATTTCAGAGGCGGGGCTGGATTACCAGTCGCGTAGGCGTATTTGTGCACGCGGTAAAGGAATCCTTTGATTATGCCAAAGGTGATGAAGCGGCGGATATCGATATGGGCTAGTTTGCGGCTGTGTTGGAGGTACCATTGTTTGATGCTCTGGCCTTGTTTGAGGCTGGCGTAGAGTTCCACGATGCCGACGCCATCGACGAGCTGAAGTTCCGTGGGGTGGGTGGTGGTTGCGGTGGCATCGTCGTCTGTGGCAGTTGCTGGGGCCGGGGATGTGGTTCGACTGCTGGATGGGATGGTGGCGGCGCTGGGACTCGGGCTAGGAGTTCGACTGGGGCTTCGGCTGGGAATGGTGATTTCACTGGTGCTGCTGGTGGTGAAGGGGTCGCCGACTGGTGGCCAGACGGCGTCGGGGTCGTAATGCGGGGGGTAGCCCGGGGCGAGGGCAGCGGACGCGGCGCTGATTGGAGAGGCGAAGATGGTGTTGACGTAGCGGGCGCACTCCTGCTGCATATCTTCATCTGTTGCGATTGTGGAGCTGAACTGGGCGGTTGGGGCGTAGATGGCTGAGAAGGAGAAGATGTCGAGGAGGAACAGGCAGCCATAGTAAAGAAGATGACGGATGGCACGGCACGTTAGGGAGAAGTCGGTGTCAGCGAGGATGGAGATGATGCGGACGCTATTGACGCCATTGATGTGGGGGACGATCTGGAGGGGGAGTTCAGCTGGCTGACGTGCAGCAGGGGGCTGGCTGGGTTGCATCGTACCCGTTGCATGGTCAGATCCCAGTTCTCATCCATGAAGGTCTGGTATCGGACTGTGAAGAGAGGCACATGCCATGCCTTGACGGGCGGAGGGGCCGGATAGACAGGAAACAGCTTGATGTTCAGGGTGTTCAGCTCATCTGGGTCATCATCCCCTGTCAGCATCTCGGATTGGGGTAGACCCGCCGCGACTGAAAGGGTAGGAGTTACCGATTGGGATCATGCACTCGCAGTAGTTATTCAAATCTTCCATCAGCGTCTCACACAGACTGTAGACCTTCCCTTCACCCGATTTGGAGTGATCCCTGGACAGGAACCCATTTTGCTCCTCCAATCCGTGCATCAGATCCGCTAGCTTCTGAACGACGCTCTTGTAGGTGCTGAAATCCTCCTCCTCGGAAAGCACCACGCAGAAGTTAAAGATGAACTCGTTCCGGTCATACCGAAGGGACTTCATGCAGATCGGATAGCCCAGGATGCGATATCCATTGGTGCAGACCTGAATCAGGTTACCGCAGAGCTCTTGCCGGGGGATCACGAAGAAGGAGATGTCAGAGAAGGTCAGGAAGAGGGGCTGTGAGGGGGCGGTCGCGGAGGGGACAATGGCGCCATCGGGGACTTGGTGGACGACCTTGGGCCCTGTGGAAGCCAGTCAGTGAGTGGCAGTCAATAATTTTTTCGGGATGTGGCTGCCCACCTTCCTGCGTGTCGAACTTGCTGTAGAAGATGGCCCTGATCATGGTGGAATTGGAGGCATCCGAGGCGGAGAATTGGAACTGGCAAGTGGCGGGGAGCCGCGGGGAGCTCCAGCCAGCATAAGAATAGTAATCGACCCGCAATCGGCGACCGCGCCCCCCCTTCCCCATAAGTCATCAGCCACTACTCTCGCAATTCGCAACACTATCGGATCGGATTACACTATTTTGGTCTTTCCATCGGAATTGTAATCTGCAATTTATTTTTAGAGATGACCGATGGGAGCGAGTCTATCGCAAAAGGGTGCCGCAAATTGGTCAGGGGTATTACAACAGTAAGTGTGAGATGATGACGCACAAGATGACAGGAAATCTATCAGCGCAGCAACAGTAATGGGAATGAGAAAACGGAGCAATGAGGAATGGTCGCCACAAATTCCACCGGGGAAGCGCCGCAAATGCATGATCAAAGGAGCCGAACCCGTTCGCTAATGGTGAACTCGCAAAGAAGGAAATTCAGTCGACGGCGATTCTAGCGTCCCGCCCGGGATGGCGAATGAGCATAGCGCCGGACCCCCCTGCCCGACAGTATGGACGGGGTGGGTGCGATAAATGGCTCGGAAAGTGAGGCGGATGGTCGAACACCTGCCCTCCCGAGCGGTGGCATTGAAGAAGGCATGTCGTAAAGGTAACTCAATGGTTGGCCCATGCGGATTGCACTAAGCACGTCGGTGTAGCTTCCTCGCTCTCCGGCTTCCTTCAGCCACTGCTCCCAGTCTTCATCCAGTGGCACGTCGTCCCCCTGTTCGCGGGCTGCGGTCGCCGCCATCAGGCGATGGTTCAGCTCCACGCCGCAGCTTTCCATCTCGTCATCGCTTGAATCTTCCTCGTCTTTTTCTTCCACAATACAGTCGATTCCCCGATCATCAATCAGGCCGCTGGTGGGGCGCACAGTTTCGCATGTATCAAAGTGGAGGTCCACTTCCGGGAAAGGTTCCTCGTCATCCTCGTAGTCCTCGTAGTGGACTTCAATAGAGGGGAGGGGAGAGGGGGACGCGGGCCGGATGCTATCTGCGGTAGTATCGCGTACTTTCACCCCTTCTTCCTTTTCGTAACGCTCCCGCGCCGACTTGGTGCCCTCCCAGCGACATAAGGAAGAGATCTCAGTCTCGGTAAGGCCAAGCTCATCAAAGGCTCGGAACAGTCTGCGATGCCATGGGAATCGGCCCAACCTCATGCGATGAGGACCGTATGAATAGTCAAGCCCGGGATATTGAGCCTCGGGGCAGTCCAGAGATCCATAGAACGTCGACGTCTCGATTCGGACTTCTGGAACCAGGTTGCGAGTGATGTGCGCAGAAAAGGTGGCCGGATCGCTTGCGCGCGGGCGCGGAAACAGTGTGCTGTGCACTATTTGAGCCAGCGAAGGTTTATGCATGGTGGTGGTAGTTGGTTGGTAGTGGTGTTGATAATGAGGGTTGGTGACGGAGAGCGGGTGATAAGGAACGGAGGTATAGTACCAGGAAGCAGGCAAGTATATACAACGAAGGGAGAGGGAAGTCGATTAGAAGACGGACTGTAGGTCCTGAAAAGAAGCAAAGAGAGAAAAGTGAGGAGAAGATGGAGAACGCTAGGATGAATGATCGTTCGCTCAATCCAGGAAGGGAATGGATCGAAGGAGGAGAGCAGAAAGGGACAGTGAATGCGAATGGATCTGGTTGCGGAAGGGGGCCGTTGGGATCGTCAGGCAATAGCGGGAAACGGAGACGGGCCAGAAGAATAGGAGGGTGCCGCAGAGCCGTCGTCAGATCTCGCCACGGTTTCAGCCACGGCCCGCATTCAATAAATGAAACGGTTGTCAGGCGGTTTATTTCTCAGATAGGGGAGGGCGACACAGAGCGAGGCATGCCTCCACCGGATCAACACTTGAAATCCGTACCACACGTGGGTTGAGGGGAGGATGGATAATATGAAACACGGCGGCCGGAATGTTGGTCACTTGTCCCCAGACTTGATATTTATCTCTTCGGTGACGTCGGAGACCGTTGGGCTCCTGAGAGGTGAGGGTGACACACCACCAAGCGCCTTGAGTTCAGGTACCGTTAGGACCCAAAGCCTGATCCGTCAACTTGTCAATCACCAGTTGCAAGAAGGGCCCATGACGATGATCGCTGTCGGTCGTAGGGCTGTTCCCAATCAGGGAAAAGCAAAAGAGAAGCGGTAGTGATGACGGAAAGGATCGAGTTCAACGGGTGAGCGAACGACGGCATCTTTATATCAGGCCCGGTTCCTTTGGTGCCAGTCGGCTGACACCTGGGGAGCGACCAGACCACGCTTGCAAATGACCAGCGCATAGGAAACGAACTGCGTGGAGTCGTGAGTTAGCGAAAACTAAATCCGTGACAACAGGAAGATCCATCGCAAGACAAGTTGGCCGCCTCCCCAATCTCGAGCCATGGATGGCACCAAACCTGCGCTGGCGAGCGGGTCTCAACGCCCACTCGCCTCACGGTGGTGCCCCTGCAAGGCCACTTGGTCGCTGGTCGGGACGCTCTGCCAGTGCCCGCTGGCTTCCACGCCGGGCTCATGTAGGTACTCGCCCTGAGGGCCCCCGGGTTACACCGTGATAGGGTCAGGATAATTCTCTTCTTCGCGGAACACAAGGGTCTAGCCAAGCGGGCGAGCAGTTGCAGTTGCCTGTTGATCCATCCGTGGAGGGACCGGTCAGTCTTCGTGCATAAGGGTTGGGAACGACGGAGATAAGTCGGCTCGCAAATCAGAGTTATCAGACAGGGTCCGGGCAAGAGGCGGTAAGGTTAGTTGGAGATCGGGCAGGCATCTCATCATGGCTCCAGCTTCTCATCTCCAATGGTGCCAGTGAGAGAAACCAAATCACACTTCCTCGTCATGATGGCCTTTCCTTCACCGTATCGTATCATTCGTAATATCCACGGTCACGTGCATCCACACTCCCGACGGGGGATGGCGGCCACCACGCCTTCTTCCACTTTTCGCGTCTCCCCTCCTCTCCAACTCATCATCCTCCGTGGTGCTGTCGTCGACCGAGCCATCCGTTGACCCAGGATGAATTAGCTGCATCCCGCTCTAGCCCTCGTCCATTCCGGCGCCACCACGTCCCATGTCGACCTTTGATGGGGCCGTCCGGGGTAGGTCTATACTTCCGGTCCCTCATAAGCTAAAACGGCCCTCTAACGCATAGTAGAATTTCCCTCCATTCAGAGTAAGGATTCGATAAGCCCCCCGAACTGTGGGATGCCGACGCTGAAATTCTGCAGTCGACTACTTCTGCAAGAATCCTGACAGACCACCTCCCCTCGCCTGTTTCCTCAGTCATGTCCATAGTGACCATCTTCACGGGCTGGAGTCCTTCAGGACTCCATTCATCTATTGCTCTGCAGCCACTCGAGAGGTATGTGCTGATTGGAGGCCTGTGACGCAATCTCATACCCTCTCAGATGCTCCTCCGCATCGAAAAGTATCCGCATCGTATGAACTTTAGCAAAGGCATTCTAGAGTCTCGAAGACTGCATTACAAACACCTGTCTAAGCTACTGGTACGTTTTACCTAGCAAGGAACTGACCTGTCAGCTCACTAGAGCAGAGACCTATCCCTTTGAACACCCCAACCGAGCTAGAACTTACCCCACGGCTGTCAATCCGAGTCACTCTATTCGATGCGAACCATTGTACAGGCGCAGTCATGTTCCTGATAGAGGGTAACGGGAAAGCTATCTTATACACTGGCGATATCCGTGGTATGCAGATTCCTCAAGAGCTACTGCAGGCTTGTATCTGATGATCTCCAGCGGAACCCTGGTGGGTTAACAGCATCACCCGGAACCCCGTTCTTATCCCTTACACTTTGGGAAACAAGCGGTTGGACAAGATATACCTCGACAACACCTTCGCCCGTCCATCACATATCTTTCACGCTTTTCCGTCCAAGGCAGAAGGCTTGAAGGAGTTATTGAAGAAGATCCAGTCGTATCCGGATAGCACTACATTCTACTTCCGAGCCTGGACATTCGGCTATGAAGAAGTTTGGATGGCACTTTCGGCGGCGCTCAATTCAACGGTGCGTTTTGCACTTCAACAGTCGGTGTTCTTACTGATGCAGCCAGATCCACGTGGATCGATACCAAATGGATCTTTATAGGTCACTTGCCTCACAAGGTGTCAATGATGCCACATTCCTCTGTGGGTACGAACTCGGAAACAGGTTCATTCCCGGCTGCCTTAGCGAGGATGAAAGCTCCCGCATCCATAGCTGTGAGCCAGGTGTTCACTGCCCTGCCGCAGCTTCTCGGGATACCGTCTACATCGCACCGATTGTCAACCGGACAACAGGCGGCTCAGAAATGCCGGAGATCGGAGCAGGCGGGGGAGGCGGGGATCTATACCAAGTCCACGAACTGGAGCTCCCAGACCAATCAGCTCTAGAACAGCTAGAGAAGCTTTGTCTTGAACGCATCCATGACACCAAAGCCCTTTCACAAATACGACAAGCGCTTGTCGATGCGTTCCGATCCAAAACCAGAGTACTCTCTCTCGACAGCTACGGGATGAAAGATGCACACGACATGTCTCTAGAGAACTTGGTAAGCATACTGAGCCGTGGTCGTCCAAACGAGGAAGACTGGTCGGGCAATGCGAACCAGCACACACATCTACGAGATGGACAAGGCAATCCCCTCCCTAGGATCATTGTACGCATACTCCACGTTCTCGCTTCCTAGCCACCCCTAACATCTCCAGCACTTCCCCTACTCCCGCCATTCCTCTTACACCGAACTTTGCGACCTCGTCTCCGCCTTCAAACCAAAAGATGTCCACCCCTGCACAGTTGACCCAATAAATTGGGACGAAGAAGTATCCATACAATCCCTCTTCGGTCATCTCTGCAGCGGCACCGCATTCGTCCACGACCAACACATGCGAGACCTGACAGTCAACGACCCAGACCTCCGCGCCAGAAAACGTGCCCGCTACGAGGGCTCTTTCAGGATGCAGTCAAGCCAACAAACATCAAGCATGGTAGATGGTAGTATCCCAGAGCGCCCTCGACCAACCATGGCCGAGCCACAATCTTCCTCCTCAGATCAAATCCCCCTTCCATCGTCCTTTGACCCAATCGAAGAACCCTCCCCGATACCCGTAAACGAACCCCTCACCATCCCGGCCTCAACCCCAGAGACAGCAAAGGCACGACGAGACGAGATCCGTCGCGCCTGGCACATTCTCAACAACGCCGACCCCTCCGAGCGCTCGCTCTACGAGCTCGGCTCCCTCCCTTCCTCCTGGACGAACACCGACGAAGAGACCGAACCCCCCAAATCAGAAATCGATCCCACTCCTTATCCGCTGCCCGACACTCCACCGAAGACCAAACCAACACCTAAAGACAAAGACCAGGACATAGTAGTAACTCAATCATCCCCCGTCAACACTAACCCAGACCCACAAGCCACCCCCACAGAAGACCCCTCCGAAGAATCAAACCCAGACCCTGCCCCCCAACTATACAGCCAACTCAGCCAATCCCTCTCCCTCAGCTCATCCGCATTTGAGTCCCAAGAATCCGGAACCAGCATCGACCCCGACCACCAGGAAGACTTAGACGAAGAGGTAATGACCACCATTCCCAACTACGACGGCACAGACGATCGTCATCATACTCGACGACAACGTCAAGATACGAGACGATCAATATCAAGTCAGATCCGTCGAGACGCATACCTTGCCGCCAGAGCAGATAGCTTTGATGCCTGGGCGTCAGTTTCACTAATGTCGACGGGGAACAATCATACTGAGGAGGAAATTGAACTCTGATTTCAATTTCTTCGTTTCCTATTTTTTGTATGAATACCTTTGTACATGTGCTTGATTATGCTTAGATAGGACAGTGTTTGCGTAGACATAACGTAGGAGTGTCCATATATGTCCAAGAAACAACCATAGTAATAGATAGTACCCACTAACTGCTATGTTTGAAAAAGACAAGTAAAAAAGAAAAGAATAAAGGAAGAGATTCATCCAGTCATTCATCCCATAATCTCATCATCCCACTAGCCAAATCACTATATACACATCTCCCATAATACTTCCATCCCATCCCATCCCCCACCAAACCACACTCCCTATAAAAAGAACATATCGAAGAAAATCTATACAACAGAACGGCATATCAAAACAGAACAAACAAAAAAAAACAACTGACTATCCAGATATTCAGATATCCACATATCTCACAATCCAACAATCATTCAACCCACCAACATCAAAAAAAGGTATCTAATAAACAAAATAATCCTGAGTCAGAGGCAACGTGCCCGCGGGCTCGGCATCACAGAGCATGCCATCGGCCTCGACGCGATAACTTTCCGGGTCGACTTTCATCTTCGGCATGATATCGTTGAACTTCATGTCGGCTTTGCCGATGTTGCGGCAGTTTTTGACGGCTTCGATGCGTTTTTGGAGGTTGTAGGTTTGGATCACGCCCGCGTCGAGGGAGGCTTGGGAGACGAAGGTGATGGAGGTGGAGGGGACGAGGGCCTGGGTGGGGTGTTGTTAGTGGGAGGTGGTTTGGAAGGAATGGAGAGGGAGAGGGGTGGGAGGGGACTTACGCCAAATTGAGGGCGCATGATGACGGGTTCGACGGTGGGAATGGAGGCGTTGGGGTCACCCTGTAGATTATTAGTATGTTTGGGCTGGGTTCTGTGGACGGGTAAAAAGGGTCGTACCATCTTAGAGACTGCAATCATGCCGCTCTTCACGACCTGGGATGGCTTCACGCCGAACGAACTGGGCGACCAGAGTACCAGATCGGCGATCTTGCCGACCTCGATACTGCCGATCATGTGGGACATACCCTGCGCGATGGCCGGGTTGATGGTGTATTTGCTGACGTATCGCTTCACGCGGAAGTTGTCTGCACCGGTGCCTTCGTCTTCCGGCAGCGGACCGCGCTGCTCCTTGTTCTTGTGTGCGGTGTTCCACGTCCGCAGGATGACTTCACCGCAGCGGCCCATGGCCTGAGAGTCAGAGGACATCATGCTGATGGCGCCAAGGTCGTGGAGCACGTCTTCGGCGGCGATGGTTTCGGCACGGATACGGCTCTCCGCGAAAGCGACATCCTCGGCGATGTTCTTGGACAGGTGGTGGCACACCATTAGCATGTCGAGATGTTCGTCGAGGGTGTTGAGGGTGAAAGGACGGGTGGGGTTAGTGCTACTGGGGAGCACGTTGGGATGTTCCACGACAGAGATGATGTCCGGGGCGTGACCACCACCGGCGCCTTCGGTGTGGTAGGTATGAATGGTGCGGTTCTTGAATGCTTCAATGGTTTGCTCAACAAAACCGGATTCGTTCAGGGTGTCGGTGTGGATCATGCATTGGACGTCGTACTTGTCGCACATTTCGAGACAAGTGTCGATGGCGGCGGGCGTCGAGCCCCAATCTTCGTGCAGCTTCAATCCGGCAGCACCAGCGTAGATCTGCTCCTCGATGCTCACACCGCCGCAGTCGTTGCCTTTACCGGTGATGCCGACATTGATGGGCAGGCGGTCGCAGGCCTGGATCATTTGGCGCATGTGCACGGGACCCGGCGTGCATGTCGTGGCGTTGGAGCCGGTTGAGGGGCCGGTTCCTCCTCCCAAGAACGTCGTGATACCTGAGGCCAGCGCTTCATCCACCTGCTGGGGACAGATGAAGTGGATGTGGGTGTCAAAGCCTCCGGCGGTGACAATCTTATTTTCTCCCGCAATAACATCGGTTGAGGATCCGACTACCATGCCCGGGGTGACACCGTCCATGATATCGGGGTTTCCAGCTTTACCGATTCCCACAATGAATCCGTCCTTGATACCAATATCGGCCTTGAAGATACCCGTCCAGTCGATGATCAGAGCGTTTGTGACAACCGTGTCCAGACAATGCTTTGTGGACTTCTCAGAAGACTGGCCCATGCCATCACGAATAGTCTTGCCTCCACCGAATGTGCACTCGTCTCCGTAGGATGTATAATCCTTCTCCACGCGAACCCAAAGGTTGGTCAATCCCAGCCGCACCAGGTCACCCGTAGTCGGGCCGAACATTCGAGCGTAGACCTCGCGCTCCATCGAGAAGGGGGTCACTACCAGCGCACTGTCGGCAGTGGGCTCGGGAACATGGGCAAAATTCTGCACTTGTAGACGGAGCATGATCTCCTCAGCACGGGCAAGGTCGACCTTGCCCGAAGCAATGCAATTACCTCCACGGATAATCCGGTTACCTCCAATCTCCACGAGTGTGACCACCTTAGTGTCTCCGGGCTCAAATCGCACCGAGGTGCCGGCGGGGATGTCGAGGCGATATCCGTATGATCGGAGACGGTCAAAGTGCAGCTGCGGGTTCGTTTCAATAAAGTGGTAGTGCGATCCAACCTGAATGGGCCGATCACCCCTGCTCATCACCTTAAGCTTGATTCTCTTCCTTCCCTCATTCAAGATGATACGCTCGTTCCTCACAGGCAGGATGGCACCGGGCATCTTCTCGGGTTCGTAGTCGGCCGGATCGGGATCGGGGAACGCATCTGCGGGAGGTATGGGGAGAAAACTGCCGTAGAGAGCCTTTTCCAGGTCTCCGTCGTCGCTACTGATAGGGTTGTGTACGGTCACGAGGTAGGTACCGGTGGTAAACGTTCCTTCGACCTGCAATTCGACTAATGTCGAGACGACCGATGGGAGGACGTGACGACGACCCAGCATGGTCTTGCCGATGGACATGAGATCGGCCACGGAGTATTGTCCATCGCGGATCAGCTGTGGAGCGGCGGGTTAACGAGGTGATTGGGAGGGATCCTCGGGATGGTTGGTTACCTCCTGCAGGTTGGACGAGATCAACGCCTAGACCACATTTTATCAGCCATGTTGTGTCATAATGAACCGCGTGAACCTAAGGCCCGGGTGCAACGTACCGTGGCTTCGGCATGGTTGAGTCGGATACCACGTGCGAGCCGGCGCTGGGCCAGGAAGCCCAGCTGGGAGATGACGAGCTTGTCAAGCTGGCAAGGAGAGAGTCAGTGGGCGTTGAGAATCTTCAGACAGCGATGGCAATGGAAACGCACCTCCTTTGGAATCAGATGCATCCTGGGCGGGCAGGTAGTGTCAAACGCCCTAGAGGGACAGTCAGATCGCAACCCGGACTCGGTTCAGAGTTGACAGGCAGGACCGGACCCAGAAGAGGCTCGGGGGAGGAATTTAAACGCGACGAGGGGAAAAAGCGCGCCGGATCGGGAGGTGAAAGTGGGTTTGACGGCGATGGAGATGTGGGGGGGGAATCCCAGAATTCGCATTGTCGCATCGACGCATACACTGCAAGGGAGACCGATAAGCGGTCGCGTGCACTGATAAGCCCGGCATGGACCTATGGCAGCCCGCCTGGACGAGGGTGACTAACGGCTTGCAGTCAAGCTGCAGCCCGTCTTCGGGTCGCTTGGAGGCCATCGGCAGTCGCCGGGCATCTCCACTTCATCCAGTCCATCTTATTAGTACTACTCCGTCCTCTAGTCTCCTAGACTCCTATAATATAGTACATCTTATGGATGACATAGTAGGACATACACAGTATTGTGTTCAGTGGATACTAAGAGCGGTGGTGGCAGCAGTAAGCTCAAGCTTTTCCATTCAGAACTATCAGTGACCCAGCACCCCCAACTAAAAACACCCCGCAAAGCGCACTGTCCGACGCCAATCAGGCCCGAGAAACACAACAACCCCGACCGCAAGACCCAACCAATCGATCCGTAATATGCTACACCCAGTGATCATATCCAAACTTGCAATTTACATCATGTAGCCGGGACATAGACGCCCAATTCCATTGATACTCCGAAATTAGAACCCATCTTACTCCTCACCGCCGGCCTCGCTCTTGCGCTTCTTCTTGGTGGCGCGCTTGTTCTCACCAGCGGCAGCCTTGCGAGTGGATGCGGGGGCCTCCTGCTCCTCCTTCTCCTTGCGGGCAGCAGCACCGCGCTTCTTCTTCTCCGGCGATTCCCTCTTCTTCTCGCTAGGGGTCGACACCTCCTTGGCGGTAGGCTTACCCTCGCTGCGGCGACGCTTGGTGCTGCGCGGGGGAGTGGGCTCGCGGACCGGTTCGGGGGAGGACTCCTCCTCAGACTCTGCTTCAGACCCCTGCTCCTCCTCATCAGACACATCGGTGGCCTCGGCACCCTCAATGCCCTGGTGCAGCTGGCTGGCAGCCTTGGCGTCATCCGAGTAGGGAAGACCAGCCTTGTAGGCCTTGACCTTCTCCTTGTAGACGGCAAGGTTGTCCGCATACAGCTTCTTCCAGACCTGCGCACGAGTTAGCAATGACCCAATACACGGGACTAGCACAAAGGTCAAACGCACCTCCTTCTGGGCTTCGGGCATCTCAGCCCAGCGGCGAGTGCCCTCGTCAGAGACCTCCTTGGGTTTGGCATTGGAGCCCAGCTCCTCCGCAATGCGGGAGCGGTTGTGTTGCATATAAAGGAAGAAGGGGGTCAGGGCGCGCTTGGGGGCGTTCGGGTCCGGGGGAGCACGCTTGCGCTTCTTCTTCTCGCCCACTTCGGACTTGGCGCCGGGGCTGGAAGGGCGCGCGCCGAGCAGACCAGACTCATACAGAGAGCTGGTGATACCACTGATGCTGCTAATGTCCAGGCTAGTGGGGGTACGGCCCAGCACGGTATCAGCATGGTTCATATAAGCCTTGGTCAGCTCCGAGACAGCTGCCGACAGTTGCACGAGGCTAGAGACAACCTGAGAATGAGTTAGTGGGGCTTGTTGGGGGGCCGAGGTGGCGACTGCGCGAACGCCGGAAGTGATGGCATTGATAGCAATGGTAGCACGGGAGATGGGCGCCACCAGGGTTGCGGCAGGTAATGAAGGAGGCGCCCGGGTTGGGGATGACCGTCCGCGCCGGGCCATGGGGAAAGGCGTGGCGCGCAACGAGGGACGCGTGATGGAATTACAGAGCGAAGGGGCAGCGGACAAAGAAAGCCAAACCCAGAGGGAGGAAGGAGGTAGTAAAGCGACTCAAAAGCAAACGCTAAAGCCAATAGTGCACTGCGTGAAACTTGGGGGGGAAGTAGAAGCAAAGGGCCAGCGTCACGAAGAGCCCGTCGGGGCGGCTTTGTTTACGGACGCGTGGTGGTGAAGGCAGCGCCCGGCCACCATAAGCTTAGGGAGGCAGCCGGCGTGGCGCGCCCACGGGAGGGAGGCAAAAGCGAATTGGCAAAAAGACATGGAGAATAAGAACTTACACTGTCGCGAGTGCGGGTAAAATCCTCGATGTCCACCGTGATGGTGGCATCTCTAGCCTTGGAATCTTCCCGACGAGACATCTTGGGGGATGCGCAACGGGGGGTGGCGACCACAGTTAACGGATGGATGGGATGGGATGGATTGGGGGGGCGGCGGTAATGATAGGAAGAAAGAAGGAGGGAGGGAGGGACGGGGAACCTGAAAAAAAGAAGAATTTTCGCTCGCTAGCGGGGTCAGTTTAGCGGGACGAGGCCTCCTAAATACTGCCCGCCCGCAGCTGGCCACCCGCAGCTGCTTTGGGCTTAGAAACTCTCGCCTCCCTCCCATCGTAGCCGCCGTGACTTTAGGGGGGTTGAGCGCTGCCGCTGCCCTCCCCAAGCTGCCCGCTGGCCCCAGAACCCCCTACTCCCTAACTCCCCGAGACCCCCGACCAACTTGAACGACTCGCCCGCGACAGGGCCCCTTGGCCCTGGCACCGAGCCTGGCAACCCCTCATGGCACCCGACACCCTGAAACTCGCTGAAACCCACTACTGTAGCCACCACCATCTGCCCCGACCGTCAAACCTCCTCAGCCTCCCCCCCCCATCCAACAGAGCAAAACGATCCCCAGTATCCTCCAGTTCTCTCCATCTGCGAAATGTGAACAACAAACAAACCCACATAGCCCCAGCGCGTATGTCGCATGGACCCCCTCAAGCTACTTACTCACTTACTACTGACTTTCCACTTCCCATTCTCCAATGGCAGCCCCGTAGATGTCCTCATGGTCAGCCACCCACCCACAACCCACCCGGCACCATCCGCGCAGCTCCAGAGCGCTACCCCGCCGCGCCCTGCCCCCGAGCGCAGCGCGCACCCAACCCAGCTGATCATGACCTTTATGTTGAAGACGCGCGCGTGTTTATGATTTATCATGTTGGGGTTATTGGTGGGTAAGATGATGTATTTGTTTACTTAGTTATGTAGATGACTTCTACTTTTTCCTTCTTTTTTTGTAGTATTGGTGTTTGTGAGTGGTGATGACATATATTTATCTGTGCGGGGATGGTCGGGGACCTGATTACCTATGGAGCTGTCTGGATTTTCAACGAGGATGACAGGTAATCGTAGAGGAGGCTGAAGTAAATGCTGTCGCTGGAGGTGCAGGAGAAGAGGAAAATATATATTTAGCCCTCTTGGTGATGATGGGGCTTGTTGCTGGGTCTCGTGGTTTGTTTGCGCTGATGCGATGCCTTGTTTGCTTGGTGGGGTGCGCTCGAGCTTGGGTGCTTATCTAGTGAGGGGTCGCCGAGTTTAGCCCTGCTGCTTAGGGCCTGCCAGGTGCCTATTTTAGGTGACGCTGCCTAGTGCGCTTTACATGGTGCTGGAAGCAAAACACAACTACGAAGAGGCTTTCCCGAAGCAGACAAGTTGGTATATATTCCCACCAGGAGCTTGACTCGCTCAAATCGTTCTAATATGACAATGTCCAATTCAAAAAAATACAATGCAGCCGTCATGTACTCTTCGTCTAGAACTTGAAAACCTGCTCCTTGGTGTAGCCCAGCTCCTTCAGGATACCCGACAGCTCGCCCTGGTCCGTGGGGCTGACCTTGGTTCCACTGATGGCCTTGTACAGACCGGGAGGTCCGCACACGAAAAGCTTGATGTTCTCCTCCTTGGGCTCGGGCAGGACGGTCTTCAGGAGCTCCTTGCTGATGTAGCCCTTGCCGCCGGTCCACTCCTTAGGGGGGTTGTCCAGGACGTAGAAGGCACGGAAGCGACGGGGGTAGGTGTTCTCGAGCTCCTCGAATTCCTTCTTCAGGAGGATGTCCTCCTCGCTCACGTTGCCAAAGACAAGGGTGACCTTGGTCTTGTCGTCGGGGTTCTTGAAGATCTCACGGGCAAGCTGGTACATGGGGGTGATACCGGTACCACCGGCGATCAGGCAGATGTGGTTGTGCTTGTTGGGCTCCCAAGCGTACTTGAGGATGGGGCCCTTGAAGTCCAGGCGCTGGCCGACGTTCATGCTGTGCAGGTGCTCGGACATGGGTCCGTTGGGGTAGACCTTGACGACGAGGTCGATGTAGCCGGGGGTTTCTACGCGAATCAGTAAGCGTTCAATGGGGGGTGAGGAGTAGCAGGGACATACCCTCATCGCTGGTGGGGGTGTAAGGGCGGATGACAGCCTTAGCATCGGCGGGCTTGAACTTGGTCAAGAGAGCAGCTGCAAGGTCATAAGCAAGACGGTCCGATAATTCCCGAGCAGGGCGACTCACAGGCGATCTGAAGACCAGAGACAGCCTCCTTGTCCTCGAACTCAAAGCGCAGACGCTTGGTGTTGTGGTTCAGGACCTCAATCTCCGACAGCTTGAGGTCAAACCATCCTTGGTCACCACCCTTGAAGACCTTGGCGCGTTCGACGACGGGGGCCTCAGCGGTAGCCGAGTTGTAGCGGTACAGTCCGACACCGAGACCGGCGGCACCGACAGCGGCGTAGATGGGGGCCAGGGAGAACTTGGCCTTGGGCGCTTCCGTGGAATATTTACGGAAGCCCTGTAAGCCGCATTTAGCACAAATTTCGGTTGCCGGTAGGGTCACAGAAAGTGCGAAAAAGAAAACCGGCGTGCTCAGTCCGAGAGACTTACCTGCTTGAGGGGCTGAGCACAGCGGAAGGCTTGACGAGCGAACATTTTCAAGGATCGACAGACACCAATGCGGGCTCAATGGATGGTGGATGAGGGAGGGAGGAGGAGCGGAGGGCGAGAGGACCTTCGGCAAAAGCTATTACTTAAAGCTCCTCCCTGTCGGACTCCGAAGCGCCGTTCTCGCACATGACGCAATGGGGCCGCCCGCCGTGCCTGGCCGCCTTTAGTTATTTCCGCCCGGATGGATGACTAACGGGCCTATCCCGGCGGTCATTGGCGGGACTGGCTTTGACACCATCAACACCCTCGGATGATGAGATTCTATCCATGGCATATCAGTACTTTAGCTGGAGGGAAGCTATAGACCACCTCCGGGGAGAAGAAGATAAAAAGCCTTACTGTATCATCTCCTACTATTGCCATTTCACAGTCCCAGCCAGTCAGAATATCTGTGCTTACCCATCACAGCCACAGGACGCATGGGCTCAACATAGTCGAGCTCTATCGGAAAAACATAATGGAGTTGAAGTTGATTCTTGCTGGAACCTGGCTAGACACCTGGCTAGCTATGCGATAACCCGGAAGTCATTTTTTTGGGCTGAAGTGGGCATTTTAATGTCGCACAAGTGGTAAGTAGATTGTAGACGGTTGCTTGCGAATCTGACCACCTACGGAGTACATTGGAGACAGTTCTGCCTTAAAGCTACTGCTCATGATAATCTGTAGTCATAGCCGAGACAAGTCGAGCACGATGGCAACCCTGCAATGAATGTAATGTCGACTGTCATCCTGTCAACGGATATAGCCCAGTACCCACCATGCATATATCCGAACCATCTACGGAGACCGAGGACGCCATCCGAGATCATCGTCTGTGTCAGTCTTTTAGAACTCAGTACACTGTCCCACAGGCGTACCCATATTTAAGAAAACAGGCCCGGATGCTGGGGGACATATTACTGATGCATATGGACGAACGATCTGGGGACCCCCAGGAAGTCTTGAAACCCCGGGTTTCGGGTGTACCGAGGAATCCGGACATACACATGGCCCAGCTACGATACACTACAAAATCCCATCCAGAGATAACTGAAAACAATACCCCGGTATTTTTTGATATAACTTGAAAGGGTCGCTGCAGAGGACTTAAAGAGACATAAAAACCATCCGTCCCATTACCTGGGTTGAGGATACACGCCCTGTCCGCGTGATCCGCGTCCTTCGTGCATGCTATGGCCATAACATAGTCATTCATCCAAACACTCCTTTCACCCAAACCCAAAACCTCACATTTACGCGAAGGTAGAGGGACGAGAGTAAGCGAACACCTTCTTGCTGCCAGAGTCGCGGTGGGGCAGGGGGAACTTGAGGTTCTTGGAGAGGAGCTGCTTGATGTAGGGGCGGCGGATGGAGTCGGCGTTCTCGATCTCAACAACCTTGAGGATCTGTAGGGCGAGAGTTAGATCGTACGTCTTGGACAAGACAGGAGGAATCTCAACGTACGTGGATGGAACCGAAGCGGGCACGGTGACGGGCAGCCATATCCTGGTAGAGAGCCTCAACGGCCTCGGTGCGGCTCATCTCACGGAACTCCTTGTACATGTTGTGGGTGCCGGAGCGGGAGTCGTAGCGGAGCCAGATACCGAAGTTCTTGACCTTGGTAGGGCGCTTCTCGTTGATCTGATGGAGGAAGAAAGGCGTCAGCCGACACTCCCGGATCTTGGCTTCAGGAAGGCCAAACATACCACGTTGATGCTGACGATCTCACCGTTGGCCTTCTTGACCTTACGGAGCTGGGTCAGGAAGTACCAGAACCGCGACTTAGCGACGACGGTGTTGGGCGCAAAGATGCGCATGCGGTACAGCTTGGGCGTGGGGTTAGCCTCGGTGGGCAGGTGACGCCCGATGACCTGGTACTCGGTGAGACGCCCTAAGGATCCCAGTCAGCCAAGTCCTTCCATCCGGGAGCTGTCTCATGCAATGGCTTCGATCGGTGCGGTGATTCCGTGCGAACGTCGTTGACTGTCGTGCGAGTTGTCGGTAGGTTGCGTTATCTTCAATGGTGTGCCGAAACATCTTCAAATTTCGTCTTCCGTAATATTCTCTTTGGTTGAAAAATCCACCTTCAATCCTTGCTTTTCTTTTTTCTTTCAATCGCCCTTCACTTCCATTTCAAACAGATTTGACTGTATCCGATAGCGCCGAGATGTGGTGATTTCGCAGGAATGTCGTTCAACGATCGCAGGGAAACATCGCAATAGCCGATCCACCAACGGAGACAACAGAGAATCATTAGAGAATTTCACTCACCCATCTGGTAAATTTGGTCAGTAACAATTCTAGATGTCGATAAGCAGGACAAAAAGGTAGGGCTTACTTTGATTGTTGACGCTGTAGTGGTTAGTCGACGAGAGGTGTGCCGGCTGGACTCGTCGCGGAAAGGAGGATTTTTGGAACAGTTGATTGTGAGCTAGGTTTAGCCCTGCTTAGGGCTAAGCGACCGGGTGGCTTGGCCACGCACCTTTCCCGTTCTGGCTCACCAGCCACAGCCTGTGTGGCGGAGGTGATTAGATAAGGCGCTTGCCTTGACGGCGCCGCTATTTCCCCACCTCCTCCGATCGCGTCGGCGGGATCAGATGGACCTGGAACTCGGGCAGTGACGACGAGTCTTGGTCTCCGTCGCTCGGGCATACCTACAATCGTTGTGGATGCAAGCCTACCTTTCATTCCTTCCCCACAACCTCCGGACGCTTGCAACTATCAGCCATGTCCTCCGTCTTCGATGACTTCAAAGAAGGCCAGAAGATCGGCTCTGGTCCCCGCCTCGCATCAGCTCTTACCCCCGTTGCACCCGCGGAGTACCCCGATCGGTTGAAGTCGTTCTACTACTTCTCCAACGCCGTCCATGTCTCCGCTGACCTCCGCTACTCGTTGTTCCAGGCCAATGGCTTGAGGCTTCCCAAGCAAGAGCAAGGTGCTTGGGTCGATATCTTCACGTCGTATTGGAAAACGGTGGGGGAGCTTGTCCGATTCGACGACGCCCCCAGCCATGCCAGCTGGGGGAAAGTGTTTGAGGCTTGGAAGGAAACGGCAAATCTTTTGATCAGGGGATACTCGTCGAACGGACTGCAAGCTTGGACAGTGCCATGTCTATATGTTGTCGGAAGATATCTGCGAATCTTTGCCATAAAGGCAGATGCGGAACTGGCTTCCCAAGACTCTGTCGCTTTTGACGATCGCTTTCAGGATGATGCTACTGCTGACGTCAGGAATGCGAAGCTGGAAGAGGCTACACGGGTGCTCAATCGAATGTTCACGCTGTGTCTCAGTGACAGGTAGGCTGTGTCCGGAGGGGTTTGGCCCATGCTAGTGCTAAACACTGTCTAGGGCTCCGATCGAAGAATCACGGAAATGGGGAGTGTATGACACCACCAATCTACTGTTCAAAACATACTTCCGACTCAATACCGTTGGCCTATCTAAGAACCTGCTGCGTGCCCTCAGAGCCTCGTCCGCCGACCTCCCTGACGCGGACGCTTTCCCGAAGTCCCACATTGTCACCTTTGAGTACTATGTCGGAGTTATACACTTCCTCGATGAAAATTATGCTGAAGTATGCGATGCACCTCTATGTCGGAGTAAGGTGACTGACTGTTAGTTTTAACAGGCTGAAGAGCATTTGTCGTACGCATGGAAAATGTGCCATATAAATGCAATCAAGAATCGGGAGTCAGTGGTCCCGATACGGTCTCCGTTCTACCGTGCTGACCATTCTAAAGGTTGATCCTCGCCTATCTCGTGCCCTGCCACCTCGTCACCACACACACTTTGCCGAGCAAGAAGCTTCTCGCCCCGTTTCCTCGCCTAGAGAAGCTCTTCCGCCCTTTGTGCGACTGTATCAAAAAGGGAGACCTGGGCGGGTTTGATGCCGCGATGACGGCGGGTGAGGAGGAGTTTGTTAAGAGGCGCATATATCTGCCCCTCGAGAGAGGACGCGATATCGCCCTGCGAAACCTTTTCCGAAAGGTCTTCATTTCTGGTGGATTCGACGAGTCCAAAGATGGACAGCCCCCGATTCGGCGCACGCGGGTTCCCGTCGCTGAGTTTGCAGCAGCCTTGAGAATCGGTACTCATGCGGATGAAAGGTCCCGGGTGGACATTGACGAAGTCGAGTGCCTATTGTCAAATCTTATTTACAAGGTGAGTGCGGCGGATTCACAATCCATGGAGAAGCATCCGACTGATTAGTTTGTAGGGATTAATGAAAGGTTACATCGCCCGCGAACGTGGCATGGTCGTGTTGAGCAAGGGTGGCACCGCATTCCCTGGAACCGGCGTCTAGGCATGATGCCCCGCTGTTATCAAGCTATGTGATGGCGGCTTTCCCACATTCTTCGCTCAACCGCACCCGGTCATCCGTATACCAAACACGCAGACGGCAGTGATTCAAAGTCAGGACCGGCAAATATAGCAGGAGCATCTGCATCATAATCATTAGCGCTGACCAGCTTGCACTTGTGGGCCATAGCGGCTCAGGAGCAGCTCCTGTACGCACAGGTAGCCTTGACGGCCGCCTACTGAGCCTCATACCAACAGTTACAAGGGTATATCGTGAGTGACATGCTGCGCGGATAGACGGGTCATCCAGTAATTGCTGGTCATGTCTCTTCCTTGACTTGTTCTTAGACCGCTGAAACAGCTGTAATTATATCGGTTTAGACTCATGTGAACACCTCACCACTCACGGAGGAATGAATTTCAAAAATACAAAGTCTCTTCATGAATCGAGAGGGTGTATGATACAAGGGCGCATCAAGCAACAACTAGATACCCATACACGCATAAACCCAATCTACGATAATTTTCGATGACGGTCCATCCCTACCCAAATTCCCAATCATAAGCCAACAAGTAATAGAAATAATAAAAGATCAGCCCAAACCAGCAGGGTCCAACTTAACACGTATCATCCGGCCTCGCAGCCTCCTCAAGATCATCCTGCCCAAAGCAACAACACCATTAGCCACGCCTCCCAACCCACTAATCGGAAATGTAAGGTAAAGATACCATGTAGAAGAAAGACTCACCATATGATTACACATCGCAACAAAGAGATCAAAAAACAACTTCCCTCCCTGTTCCATCTCCATCTGCATGGTCCCGCTCCGCTTAAACGTCCCCCGACTCCGAATAATCAACGCCAGATAATGCGCCCGCAATTTGGACTCATTGTCGGGTGTATGGGCGTATGCGTAGCGCGCACTGGTGAGGATCGTATGACAGGGGATGTTTGAGTGGAGGCCTTGTTTCTTCAAGGCGAGACGTTTGAGGAGCTCGAGGGAGTATTTTTGGGCGGCGCAGCTGTACATGAAAATACTTTGTTAGGGCGATTGGGTTTGAGTAGGGGGTGGGGGGTGGGAGGACATACTAAACAGCCGTGTCTCGTAAGATTTCTGCCCCAGCGGCAGGCACAAAGAGAGTAGCCCCGGGGTCTGTGTCCCTGGGGTTGGTGTTGGTGTTGGCGGTAGCTGTTTCAAGATCCCATGTGTTGTTGGTTTTATCGTGGCGGAGACGGGGATAGTAGTCTCCACGGTAGAGATATTCGAGGATACAGGAGAAGATTTCAGGTTGTTCGTCGGGGAGGTCGATGGGTTTGGAGGCTGATGAGGAGGAGGACGAGGCAGAGGAGGGGTCACTGGGGCGATTGCAGAGGGCTGCGAAGAAGGGGGATACGCAGAGGATATCTTTGTGGGCGGCGAAGAGGCGTTTCGTGGGTCCAATGGTGAGGGTTATGACACCTTGGTTTAGGGAGCTGCTACTGCTATGTGTGGTCTGGGTTAGTGGATTGAGGTTGGGATTTTGGAATTGGAGGGACGGACCTTCCATCAGGGGGGGTGTCCGGGGTGTGTCGGCGATGGAGACGTCGTGATGTGATGACGGATTGGTCTCGGGACCGTGCTTTGGACTTGCCGGCTCTGTATCTGGAGGAGAAGCTGTCCGGGTGGTGGGACTGGGAGCGTTTTGTGGAGAGCATTCTGGGGCTGTTGGTGTTGTTGCTGGTGAGATAGCCTTGTGGGGGCTAATTTGGGGGGGGGGGGGGGGGGGGGGGGGGGGGGGGGGGGGGGGGGGAGTTTCTGGGGAGAAGGTGGCCAGGAGGAAGAAAAAGTCTAGGCTGGAGATGGGATCAGGGGTCCTTTGCGATTATAAAACCCAGGTAGGAAGGAAGATGGTAAAACCGCCGACAGATACAGGTATATTTGACCTCTCCTTTTCTTGCGGTGTCGGAAAGGGGCTATCTGGACAGTCGGCCACGAGCACAGGCCATCCATCATCGTCGGACGAGGGCCCGAAGGAAATTGCTCGTCCTTTATCTTTCAGACCCTGGTCAAGTGGGAGTGACAGGTATCATCTCGACCAGGGTGATGGCGTCTTCTTTGTGCTGGTCTGGCCAGGCGACGACGAGGGGAAGGTCAGGAACGCGTAACGGCAGGTATCGGACGCGTAAAGTGGTTTCCTGCATCGCCAAATGATCGCGCTGTCACGGGGGGAGCCATTGACCAATGATGACCCGGGGGGGAAGAAAGGGGGGTGGGGAAGGAGCGGGTTGAGCGAATCAACCACAGAATTTCTGGTCCGGCGTCACCCGGGATCGGCGGAGCACTCGATGCATCCAAGATCGGGCACAGGCTGAGCCGTGGGTGACAGGGAAGTTCCTGGTCATCCAATGCAGCGCCGGTTGACTGGTCGCACTGGCATGGCTCGTTTGGTCCCATTGGAGGGGATGGGCTCCCCGGTCCCGCACGGATCAGTCGTTGACTCAGAATTTTGACCGGATCGGGATCATGGTCATACTCCAGCTGCACTCTGTAGTGCCCAGGTCGGCGTCCTGTAACAATGTGGTACGAGGTGCACTTGGGTTTGCATGCAGTGTACTGGTGAAACACTGAAGGACTCGGCCACTGGTGGGTTGTCGTCATGTTCTCTGGATGTTGGAAGATACGACTCCTTCTCAATTCGATAGCTTCGCTTCTACCCCCCATGCGACTGAGTTACAGAGTTATGCAAATATGATTATGTTGGAGAAAAATACAATCAAAGTTGCTTATATGTACAACCATGTGCGACCCAGAGCCGTGCCTGCCCCGTCCAATTGCGCCTGTACCATAACACCCGTCTGCAAATTGTGTATCCGATTCCCATTGTTGTGTGGAGATGTGCCTGCACTTGTATCGGTCAAACTAAAGAAATACCTTGCGCGCCTCCCGGGGGTGGCTCTCGCTGGGGCAATAAGGGCACTTGAACCTGCTACCCTTGCACAGCCGTTTGAGTGACTCCTCGGCGATGACATGCCCGCAGGGCATCATCATCGGTGGGTTCTCATCAGTGGTCTGCTCCTTTGACACAGGGCAGACAAAGATGGAGTGGAAGAGGTACGACGGCGGTAGCGGGATTTCGACCTAGATGGCATACCAGTCAGTTTGAGGATTGCATCATATCTACGCTTCAGGTGGCTTACCGGCAGCTCATTCTCTGTGGTCCACTCAGTCCGTTTGGCTTTCATGATCGTTTGCAGCTTCAGTAATGTGGGCAGCGCTATCGCGCCAGCGGTAGCAGCTACATACAAGGGCGAGTCCGCAGACAGCCCAAGGAGCGAACAAAACTCTCGTGTGAATGAGTGTGCCACATCGGCCCAGGCCGATGGGTTGTTGAAGATATTCTTGTACGGAGAGTCTTGCAGATTGGGGCAAAAGGCCATTGCACCCAATAGCTGCTGGACCTCACGTAGGTATCTGGGCAGGAATGAATGAAACTCCCTCCTGGCGTACTCCAAAGCTGCCTGCCGCCCTCCATGACTCGGTCCTTGCTGATGCTGCCCACCATGGAAAAGCCAGACGAACTGCAGCCTGCACAGTTCGAATTCCAAATTACTACCTCTCGCTTCCAAGGCCTCCTTGTTGTCCCTTGACCACTGTATCGCTGGCAGCAGGTTGTTGTTTTCTTTGAGCTCGTGGAGGATATAGTACATGGTGGCAAACTGCTTCCGCACCTCGCCAGAAGGAACTTCGTCGAGATCCAAGAGCGAAGCCGCACTATCCGTAGCGCTTAGACCTGCCTCCTGCTGCTTCTTTATCGCCTTCTTCTCTGCCATCTCGGACAAGAAAGTCGCCGCGACGGAAAACTGTCCTTCCCGTAGAAGGTGCATGGCGATAGCTCTGTTGATATAGTGTTCTTGGGACGAAAGGACATCATGTTCGGTGCTTGGCAAAGGCCTGTCTTTGAAAAGCTGAAAGAACCATTGTGGTTAGCGTGCGCCATTCACCGTAGGAGGCCCGGACCATGCTACCTTATCTAATGATTTGGAGTATTTATTGAGACCGCTGTGTGTTTCTTTGAGGCTATCATTGATGGAATCAAACGAGGATTTGACGGGGTTCTGGAGTTTGGCGAGCGTGATAGCAGCTTGACTTGGATCTGTGATGGTCCTCGTGATCAGTATAGTTCCGGGCCGGGTCCGCGCAACAATCCGATAAGGTGTACCCACCTGCAGCAATTGCATTTCGTGCTGACTGAAGCAAGTCTATGGTTGACTGCACCGACTTCAGGCCTTGAGCGGCCGTGATTTTCCGTGAGAGCCGGTCGTGCTCTTTCTGCACTAGCTCCATGATGAGGTGAACGGCGAAAGTGGTGTGTTCCGACAGTTACCGCACCTTCACGACGGCGCTCGCTGTAGCCATATGTAAGGTGAATGTGATAGTTATGTCGCTGCCAGAACCTGTGGCGGGGATATCAAGAACAGCGAGAATTCCAGTCAGGTGGGCTTCAACTCGCGGTCATCGGAGCAGGGGCAGATGAGGAGAAAGAGGAGGATGGGCCGGGGTCGCCCAATGGCTATTACGACATGACCCATCACGTGCCCTACCCCCGCCTCGGCCCGTTTGCAGTCAGTCACGCCGGGTCACATCTTGTCACATCCACCGCCTCCCTTCTTATCATTCCATCGAACGCTAGCGATAACTATCCCGTGAATAGTACGGAGGATCCTCTCGAGCAATGATGATTGCTTCGAAGCCTCCCTATGAATGCTATGAGATGATCTTTCATCTCATTCCACCCTTTGGAACTGGAGGGTCTCCGATCATCGGTTACACTCTTCCTGGAATTGCTTTTTCCCTCGCCAATGCAGCGAGTCGCCGACTCCAGATGCCAACGCATGCCTGGCAAGCTAACCAACCAACAGGGAGCTGTGTCTCACCCGGCCATTTCCTATGCCTGATGGCTCCCCCTTTGCCCGATGCTGGGCCGGCATCCTGCGTTTGATCTTCGAACTTCCTGCTCCCACGCCCCCTTTCGTCTTCCTGCATCGGGCCTCTAAAGCACAAGCCAGCAAATTGTGCCGGCTTGATTTCGGCTCTGATATCCAAGGGTTGAAAGGGGGCACCCCTCTTCTTGTAGAACTGCAGAATCCTGCCCAGTGTCGTACTGGCATCTCCAATTCATTTGCAGGAGCCATGCCACCTCAGCTCCATATCAAGCCCCCTACCCAGTAGAGACTCGGATATATGGTAGACGGCTCATTCAGCGGGTTGACACTGCATGGAAGAACTACAAAACAAAAACATGTTGGTTGTGCAATCTCTATCCCTTTACGATGGAATGTGGTGTCTGCAACCTTCTCCCGTATGTTCGCTGCGGCTCAGAATGATATCAAAGGAAATTTGAGGCAAGTATACTGGATAATGCCGAGAATTTGTGTGCTTTCAATAATTATTTGTGCTGGACGTTTCTGTAGCATGTTTGGAGCCACTTTTAAGGCCCGGATTGCCCCTAATACTTCGATCTGACGACCCCGAACTGTCTTCCACCCATATATCCAAGATATAGGAATGATCAAGGGGCTTATGACTTCATAGAAGATTGCTTAGTTGCTTGCGGAGTGGCACAATCGGAGTGTCAAAGCCCTTCCAAAGTTCCATGGACTATGCGAGTTCACAAAAACAATGGCCCAAATCGTGTTTAGAACCTCATGGAGCCACTCCTGGGTCAAAAAAAAAAACGGGGGGCCAGCCAGCCAGGCCTCAAGACATGAACCGGAGAAGATGCGAATAAAAGATATATGGTAGAGGCTGCACCTTTCAAGAGAATAGTTAGCAAAGCGGATGATTAACTGTCCGCCAACGCGGGTGTATGGGAATGCTAAAGGTCACATTACGAAGAGCGCCAACTCCGTGGGGATGCTAATATAAATGAGTGACGCCCATTTTGTAGTGCTCTGGCGAAGGTGCAATTCTCTGTCACCCTGATGACTCAAGAAACCAATGGCAATGCGTGAAAGCCTATTCAGAAAGAGTTGACACAATATCTGGTGAAGCTACCTGTGACGGGCTCTCTTTGACTGGGACTTGTAAGACTTACTTCACGCCCCGCCCAGGTAGCTCTACTTAATTCACACAAACCTTCTTCACGTAAAGTTACGAATAGAGCTATGGCTCCTCAAGTATGTATGTGCACCAATGTAATAATAATAGACCTCACTGTATCCCCACACATCGAAACAACCATTTTCCTTCCCTATATTGCACCTGATACAGTTGGACAGCATCGGACGATATCCCTGCACACCTCTAGATGGGATAACTCAGCCCAGTATCAGGGTTAAACGGCCACCAGCACTGAGCCGCCCGAGTAGCAGACTCAAACGTAGCAGATGGATGCTCAGGGGAAACCTCTCCAAGATCAAAGCCGCACGGTTGTCTGCGTCTGTCAGTCGCCATCTCGACAACATGCCCCGTTAAGTAGGTAAACTTACGCCAGAAAAGCACAGGTGTATGAGGAATTGTCGGGAGTCACAATGGGCAACAGGGTCGCATTTTTCACGCTGCAAGCTGTGTTAGGAAGGGTGCTGTGGATGGAAAGTATTGATCAGGGACACTCACGCAAAGGGAAGTTCGGTGCAGGTCACGGGAACAATGCTGGTGTTGACGATGGGTACTTGGACCACGCCTTCCCGCAGATAGGTTGCAGAGGTGTATGGGGCTTCGGAGATGGCCTGTGTGAGGAGAATCAGTGAGTTTCCGAGGTTAGACAAGGAGGATTCCTCACAATTGAAGCATTTTGGGTATATGCGAGGGCGTGGCAGGCTAGGAGCCCCAAAGGCAATGCGACTGTGGATAGTCTCATGATGAGAATGGCGATGGTTAAGTGAGAACTGAAATCTGGAGGGCGTGTCAAAGTTCCTTAATGTCTTCAGTGAGATTGCTATTGCTTTTATAGACTGCAGACCCGTCACAGACGTCCAGTCTATCAAGCTCTTCGACATATGCATAGGTAAAACATGCATATTTAGCAAAAGCACGAGGCCGCATCGGTTGGTCACTGATACAGCAAGCTCTGCAAGTAAGCCTCACATGGATTCTTTTGGCCTATAGAAACGAAGAAGCGATCCGATGGCTTCCGGAATGTCTGGTCTGACATGCATGTCTTAGCTTTCAGACAAACTCGATGCTCTCCGGTGCTGACTGTCAATTCGCGGCTCATCGACACAAGAAATGAGCAAAGCTTAGCCGGATCCAATAATCGAGGAACTTACGACCCATGTATATTGTATGCAACTATACATGTTTCTTCGCTATATTTAGCACCAGTTTCATCTCCTCTTAGGCGAGCCCAGACCAGCACGAAACCTTTCCCATCCTACTTATTGGTGGATACAATGCCAGTCCCGCGAGATAGGTGCCCGCCTCCCCGCTCCGACATCCTTCTACCATCCTTCATTAATCTAACACACGAATATACACCAGCCCCGCTTCTGGTGCGGACGACGAAACCGCATACCAGACGATTGAGTGCTTCAAAGGATGCCACCAGTCGGAACTATCTCAAAGTCTGGTTCGATGAAGTAAAAGCGAAGAGTAGAGCTTTCCATGATGTGCAGCTACCGGGGCTTGGGCGAGCTGATCGTCGGTGTCGCTGAAAAACCCCCGGCGCTGTATGGCGCCAGGCACGCTTCGACTTGATTCCTTAAGTTCTTACTTCAGAGATTGGTTCAGAAGCTGGCGAGAAGTTTTATATCTGAATGGTCTGCGGCGATAATTTCAACATAGTTCATAATTGCATGTAAGTAACCAGCAGATACTAAGAGTAAAGACTATTCTGTTTGAGTCGCAGTCTGCTCCCTGATACCATGGACCATACCCTAAAGCTACCATATACACCCCTCTGCACTAGACCAAAATTAGCGACCATTTCTCATTTCGATGTATAATTCCCATGCCAGTAGCAACTCTGGTGAAAGGCAATACCTAGATCACTGTTATCGCGCAAGTCAGCAACATAGACACCTTCTGACCAATCACAGCCGGGCCAACACCTCGCTTCCGCTAGCGTCCCCGGTGGGTCCTCCCGAAAGCAGTATATAAGCTTGCCGCACCCACCAAACTTTTAGAATTTTTTTTTCTTTCTTTCTCCATCCTGGTGCACGGGTTTTACACGTGTCAGTGAGGAGACATCCGAGACCGTGTTTTTGCTAGTTGAAAACTACCTAGTTTGACCGCTCTCCTTGGTCTTCGGATCGAGGAGGAATTTTTGAAAAAAAGATGCCATGCCTCCAACTTGTTTGGAAGCTGTTTAGAGTACGTAGATGGCAGTATTGCTGTTGCCTGTCTGGCTTCCAGATTGGGTAGTACTCGACATCGGTCTTCTTTTCACTGCTGTTGCCTCCCTTGCGGAGGCCTGGAGAGAAGAGAGCCTGGTCGTCTGGATGGATGAGTAGTACGGAATAGTAACTCCTGGTCTTGAGTCATAAGGTTACCTGCAGATTACCCTGTTCCGTATGCTCTGTACTCCGTATGTTTGCTGTAGATACTCCTTGTGGCAGTGCCAGACGTGATGGAGACGCGCCGAGGGTCTTGTGGCAGTGCTGAGGAACGATTGAGTTGTGGCTGAATGCAACTAGGCAGCTGCGTTTCCTGCAGAACTAATTGGTCTGTAGCGTTCTAGAATAGCAGCAGGCATCGAATGCTTGCCCTTTGAGGGATCGTATGTCTTACAATGTACTCCATTGCATCTAGCCCCTACAATGAACCTGGAAGTACAGCAGTCCTGGAGACTTGCGCAAGCCATCCCGTGGGGTCTATTGATAGGGTGGCCCCCAAACAAGCCCATGATTTAGCCGCTCACCGCTCCAGGCGCGGTGCGAATCCCTTGTGACGTCGCCGACGGAACTCGCTGCAAAGGCCGGTAACAACCACCACTCGTCGGCCAGGCTTGTGCTTGTACTTTTCTCTCAACTCATGTGAGATGACATGGACACCCTTTCTGGCCTGTTTCTCTCGCGCTTGACGTCCTAAAGCTCCCAGCTTCCGAAACATCGGACATGTTTCCGTTCTTCCTTACCTCTGTACAATACGACAGGACCCCCGGAGGGTCAACGCTTCGGTCTCTTTCGCCTTCCTTTGAGCACGGCCTTTTGTTATTGCCTTCTTTACCTCTCCTGAATTCCTGCGCCTCTTCATAGTCTGGGAATGACCCCTTATCCAGCCCTTGTGCGGTAGAACTGGTGCGTCTTCATCATGCCACCTCCCGCGACGCAGACAGGTGGCCAGGCAGCGCCTCCCACCACACACCCCCGCGAGCCGGCAAAACCTTCTATCAACACAAAAAATCCTCCATCTACCAACCCCAGTGGGGTTGATTGTCAGTCGCCTCGCCACGGCCATCAGAAACTCGTATTCACCGACCCGGTCGCCCTCCGATACCTTGAAGAAGACCCGGCTGCCGTTGTGCTACATCGTCGCTTGACCTTGGTGGGATACGAAGTGTTCATTGTTGAACAATGGGCCTGTACGCGCATCCACCCTACATTCATCATCACTACCTATACGGGGGATCAATCGCACCAGGTCGTGGTGGGGGTGCTGAGCGTCCCCACGGATGAGTCTACGTGGTCCCCTCGGATGAAGATGTACTTCAGCGCAGTCACGCAATGCCAAGCGCGGAAAAAGGAGACACCATTGGGGACACTTATGGTTACCGACTTGAATGTGTTCCCATTGGCATTGACTCTCATCCCGGTACCCGACGGTGATGTCCTGAAGCACAAAGATGATTTTGTCGTCAATGAGAACCTGAAACGGTTGGGTTGCTCAGGCCGTTCCGGGTTAAAGCTACAGCCACCATCTCCTGCCACCGAAGCAAAGTTTCACCACCTTTACCGGACGAGCGAAAAGGTGCCTCTGTATCTGGCCGTCACGGAGCTTGTGAAGCAGTGCCAAATCGCTTTGATGATGTTCGGCAATCTTGCGCCAGAGTATGTGGACGGACTACTATGCGATGTCACGGAGGCAGCCATAAATGATTGGTGGACCGATACGGGAACGGACCTATTCAACATTGAACCGAGTGATAACATGATTGGTCCGATCTCTGTAGCCGCCTTGCTGGGTACGCTGATGGGGGCTCGAAACCGGCTTCATGCTTTCGGCGCTCCGGTTGGTAAGGATGCATTCGATATCTCCAGCCTCAAACGGGGCATTGGAAGCTTCCAAAAGTCGCAGAAGCTGAAACGTACCCGAAGACTGGATCGTCAGACCTTGGATCGCTTGCACCGGGCGACAGCAAAAGCCGCGAACGCAGAAGGCTGGACTGATGCTGTGAAATCCACCATGGCGGAACTCAGCGGGCATGGGGGAGAGATGGTTATGGGAATGGTCCGGGGCCGCGAAAAAGGTGGTATTGCTGATATCGAGACCCTTGATATTGATAATTTCGCACATCTGGTCACCGGTGAACGGGCAAAATGGCTGTGGAGGGGAAAGCCGCGGAAGGGTGGCATTGGCGATAATTTTGCTGGCAGTGCGCCGGCCACAGATATGGTATTTACTACCGACGATCAGGGTGGCTATCATTGGACAAGTCGAAGGCGACCCTCGCACGAAGACTTGGCGAATGATCGCATTTTGCCAGGTTTAGATCGTTCTTCGAGGCCGACGGAATCAGCAGCGTCTCTGGATGATAAGGACCAGAATCTGAGCCGGTTAGTCCGGAAAGGCGTGAGCGGGAAGGTGTCGGATGCGCGGGCAGGGTTTGGCCGGTTCAAGGATGCCGTAGGCCTTCGATCTCATCCCTCGAAACAGTCTAGGGATGGCATAGACCTGGCTGGCGACCCGTCTCATCTGCCTGCTATAGATAGCGACACGGAGTTGTCTCAGTCGAAGAAGTCCGAGGGTGGCGCTCCGACCGAACCGGACAGCGTCCATGACAATGAAGCTCCGGCTCCGAATGATGACGCGCATGCTGAGCCTCCAAGAACCATCCTACCGCAATCCCCCAACTCAAAAGCCCCGGCAATCACCGTAGAAACGGTTTCCTCCACTGCTGATTCCGAGTCATCGCGCAAGGTGTCGGTGGCTCGAGTGGAGGACGAGGTGCAGGATCTCGAGCGCTGGAGGACGCGTTCCACCGATGTCTCGGCCGACCCGGAGCAGACGTCTGAAGTTGGGATAATGTTGCTGCGTCGGCCACAGAGTTGCACTGAACTGAACTCCGAGAAGGATTCTAGACGCCTCGATAACTATTGGCCTCGCCACCTGTCCTTCAGCACTGTGGAAGAGGTGGTGCTGGGATGGGAGGGATTAGGAGGCGATGCTTTCAAAGAGACCCCCGATGCTCTCCTGGAAGACGCCATCATTCAAGAGGACATTTTGGCCTCCGACGCACGGATCTTCAGCTCACGCATCCAGGAGTTGAGTGAGCACACTGTCCCTTGGGTTGAGCGACAAGTAGCCTCGGTGGATGGTCTCAGTCAATGCTTACACGAGAGCCATGAAAAGGTCAACGCGGCCTACCTGGAACGGCTGGCGACCTTCCAACAAGTGCGAGGCCGATCAAGTGACCTGTTGACCGAAGAGCACACGCAGCTCACCGATTACATGCGACGGGTCGAGCTGATGGGCGCGAAGCTGGACTACGAGCTCCACGTCCTCGATTCCCGAGTCGAGGATGTCGAAACCAACCTCGATGAATTCGAGCGGCATGTCAACGCCATCGAAACCAGAGTGAAGCAGCTTATCCGAGGCGAGCAAGAAAAGCAGAGCAACTCCTGGTTCTCCTGGTTTGGACGGGTTACAGGATTCTCGACTGCGTGAGATTCTGTTTCCCAGAACAACCTTTGTAAATGCCCATATCATTTCTAATGTACATAATATCCGAGATAGACTTGCGCAATACGCGTTGACCGTGCAATGCAAAAGACCGAGATCCGCCTTCACTAACCGCAAGACCAGCCCAAGACCAAACAACCATGTATATCCAAACCCAAGTGATGCTCCTCCCATCTATCAGGCCCAATCACTCCAGGCCTTCCGCGCAGTCATGCCATAAACTCGAAAGAAACCATTAGGAAGAGCAGCCGTGGCAGATCTGAAACCCGAATAGATTATACACGTTGATAAGAAACCGATTAAATGAACAGCTCTCGTTTTTCGCTTTACATGCCACCCAGGCCCTGTCTGCCGGCAGCCTCACCCTGCATCTTCTCGCTGACCTTGATGTTGACCTCGAAGAACTTGGAAACGCAGCGGTCCAGGCAGACGGACTCGCCCTTGTTCAGGTCGCCTTCACGGTAGTCGTTGGGGATGCACTTCTTGGTGCAAGACTCGGTGAGACTGGATACGTTAGTCGCCGAGAAACATGATCGGAACCCGCATGGATTGCAGCAAGGTGAGCTCACCGGTTGAACATGTCGGAAACCATCTCGACCTCGGTCTCAGCGGCAGCAATCTTCTCTGCCGAGGACATCTTGGGGGGACCGCCGAAGAGGAAAGACATGATGACGATGGGTGGGTGGGATGTGGATTGAACTGATGCCTTGTTAGTCGCGACTTCAAATCGATGCCATGAATACGTACGAATAAATACTTTGAGAAAGAGATGACCGGAGAGGGTGTTGTTGTATGCGGACCTGAGGTCGGAATCGAAGCTGGCCGGCAGCTGCCGCTCCTCACCGCCTTATGATTTTTCGTCGTGCAGACGTCTTCCGCACCACTCGACCCTTTTTCTTCCTTTTCTCTTTCTCCTCCCAGTATGTGAGTGCGTAGTCTTTTCTTCTCTCCATGCAACCCATTCGCCCATTGAGGGCGTCAACGTTGAGGGTCGGAGGTCTGCTGTCTAGGTAAGCCGCATTTTGAGATAATTATGACTTTTCTGCCCTCGCATGATGAGACATACCCTTCCAAATTACAGAACCGCTGCATTGAAGCTTGGTTTTCCAAGTTATGAGTAACAAGGAAGCTTTATGTCTGCTGATTTATACTATCTCTGCATTATGCACTTTCTGAGTCGGTCGGTTTGACAGCTTGCTAATAGCATCTTCAGCACAGGACTTCCGATCCCCCGTACAAATCAGGCACATGGCCAGTTTGCTCAAGTAATCCAACACTCACACGCATCTCTGGTGCAAACCAGGCATAACACCGGTGGCGTCAGCGTCAATGGCTATCCGCGCAGAGTCTTCAAGAGGCGAGTGCAGCGGATCGAAAAAGCCGTTACCGAGCCATACCCTCGGCTTGAGTCCAGCGAGAAAACCTTGACCACTGGGGAATTCCGTTCCCGCTACTATCGTCTAGCAAATAATGAAACCCTAGAGAACCAGAAAGTCATCCTCACTGGTAGGTCCTAGCCTAGCTGGCTCTACCACATTACCACGTACTTAGATCTGTAGGTAGGGTGCGTACCTTAAGACTTATTGGGAGCAATTTGATATTCTTCGATCTTGTCCAAGGCGACGATAAAGTCCAAATCATGTGCAATCGCCGTCTCCTGGAGGATGTCCCTCCGGCGACCTTCAAGCAGTTCTACCGTCTGCTCCGCCGTGGCGATGCCTTCTGTATGTTCACCGGCCATCCCCGGTATCACACTTAGACTGAACGAAATTCTATAGCCGTAACGGGGGTTCCTACGAAGACGGATAAAGGGGAGCTCACCCTTTTGGCGAGCGAAGTGCCTCGGCTTATGTCGGCCTGTCTGCACGACATTCCGCTTGATGCCAAAGGACAGGAGAACTCGCCGTACCCCCGGCATGTCCAGTTCCTTGCGGACCAGGAAATGAAATATGTCCTCCGAGCCCGGTCGGCCATCATCCAGTACATCCGCCAGTTCTTCCTGGACCGGGCGTTCATGGAAGTCAACACTCCTATCATCGAAGCGGTTGCCGGCGGCGCCATTGCGCGTCCATTCCATACCACAGCCACCGAGTTTCCCGATCGTCAATTGTCGTTACGGATTGCGCCAGAACTTTGGTTGAAGCGCCTGGTGATCGGAGGCTTCGACCGGGTATTCGAGATTGGGCCTTCGTTCCGCAATGAAGGTGAAGACTTCAACGAAGTGCCTGTAGCTAGCGTACTGACAGCTTGACAGGCCTCGACAAGACCCACAACCCCGAGTTCACCACCTGCGAATTCTACCAGGCCTATGCCAACTTGGAGGATCTCATGTCCACTACCGAACAGTTGCTTGGAGGACTGGCGGACCATATTCGTGAACTTCACGAAAATTCCCCCTATACGGAGAAAGACTCCTTGACGCCGTTCTGCCAATATGACTTTTCTGGGCCATTCCGCCGAATTGACTTCATCCCCGCGATTGAAAAGGAAATCCAGGGCAAGCTCCCAGACCTCACGTCCCCGACTGCCTTGGAGGAGGTGATCGAGATCTTCCGTGACATCGAACACCCTCTCCCCGACAAAGTCACTCTCCCGCGACTGCTGGATGAGCTCTGCAGCATCTACGTTGAACCGCAGTGCATCAACCCGACCTTCATCGTCAACCCGCCCGAGTGCCTGTCCCCGCTGTCCAAGACGTTCGTCCATCCCACCACCGGCCAGCGCGTCGCGGCCCGCGGCGAGCTCTTTATCGACGGACGTGAGATGGTGAACACCTACGAGGAGGAGAACTCGCCGTTCGAGCAGCGTCGTAAATTCGAGGATCAGGTACGATACAGCAAAGCGGCCAGTGAGTCGGAAAAGATCGACGAGAGCTACCTGGAGGCGCTGGAATGGGGTCTCCCTCCTACCGGTGGCTGGGGATGTGGTATCGACCGTCTCTGCATGCTGTTCACGGGCAAGACCCGAATCGGAGACATCCTGCCATTTGGCAATCTGCGGAGAGTGAGCTCCCCCACGATTGCGATGCCTATCAATCAGGCCATTGAAGACGAGGAAGATTGGCCTGAGTGACCGGGCATCTGGCTCGACACGTTGACGCGTCTTGCGCGGCTCTCCCATTGGTCCGTGACGGAAGTGGATTTTCGCGATCTTGCAGTTAGAATTGTATGAGTTGTACATTCACTGCAGCGCTGGATGGCTGGTTGGACTAGATATAGTGGTCCGAGTGATGCAGCTTGGCTGCCTGTACATTATCATGATTAGTTACCAATACACACCTCTTATTGTACATACCAACCTACTCCGTATGTAACAATCTCAGCATCCTACTCCAGCATCTTCATATATCACTTCCATTCGGCCGATCATCCGATACGCTTCTCCGATAAGACCGCGATAAGCAGAGTGAAGGTTGATCGGAGCGGGCCGAGACATCCCACCTGAGCGTCAGTGATATAACAATCTTTTCCCCTCCTCTCATCTCCTCCACGATCCCACCAACCACCCCACAAAGAACATCATGGGTCTCGACGATATTCCTGTGGCGCAAGCCGTGACCGTGAGCTTGCAAGAGCTGATCGACGGTGAGCATACCCACATACAAACCTCATCCCATCCAACACCCAAAAAAAAATAGAATTTTTCTATATACTAACGCAAAACTTCAGGAACAATCTCCCCCTCCACCCTAACCGAAGCCTTCGGCCCCTCCTCCCTCGGAATCATCCTCGTCAAGGATCTCCCTCCTACCTTTCCTTCTCTCCGCGCCCAAGTCCTCTCCAACGCATCGTACCTCGCCTCTCTTCCTGACGCAGAACTCGGTACCCCTCCTCCCCTCCTCCCCCCCATCCCAATAACCCCATAACCACACCACCAACCAAGAAAACCAACACTTAAATAGAATCTTTAACCTCCCCCGCCTCAAAATACCTCATCGGCTGGTCCCTCGGCAAAGAAACCCTCCGGGACGGCCACTTCGACACCCACAAAGGCTCGTACTATCTGAACTGCGCCTTTTACAATAACAACACCTCCACCACCCATACCTCCTCCTCCGACGCTCTACTCAACGACACCTTCCCCGAATACACCACCCCCAACATCTGGCCCAGCGAATCCTCCCTCCCCACATTCAAATCCAGTTTCGAGGATCTCTGCACAGTGATTATCGATACCGCGGCGTTAGTAGCCCGCGCTTGTGATCGCTTCGCGGTGGAACATGTAGATGGGTATGAGCGGGGTTATTTGGAAAGAGTGGTGAGGGGGAGTGTTACGACGAAGGCGAGGTTGTTGCATTATTTTCCTACCTCTACCACCACCACCACCTCCTCCTCCACCTCCACTTCTTCTCCCTCCGAGGGGACAGAACCCAACGAGGGAACGAAAGAGGAAGAAGAAGGCGAAGATGACGACGACGACGACTGGTGCGCCACGCACCTCGACCACGGCTGCCTAACAGGCCTCACGTCCGCAATGTACATCGACGAAGCCGCGCACCCGCCCCACAGTACCACCAACAGAACCATCCCCCTCCCCGAGCTACACACCAGCCCCGATCCCAAAGCCGGATTATACATCCGGTCGCGAACGGGCACCATCGTCAAGGTGAATATTCCGAAGGATTGTTTGGCGTTTCAGACGGGGGAGGCGTTGCAGCTTATCACGAGGGGGCAGTTTCGAGCGGTGCCGCATTTTGTGAAGGGGGCGAAGGGGGTTGGGAGGATTGCGAGGAATACGTTGGCGGTTTTTACCCAGCCGAATTTGGGGGAGGAGGTGCAGAAGGGGGTTACTTTTGGGGATTTTGCGAGGGGGGTGGTGGAGAGGACTTATTGATTTGATGTATGGTGTACTCTGGTTTGTGGTATAGGGAGAGGTGGGTTTTGTGTATAGGAGGAATATGGCTTTGCAATGTGGGTATTTGAATAATACATGGATTACGGCAGGCTCAACTATCCCGTCGGGCCCGTTTGCTTTGTGGTTCCTGGTCTGGCAGATAGTCGCCCTCCTCTGTCTCCTCTGTCCCGCCTCGTAATTGTTCAATGTGCAGCGTGAAATCCTCTTCTTCCGTTTCCTCATCATCGTCTCCGAGGGACAGTCGACTGGTCCCCTCCTCCGCAGAGCTCACCGGGTTGCTCATGTCCGTGGCGCCCAGCCCCATGCTAACCAGCTTGCTGAGCTTGCCGACCTTGGCAAAGTTGAGCCGGGACTTGGCCGACGGCCGTCCAATATCGCCAGGGACCTTGGCCTGCTGGAGATCCGACGGTCTGGCCGTGCCGTCCAGCACTCGGAGGTTCGCCTGCCACATCTTGACGTTGCGCGCATCACTGTAGTGGCCGACGTCTTCGCCGTTGAGCGAATCGATGGCCAGCGTCTGGGTGCGAAAGTCTCCCCAGAACCACGTTCGGCCTCCGGGGATCCGCTCATCAGCTTGGCGCGAGTATGCTCGTCCGCTTGCCACTCCGTGGTGATCATACCCCAGTTCGAGGGACCCGAACATGAGCTGCAGGGCGTCTGGCTCGTAGAGTCGGCCAAGAATCATATCCTGCGATATATCCACCGTGGCCCCGGGGTGGACGGGGTACCACTCACCGTACCCGTTCATACCCACCGTATGGAATGCGTCGACGACCTCGTCCGGGGTTAAGGGTTTGGGCTGTAGATGACTGCTGGCTAGGGTGACACGTCGGTGACTGGTGGTGTAGACCTTCCCTCGGATGCGCACCTGGTATGTCTCGGCCAGATGTTTGGACTTGATATCATCGTCGCATTGTTTCAGTTCCAGTCGAATCTCTTCGATGACCATGACGTCGGTGACCGGTCTGGTCTCATGGGGATGTTCATTGTTGCCGGCGGGCTTCAAGCGGACCGCATCCCCAACGACCAAAAGCTCCGCGCCCAGGAAGATTCCCCGGCAATAGATCGATGCATCAGGCCAGGTGCCTTTGAAGTAGTACTTATCCAGGAGGCTGAATGACGACATGATCGTCATGGCGTATTCGACAGACGGATGCAGCCCCTCTCGAGGGATATTCTGCAGGAAGTGCTCGAAGGCGCCGAACGGTTTGATCGACTTCAAGTATACGTACTTGTAGTGCAGGGAATAGCTCTTGTCGGGACTGTGCGGGTCAGGGAAGGTTTCCACCCGGAATCCCGAATAATTGATACTCCGTATTTTCGAAGATGTCGCGACAATGTCCTGGAAGATGGTATCTTCCTCGGGAACCTGGCTAATGATCCCTGCTCGCCATTCAGGAGTCCCCAGCCACCGCTTCTCGCTGGGGGAATATATCTGGACTCCACTGTGCTCCGGGTTCCACGCTAGTTCACCTTCAAAATCTGGAGTCCAGAGCACGACTTCTCCCGCACGGGGCAGGAAAGACGGTTGCATGTCTAACTTCTGCAGGTGTTCATCGAGAGCCGTCCGTTCTGCTCGCCAGTCCATACTTGCCGGTTCGGTGATGTCCAGCTCCAGTGAGCCCTTCTGTTTGAGCTGTAGAACTGCGCTCTTGAACACGTCTGGGGTCCCTTCGTTATCCGTTGTAGGACATGTAGTGAAACCAGAGGGCCTCCCCGGAGGTCTACCCGGCCTGCCTGGGGGTCTGCCTGGTGGCCTTCCCGGGGGTCTTCCAGGCGGCCTTCCCGGTGGTCTCCCGGGTGGTCTTCCAGGCGGTCTGCCAGGTGGTCTGCCAGGTGGCTTACTGGAGCCTGATCCAGGTGGTCTTGCAGGCGGTCGACCAGGTCTCCCTGGCAGCCTTCCAGGCCCTCGCCGTACTGAGCCATCCTCCACTGACGGGTTTTAGCGTAGTCTGACGTTTGGGTTCGTTGAGACAAACCTCCTTGACGCTTGGCCAGCTTCACGCATAATTCACAGGTGCAGGGCTCTTCGCCCCCTGTCATCAGATAGTAGAAATGTGGAAAGAACTGTTTCGTGGAATTAAAAACCAGGTTCACAGGATGGCCATAGATTAAACGGTCACGCTGGTAGAGTCAGATGATGATACCCAAGTGTAGGGCTTGTAACCTACAATTTCGGGGTTCGCCTGACGCGGCCTGTCAAAGAGAGCATAACCATCGGGCAGACGGTCGAGAATGTAGTTCACCCCTAATGAAGTCAGTGGGTGAAACAAACGGAACTATTACTTCAGATGTTGGTGGGCTTGTGGCAACACGATGCGTACAGAACAAAGGCAATAGAAGAAAGGAAGTATTGAAATCGTATCTGCAGCAGACAGGCTTCTCCAAGTTTCTTGTCTGCCTTAATATCCTTTTTTTCCCTCTTTAAGAAGAAGCGGTTGTTGCTGATCTCCATAAGTGATGGCGAGCAGACATCAACCGGCCCAGCGCACCCCAACTGTTACAAGGAGCATAGCATTAAATCACACCACAAGCTTCAGGAAAACTTTCACAAAAGACAACTCCAATCAGCAGCAAAAAGAGAAGAAAAATCAACATACCTCGCTGATAAGCCCCCGTCTCTTGCAACCACAGTTTAGCCAGCTTCACTCTGGCCCGTTTATCGCTCGCCGGCCTGTTGCCCGCCTCTTCGGTGGGCCAGCTGGACTCGGTACCATCACTGAAGGATTGATTAATTGCAATGACGAGCCGGTTGCCCTCATCTGAAGAGGACAAGTCTTCTATCATTTCAGACATAATTAAAGGATTTATTTCGGGGGTTTTTTTTTCTCGTGCTCTTTTGGTTTGGGAGCAGTAGAATTAAAGTAGGATGTGAAAATTGAATGAAAATGAAATGAGGTGGTTATCTTGCCAGGAGAATCCACATCATGGGGGTTGGAAGTAATACGGGGAAACGCTAAAGTGCAAAGGAGATTAACACAAGTAGTCAACGGTAGAAATGAAGGCGAGCAAAGAAAGGAGCGTGCAGCTGGCGAGGAGTAGATCGTGCCTGGCACGGGCGAGTGGCAGGTTCCGTGCTGTTGCCGTGGTGGTGGTCATGTGACCCTACGAGGGCGTGCAGAAGGCACGCTGCGATGCACTTACGCATGGCAATAAGGAAGGATATATTGCTATCATTAGAGACGCAGGTCCCAGTTTATCTTCGAAAATATGTTGGGAAGTGAAAACGTCAACAGCCACCTGCTGGGTAGGAAACCCTACCGCGGGCCATATCACTCCTCAACTGCCTGTCCAGCTTCAGATACCGCCTCATAGGGCGGTGGAGCAAGCTCGCCCTCTTCAATCCAGACCTTGCGCAGCTCGTCCTCAATCTCCTCTCGCCGTCGCTTCCACTCTTCGACCTTGTCAAGCCGCTTGCGTATCTCCTGCAGCTCCTTCTCCACGCCCAGCTTCTCCTTCGCCGTACCAATCCTCTCAAACTCCCATTGTTCGCCTTCGTCTCCAATGTTAATGCTGAGGTTGTAGGTGTGGTACTTCTTCAGGGACGCGCGCGTGGAAATCGTGATCAAGGTGATTCCTCGCTCCTTTGCCCGCTGGTACAGTAGGCCCTCGACGTCGGATGAGACCGCAGAGGTTCCTTCATCAAGGAAGGCGTACCGAGGCTCGTGGTAATAGATGCGTGCCAGGGCCATGCGCTGCTTCTCTCCACCGCTCAGCACATCTTTCCACTCCTTGCGACAATCCCATCCGCCCTCGCGCCCAGGGAGGTAGCCCAAATGAGCGTCATCCAAGACCTCCTGCAGAGCAGCGTCGGTTATCCCAGCCTCGTGCATATCGACTGCGGTGTGAGGGTAGATGACTTGATCACGCAGAGTACCCACGCTAAGATACGGCCGTTGGGGAAGGAACATGATGCCGTCAGGCCCAAACCCTCTTGGGCGACTGACCAAGCCGCGGTACACTGGCCACAACCCAGAAACAACCCGCGCAATAGCCGACTTGCCTACTCCATTCGGTCCGGAGATCAGGAGGTGGTCCCCAGAGTGCACGACAAATGACAGCGATTCGAGCAGTTCATCGCCACCACGGGGATAGAGTGAAGGGGCGACAACAGGGACTTGCTCCAGACGCACACCGTCAAAGCCATTGTGGATGGTTCCTTGTACATCCGCAAGCGAGTAAAGCTCGGCATGGGAGTTGCGCGGGGGGTAGTAAGCATTCGCATGGACTCTGTGAAGCGTAGAGATCAAGCTGTAGACTCGAGACGTATAACCGGCCAGCTCCGAAATATCCTTGATGCTATACATCATCCGGCCACCGGCGTCGGCCAAGGACAGCATCAAGCGCTTGTTCGTGATGAACTCCTTCATGCGATCCCGTTCTCGACCAGTTTCTTTGGGCAAATCGACCAGCTCCATACCCCCACCCAAGCCACCCCAGGCCGGAAGGAAGATTGGCAGAGACGTGATGAGGTAGCCAAACGCTGACCAAGCATACTTCAGGATAACATCTTCGAGCATGTTATAGCGGATCTTGAGACTGTAGATGCCCTCCATCCAGCGTTGAAGATCTTTGAAGCTCCTCGCTAGGAAAACTCGTTCGATGTCTGCACCGCCATAGAAAGAGATTTCTTCGGCATTGGCAAGTAAGCGAGCGTGTAGACCTCGGAAGTCGCCCTCCTTCTTGCCCTCAACGGCCTTGAGCTTCCCGAAGGGTGGTGAGAGCTTCCTCAGAACTGCTGCTGTACTGAAGTAGCCCGTGAGGATACCCGTCAGGGCCAAAGGCCCAAGGGAACGGTACAGTTGATAATTGAAGACGAACAGGTCCACCATAGGCTTCCCCATGGAGGAATAGAGTGCAGCAGCTGCAGAACAGAAGAGGGTAAGATCCTGGGTAATGAACTGGTCCGGCCCTTGGCCAACACTGCCATCCAGATTCATCAACTTGTAGTAATTGTTATCGCTGGTGAGATAAAGATCATGGATATACCTCGTCAGTCGGGTCCGGAAAGCAATAGACACCTTCGACTGGAGGAACTTGATCATGGCGTTGGTGTAGGAAGCAAGTGTACCAATCCCGCACCATTTGATAATGCCCCAGGTAAAAGCACGCCCTTTACCAGAGACGAGGTCCCTCACAATCTCGCCATCGAGGCGTGCGATCAATAGCGATAGGTATGTCCGCAATAGCAAGAAAAGTCCATGACCCATCAGCAATCCAGTCTCTTTACTGCCCCATCTCGGCACCATAATACTTCCAAGGCTGAGAAACTGGTGGAGAAACGCCAGATTCAGGCCTGGTTTTGTGGTTGGCGGCGGGATCTGATTGACCGACTCTCCATCGCCTACACGGGCGGCGGCAGGCGGGTTCAAGAATAACCGCCGGTGCGCTTCGAAAGTCGTTTGTTTGGTGGGGTAGATCTTGACCTTGGAGGTCATAGAATCCTTATAGGGCACATATATGGTGCGAGTTCCATCTTTGCCTCGAATCCCAGAATTTCGACGCAACAAGCGACTTCCCCGTGCACGTTCTTTGGCCCTCTCATGAAACCATTTGTAGCCTCCATACCCGGAGCTCAAGATCGATAGAATCAGGGCAAGGGTGGCGATGATTTTGGTTGTTTTGGATGAACGTTTTATCCGGGAACGAAAGAGGCCGGCATAGTAGTTGAACAGAGCAACGAGAGGATCCTCTCGGGGTCGAAGCGTTGATTGAACGGCCATCGTGCCTCGTCTAATATACACTCTCTTTCAGCAAAATTCGTGTTCTCCGTATTGCACAGTGCCGTCGCGGCAGCTGACATCCTTAGGCCACGCTGTCGAAGGCCATGAGAAACGATTGCAGGGATGACGCGCGTATCCCTATGGGTTGCGAGTTGAAGTTGGATCGAACGTGAAGAGGAGAAGTAATAGCAATAAAAAGGTCTGTTATCAAATGCTAGCTGACAGCTCACTCAGCAGGTCACATTCTGGGTGAAGCTGGCAAGGTCGATGCTGGAGCGATTGCGAGTTGACGCATGTGAAGACCTCGGGCCAAAATGCGGAGGGGCGGAGGCACATCTCACGTGCGGAGTCCCCAGATCATTAAGTCAAGATCTGTTCCAAGGATGGAGCATTTAATAAACTTTTGCTATCAGCTACTTTTGAAGCCCAGAATAGGAGTAGCATCCAGGAAAAGCGATGTTTGGGCTAGTCGTCTTAGGACGCCCAGGTGTCCAGGGACCCATTGACATCATGAGTGCGGTTGAGGTCGGGGTTCGATGGACTCTCGGTATTAAATACACGATCTCAATACGGAACATTCTGATCGCGAAGACATCAACGATGTTGCCTGGAAGCGCCCAACTTCCTAAACCGACCAAGACCCCTGCAACTCGATAGCACACTAATTTCGAGCTCCAAGTACTATTACGACTCGCGCGGTTAGCTATCGAGTACAATGGTGGCATCCAATCCCAAGTGGAGAAGGGTCCTGGTCATTAACACGGTGGATAGATTGTGTACTTTTGGCTGTTCCTGGTTATATCTACGACGACGATATCGGGCATTTTACCGGCTGGTGATGGTATGACTGCCTGTGGCATCATCCGATAGAAAGTACAGTCGGGACACGATGGATCGATCTGATGTAGGCCTGTTAAGCTTCAATAGGCGGGTAGGTTCCGGTAAGACACAGGAGTTCTTTAAATATCGCACGAGGCCTTGCTCCTCAACTGAGGTCAGTGCAGATGCCGTAAGACCTTACTAAAAGCATCGCATCTCAGGTACTGCACGCGAAGAAGGCCCTGTGATCAGATATTTCCGGATGGGGTTCGGGTTTGATGTGAACTTTCTGGGTTCAAACCAGTCACCGTAGAAGGGTCTTGTCCATGGGCTGGCTACAGAGTTAAGACAAGAATAGCATCCCAAGACGCTGAAGCTCTCACTTAATGCGGGGTCGCGGTAGGACAATACCAAGAGTGGAGAGAGCATGGAGATCTAGTAATACCACGTAATTACCGACGCCTTTCTAATCACCGTCAATCTGTCGACGATAAACCGAACCCGTCTTAACATACCTCTTTGAAACAGAGGTTGACAATCGCTTTGACTTCATGGCAAGATGAGCTACTCCGTAGAATGCGCCACTCTCCCTGTGTCACAATTTAACCCCACAGATATCTAACTGAAGGACATTGGAATGTTTCACGCCGACGGAAATGCTGCGTCCTTGTGGTTGTTGCTTAGCTCTTCCTGCAAATGATGGATGGCTGCAGATGCTCTTTCTCGGACGGGAATAGGATCGTCTTGATGCAGACCGTTATTGCCTCAAAGGCAGGGTAATACGACCGGAAATCACGGGGCGTTAATACCTACAGTATCTAGGTATGTGTGCAGGTATGCAAGTATGAGTACGGAGGCAGCAGAGGACCTCGGTCTCTGCCGCGCAGGAAGATCGACCCTCCCTGAGTCCCTAGACGACTGCACGGACCTATGCTTGTTAGACAGCATCCGATTGCAGGTGATCCTAAGTAAGTAGATGCATGAAGTCCGCCCCGGGCGCATCATCCGCCAGCCATGGTGATGGACTAACGACCAGACATGCTAGGTTTGAATGGGGGCTTTGCCAGTAAAGCAGGGAAGATACCTAGATACCTAGTACTAGCAGCGCAAGTCCGCAACAGGTCACTGGTGGGAGATAGCCAATGATAAGACTGATTATAAGAATAGGATCGGCCCAATCAACGACCGCCCGAGAGGGACTGAACTACTACTGAAGTTGACGATAGGTAGGCTGTCGCTATGCGGAGCCGTAAGGCACACGGGGTTTAGGCCGAAGCCTGGAAAGAAGAAGAAGCGAATAAGACCGAGTGCTGTCGGGGTGGAGGTGCCGGGCCAGCATCTCAATTCTCAAGACGAAGACATACCACCAAGTCAGTAATGATCACCCACAATAGCCGTAAGTTATTCCTGGTCTTACCTCCTTTCGTACTAAGGTTGCCCGCATGGCTGAATAGAGAGCCGTCACCTGGAACTTTTTCAGGGTTTGGAAGGTGAAATGATTGCAGTTCTCCATGATTGCTTTGATCATGAGGAATGACACGCTGCAGGTTCAATGTAGGTGGTGCAACCAGGACTGATCCGGCTCGCAGACAAACATGGATAACCACCGAGGCAAGTGCTACGAAGTAGGTATAGAATAAGAAAATCGAGGGGGGGGTAAATTAAAGAGAGGAGCAAATACGCATCACGACGACACATTCTCTAGCCAGGCTATTAAAGTGCCCGATATACCCAGGCTGCCCCCGATTCGCCCTGGAAGCGCCCACGGAAAGAACGCGAACAAGATCCCTGCGCCAAGAAGCTTGGAATATATGCGCTACGGGTCATGGAGGACGATGAATAGTAAATACTCTGTATTGAGAGCGGAAGTGCCATCCTCGGATTGGAGTTTGAATCATGGGTAAATGAGTAATACCAAATGGATCATTCAAGGCAGGTCTCTCCGGATGACTCGAGTCGAACCACCACCTCCACCACCACCACCTGGGCGTGGATGCATGAATTACAGAGTACTCCGTACATCAGTACGGAACAAGTACTAGTGGAGGACTGGAGATAGGTAAGTAAGGCATGTCTGCTCTGTATGCAATCAACCCAGCATACTTCCAGAGGCTGCTTCTATCCTTGTCGTGCACATGTCTGACTATGTATGTATGTACGTGGTCAACCTCACATGGTTCCTCATGGTTGCCTCTTGACATTCCCACTTCTCTGGTCTCGGGCAAAGTTCAAGGTACGGGGCATCTCCCGTCAAATCAGCCCCAAGCCTGCTGGAGGGAACGGAACTTGCTCCAATTACTGGACCGGCCAGTAGGCGTCCGAGTGTGTCTGGCCCCAATTCTGCAGCCCTGCATCTTTTGGTCCAGACCAGACTTGGCCTGTGTTCTTCCGTACTTGCCTTCTTTTTTTTTTTTTTTTTTTTTTTTACCTCCTTTCCTCGATCCGTAATTTCTCTTGCGTTCTCCATTACCCCTTGCCCCCCCGTTCCTTTGAGGCACACCCGCCCCGAGTGGCCCATCAACGTCGCTACTGGTTAATTAAGGTCATCACTTCCAGTAAAGTCCGCGCGCGCAGGCACGGCGGTAGTAATTTTAATTTGATTATCACGCCTACTATAATAATCGATTATTATTATTCGTATTATTATTATTACTATCATCTTCCCCCCCTCCCCTCCCTTCTCCTCTTTCTCCCCCCCCCCCTTTCCCCTTCCTGTTCCTCTTAAACCGGTTAGCCGCCAGTCCAGGAGCTAAGGACAAGCCACTCTGCTACTAGAGGCCTGGCACCATCATCACCCGGCTTTGCTGGACGACTCCAGAGGACCGTCGATACCGTCGACTTCTGTGCTCCCCTGGTGCTCGTCTTGACTGTTGTAGACGCCATCGGCTTGTCCTTCTGACTGGACTCTTGCCTGTCGACTAAGCGAAAGGGACGAACCCACAGTACAAGAAACCGATCCCCAACCGCCGATCCGATTCCTGTCGGAGCCCTTTTTAGAGTGTCTTTTCACCTTAAGTTCCCTCCCGCTGGCCAGCAACCCGTCAGCCCCAGTGCCAGTGCAACAATCGATCCATACCCTAAATCGTTTACGTTACTACTGCTCACTACCACCTCTCTTACCTTGCCTTGCTGGCGACTGTTGCTACTACCATCCTTACCTCCACTTCTCTTCGTACCACTTTAAGAGAGCTGCACCCTGGCTCGACCACGTGATCCCCTGCTCCGACAGCCTGCGCGTCCACGCTCGAACCCTTTACTGCGATCATCCCCCGACCCCGTCCCCGATCGTGCCGGTCGCATATGCTTTTATGCCCGTTTGCCGTCAGGATTCCTGGACATTGGAGGGAGGACTGATAAGATTTCCTCATAGCAACGAGACTTAGTGCTGCGCACTAGCCTCCTTCAAGGCGGTGGTCCGGGACCCAGAGAGAAAGAAAGCTAAGCAACTTACTGGTACGACCTTGCTTCTTAGTAACCGGCCTCCATCCCATCCCATCCATCCATCCAGTACGGGTGAGAGCCAGGAGGCGTGACTGCACTCTTCTCTTCCTTGCCCGCCCACCTCCACTCCCCCCCCCCTTCTCGGCGGTAACCCTGGTGGTCATTCTCCCCGACCCTCCATCGTCTCGCCACCCTCCTTCCCTCCGGTTTTTGTCCTTGTCGTCCCCGTGAACCTCGCTCTGCTACCCTCAATGCTCGGAGGGAGCTTAGAGCGAGATTCCTCACCTTCAAATTCCAAGGCGGCCACCGCAGAAGCGCCCATGCCTATCGCGACGAGCCACCCCGATTCCAGTAAGTTTTCCAGCCCATTTCTGGCTTCGCGATAAATTCTCCGATGCGCTTGGCTTGCTCCCGAGAATCCTCACTGATCGCGTCTTGGTTAGATCCTGAATCGTCGCCTCAGGACCAGCCCGCTAGCACCGATGCGTCGCCTCCGTCCACCCATCTAGAGCCCTCCAATGCGGTTCAGGAGTCCGTCGCACCGGCTCAAGGCTCCGCCGGCGACTCGGCAGCCACCGCGGCGGATGCACCGAAGAAACAACACACGCTGTTGCCCATCCCGTCGCGTGCATCGTTGAAGGCGGACCGACAATCCACGCTGGACAAGAGCCAGGACACCGCTCACGATGACTCCGAGAATACTCTTCGCGGTTCCAAAAGAAGCATATTCAAGGGTCGGAGGGACCGGAGCAGAGGCAGCAGTATGAGGTCGCGTCGGCAGAACCAGGAGGGGGCGAGTTTGGAGGAAGACAAGGCTGCCAGTCCAGACCTGCGTGATCCGGCCAAGCCTGAACGGAGGAACAAGGTCTCGTACCGGCTGTTCGCCTTCTTGAGTTGCTGTTCCTCGACCAGCGATGATCCGGAAGATCCTGCCATCCCAGCGAAGAGGACTTCGAGACGGCCATCGGTCCCAAGCCCGCAGCCCGCTCCGGAAAAGACGGACGCCACGGCTGGGGATTCGAGCACCGCGGAATCCAAGGATCCGAGCTACTACCGGGACGAGAAACCCAACATGACCGTGACCTCGAACCAGTCCATGTCCCAGGTGGATGAAGAGCGCACTGTGACCACGCCCGACCAAGGCTCGCAGCTCGACGGCACAGCAGTACCTTCTGGCTCACCGGAGCCCGGCCATGAGCCATCTTTGGCGCAGGACAATGCCGACTCTCAGGGATCTGGGGTCGGTCAGAGTACTCAACCTGCCGCCACACCCGCTGAAAGTGCGGTTACCAGCAAAACGGATGATTTCGTCCAGAGGACGGAAGATCCAACCCCCCCAACGCCGACGGAGAAGTCTCCAGATGCTGTGGGGACCGACGAATTGCCCAAGCCACCATCGTCGGAGACTAGCTATGAGGATGAGAAGTATACTTCACATGATGAGGAGGCCACGGTGCTACCCGCCGAATTACCTCCTCTGATGGCTCCATCCGGGAATCACGCAGACACAATATTACATGATATGCAGCAACAATTCCTCTTGCCGCCGCCTCTTCCTCATCTTCGAGACCGGAAGTGCTTGGTGCTCGACCTGGATGAGACGCTAGTTCACAGTAGCTTCAAGGTCCGGGTCCTCTCCTTTCCACCAACCATACCAGCTGACACGGTCGCTCTAGGTTCTCGAACGTGCAGACTTTACCATTCCGGTGGAAATCGAGGGCCAATACCATAACATCTATGTGATCAAACGACCTGGCGTCGATCAATTCATGAAGAGGGTCGGCGAATTATATGAGGTGGTTGTATTTACCGCTTCGGTGTCCAAGGTAAGTTGCCTCCGGCCGTTGCTTTGACGGTCGCTGATGATTTACAGTATGGGGATCCCCTCTTGGATCAACTGGACATTCACAACGTGGTTCACCACCGACTGTTCCGGGATAGTTGTTATAACCACCAAGGCAACTATGTCAAGGTCAGTGCCTACCCGTGGACATTCCTTGTGGATACTGACATCTAGTAGGATCTCTCTCAAGTGGGTCGCGACCTGCGCGACACGATCATCATCGATAATTCCCCGACTTCCTATATATTCCACCCTCAACATGCGATACCCATCAGCAGCTGGTTCTCTGACGCTCACGATAACGAGCTTCTTGATCTGATTCCTGTTCTCGAAGACCTTGCCGGGGCACAAGTGAAAGACGTCAGTCTGGTTCTCGACATTGCATTGTAATGCCTGTAACTCTACTTGTCTGGCATTTGCATCACAGCATGCTTCTTCATTTGCGGGTCCAGTTGGTTGAAAGAAGAGTCTGATTTTTGAGGCAACTGCAGCCAGGCCATCCTGAGGATAGATCAGTCTTCTCAGGCTTCGAGGCCTGCGAAGTTGCACGGTGAAGATGTGTTATCCTTTTGCCTTTTTCCCTATTCCCTTGTTCATTGCAATATTCGAGCACCGGCCATGTTCCTTGTGCTCCCAGCGAGCCGATACCTGATTACCCCCCCTGTCTTGTTTCCTAGTGTTTTGACGTTCTTCTCTTCTTGATGCATCCTGCAGGCGTCCGTCTTGGTCATCAGCCAAAATTTCGCTGGTCTCATGTATACGCTCTCATTTACATTCCCTCTTTTCTTTCATCTGTCTTTTCTTCATCCCCATTTTGTGCTCTTTTGACTAACCGCAGCCCGTGAGAGGCTCGACTGCCGTCCTGGTTATTTCCTTTCTCCTTGTGACCCAAAACCGCGTTTTTGTCTTTGTGCACCATGATCTGCTTTTTGGTGACCCTCGCGTGTGGCATCTTGATATATGTCTCCAAGCGCCTGTCGCTGCTTCTGGTACACGCATAGTTTCTCCTCGATCCCGGATTGGCGACGGGGACTTTGCAATGTATATGTACTGGTTGGCGTACGTGCTGTACATAAAAGCGTCCGCCTCCATCAGCTGTCCCGTGTTTGAGTAGTTTGATTGAACATTTGACGAGACTATCCATACTTCGTTATAACCGTAGAAATGACGTAGCGAATGACTAGGTCGATAAAACGCAGGTGGGCATGATCGCAGCCATATAGAGTCGATCGCATGGCCTGGACGGGATCAGGCGGACAAAACCGCCGCAGTCAGCTTCAAATCCTGCAACCATCGCCTCCCACCACCCCTGCCCAGCAAATTCCCGAATTTCCTCCCTTTCTCCCGGCGCAGGCCTACTTCATTACTGGTGTTCCCCTGACAATCCGCGACTTGAGCCTCCAGCACCGCTCTTGGCATCGTCATACCTCCGAATTGCTCCCGGCCTCACCACCACCAAATCAATACCTCATCACCCACCCACCACGATTTCCTCTCCTCTCCACCCACCCCACCCCTAACACCCCTGACAACATCGCCACCATGAAGGATAAGAACGGTTGGGATGGAAAGCTCCGCGTCGAGCCTAAAGCCATCATTACGAATCCAGAAGCTCTGGAAGATCCGGATTACTCGGACTCGGATGCGCCGCCGGTGGAGGAGATTCAGGCTGATGAGGGTGGGTTATTTCTTGGGGGGATAAGGGCTAGGACGCGTTGAACTGGGACTGATCTGGTTTGCGATGTGCAGATTTATTAGAAGATGAGGATCCGAATGCAGAGGTATTACGGTTTGACGCGTTGATGGTGACGTTTCTATTGGATGCTAATATAGGTGATGGTGCTAGGAAATCGACCTCGTTCATTGTCGCATAGGGTCTATCCCTGCGTTACGGTTGGAGAGATTTTCCAAGGTGCAGGTATTACCTCCCCTCCCATCCCCCACCTCCCACTATCACAGTGAAGCTTGATGCGAATACATACTAATAATAGTGACGTGACGACAATAGAAAATATGCCTCCGACAGAACCAAATCTCACGAATCGAATTCCCCACGACCGTCGCCAAATCATTAACGGAACTGGATCTCTACGACAACCTGATCTCGCATGTCAAGGGCCTCGATGAGTTTGAGAACCTGACGAGCTTGGATCTGAGTTTCAATAAGATTAAGCATATCAAGAATATCGCGCATTTGATCAAGTTGACGGATTTGTACTTTGTGCAGAATAAGATCTCGAGGATAGAGGGCGTGGAGACGTTTACGGCGTTGAGGAATTTGGAGTTGGGGGCGAATCGGATTCGGGTGCGTTGATCTTAGTGTGGGGAGATTGGTGGTTTGGAGGTGAGCTGACTGGTGTGTAGGAGATTGAAAATCTGGATCAGTTGAAGGCGCTGGAGGAGCTGTGGTTGGGGAAGAACAAGATTACGGAGTTGAAGGTATGTCGTGTCTTGTGGGTGATGGTGATGGTGATGGTTGACTGACGGTGATAGAACCTCGATGGTCTCTCCAACCTGCGCATTCTATCTATCCAGTCGAACCGTCTTACGAGTATCACTGGCTTGTCGAACTTGAAGAATCTGGAGGAACTCTACGTCTCTCATAATGCGATCACCGATCTCAGTGGACTCGAGGAGAACACGTCGCTACGCGTGCTGGACTTTTCCAACAACCAGGTTTCCAAGCTGGAGCATCTGGAGCATCTGAAGAACCTGGAGGAACTGTGGGCGTCCAACAACCAGCTCTCGAGCTTCGATGAGGTGGAGCGTCAACTCCGGGACAAGGAGAAGCTACAGACGGTGTACTTTGAGGGCAACCCATTGCAGATGAAGGCGCCGGCTCTGTATCGGAATAAGGTGCGGTTGGCGATACCGCATATTATGCAAGTCGATGCGAGTGAGTACCTGCTTTGACATACCTGGTGAAATCGCACTAACGAGCGCAGCGTATATCCGGGTGACCTAGATGCAACGACAGGACCAGCAGCTAGCGCTGATCTTCATGTCATCGATAGCACTTACCTACTTTTAGAATTACGATATACGAGTGATGTAGCGTATTACCCCCATCCAATATCCAATAGTATACATCAACTCCATACCCAAATCCTTCATGAATTCATAACCTCCTTCCTCTCCCCTCCTACCTCTCCCTCTCCTTCCGCCCCCTCCCCTATCGTCTCCCCATCCCCATCTACCCTCTCCTTCTCCTTCTCCCCCAACCCAAACCGATACAACCCCATCAAACTCTTCCCCCCAAACCTCCAAACATCACGATCCAAATTCCGCTTCACCCGCTCCGGCACCTGCGTCTTCCGCCCCATCGGCCCATCCGCCAAATAATCCAACGGGATGCCCGTCTTCACGAGGTCCTCGTACATGTGACTCGTCTTGTCCACGTAGAAGAATGTATGGTAGGGGTTGCGTGTCATTGCGGATGCGTGGTTGTGGCGGGAGGGTTGGATGGTGCAGGTTAGGGTGTTTTTCTCTGCTTCTATTTCTGGGGGAATGGGGGGGTGTGGTTGGGTGAGTGGTGTATGTGGTGCTGTGTGTGATTGTTTGTGTGATGATGATTGCGATTGTGATTGCGAATGTGTATGTGGATGTGTATGCAAAGAATGTACCCTCTCCCCGACACCAGGAACAGCAACAGGACTAGAGATAGGAATCTGTATCCTCAACGGCGACGCCTCCACCGCGGCCGTCGCCGCCGCCACAGACTCAAAAATGGCGATCGTATTCTCGGCCGATTTGGGCGATTTATTCGATGGGTCGTACTATTCCTCCCCCCGTTACCATTAGCATCTCATCACATACCCATCCAGTAAATCAAACAAATCCGGTAAGAGGGGGGTAAGGAGGGAAAGGAGGGAGGGTATGGGATACCTTTAAATTGCGAAACGTCACGACTTCACCGAATTTTTGGAGCGCAGCGAGAATGAGTTTGCTTTCGGTGAGGGAGCGGGGCGCGGGGGTGGTTTTGATGTGGATGCATTTTGGGAGGGGGGGCATGTTCTTTATTCCTTTGGGTTAGGATTGATGGATAATTGTTGGTGGGGATGGGGTTGGGTGTGCATTGTATGTTGGGGAGAGAGTGGAGGGAGAGAGGTGTGTAGGTAGTAGATGATGATGGGAGAAATGTTGGTTATCGGATCGCGTCTTGGCGGTATCTTATCGCCGCTTATCTACTATCTACATCATACATAGTGTGCTTAGTACTATGGTAGTATGGGTTGGAAGCATCATTCGTGAGATACATGGGGTAACATCGTCTAAAAGATAGGAGCGTAGAGGCCGTACTAGAATCAAGTCAGTACACACCCACAATAAGAGAAGCAGGGGGCAACTCACCCCCAGAGGATCATTAAACCGCAATCCCCGATCCAACGCACCAATAGCCTCCACCTCATCCTGCTCCAAATCCCACCCCGTGACATCCAGATTCTGTCTCAAGCGTTCCGGATTATTACTCTTCGGAATGACCGCAATGCCCCGCTGCGTCGCCCACCGCAACAACACCTGCGCCGGGGTGCGTCCATACTTCTCCGCCAACCCCTGGACAAGCCCATGCTCAAACAACGGCGGCGTATCCACCGCATTCTTGACATCCAACTCCAAGAAACTCAACGGCCCAAACGAACTATACGCCGTCACCGTCAAGCCCTCCTTCTGGGCATACTCCACCAGTCTCGTCTGCGTCAAGTACGGATGATGCTCGATCTGCAGCGTGGCGGGGCGGATGCGCGCATACCGGAGGAGATCCATCACCAGCTGCGCACTAAAGTTACTAATGCCAATACTGCGCGCCAGCTTCTGATCCACCAGCGACTCCATCGCCGTCCAGGTTTCCTGGATCGTGGCCGTGCCGAATTCCAACTTATTGGACTCGGACATCCAGCCCGGCGGGTAGCGGACGGCCGGGTCGACGTATTTCAGGGAGATGGGGAAGTGCACGATGTACAGATCGAAGTAGTCGATGCCCCAGTCAGCGAGCTGTTTGCGACAGATGGGCTCGACGCGGTCGCCGTCGTGGAAGCTGTTCCAGAGCTTGGAGACGATGAAGAGCTCCTCGCGCTTCACGATGCCCTCCTTAATAGCCCGGGCAACACCTTGGCCGGCTTCGACTTCGTTGCCGTAGTCTGGAAGGTTGGTTAGTTACGCTGTGGATGAAGAGGGTATGGACGAGGTACCGCAGGCGCCGTCGAACAGACGGTATCCCTCTTTGATGGCGTGGTAGATCTGGTCGGCGCAGGTGTCGTTGTTCACCTTCCACAGACCAAAGCCCACAAGGGGCATGTCGTAGCCGCTGTTTAGCTTTACGGTAGGGGAGGCCATTGTGATGGAGTTGAAGTCAGGTAACAGGGAGTCAGGTACAGGGGAGATCAGGATCAGGGGATGAAGGGAGAAGGGGGTTAAGAGGGGCACGACTACCCCTCGGCCATGTATCACGAACTTAAATCCATCGCGTATCCACTGGAGGCTAAATGAAGCGTGGCGGCTGTATGAGGAGTACGATGGAGAATGGCGCGATGGACGGAGGCGCTGCCCGCCCGGCTAAATGCAGCCCCCGGCTAAATGCTCGACCCTAACCAGGCCATGTCACTACGGAGGATTGCTTCTTACGGGAGTATATTCCATGTGGAGAAAAGGCAACGAGGTATCTTGACATTATTATACACTGCATAGAATCGAATCCAACCCAGCCAGAGAATTATTAAAAAGTACTTTTGCCATTATTATCATTACGTATCCGCCCATGCGGCCATTAAACAGCCTGCACCGTATTACTCGCCGCATAGGCCGAGTGTGCGTGCTCATGCGCTCCCCCATTCATCTCCGTCGGTATACTCCCCGGCCACTTATCCAGTTCCTCGGGCATGAACTCGTAGCTGTGGCTGGGGTTCGGCTCACGAGGCACCGCAACGTGGTGATCGGAGGTAGCATAAGAAATGTGGGGATAATGACTCCCGGGGATGTCGCCGGAGATGGCGGTGGTGGTGGGCATCCAGGACGCCTGGCTGTGGCTCATATCGTCCATCGACTGGGCGCTGGTCACCAACATGCCGTTCAACAAGGCGCTGTTGTCATGCACATTCACCCCAAGAGATTGGTTGTGAACATAGTGCCCATCATGCTCAAGGCTGTATGGGCTGTGGTTGGGATGGGCCAGAGGCACCTCAGGCATGCTGAGCATTGCCGTTCCCGCGCTAGAGCCGCCGAGACTCGTCGGCTGGCTGATGTCATGTGGTTGAAGGTTAGGGAAAGCATCCAGGCCCAAGGTCACAGCGATCTTATCGCTCAACCGGTCTTCCTGCTTGATCGGCCCAAGGAAGTCAAATGGCGCGTTGAACATTTGCGCGACGCTCTCCTGAGCCGCCGAATACAAAGGCCAGGAGCTCTGCGGGACATTGTTGTGCAGCAACTCGTGCGATTGCGGCTGATGGTAGACATTAGGTCCCGGCCGATTCAACAACATCGAGTCGGCCAAGGACAATGGGGGAGGAAGATCGATTCCGGTGGCGGTCTTGGGGCTGCTGTGAGGGATCCGCTCGGATGGGATCACGCGGCGCCACGTAGTCGTACCAACGACGTCGCGGGGCAGCGTCTGTCGAAATTTCCAGAGAAGGATTGCCACCCGCTTCTTTTCGCCCACGGGCTGTCCGGAATAAGGATGGGACATGCGCCGTGAACCGTAGGGGGCCATGGCCCGGATTTCCTGCACGACCGTCAGGTGACGGAGAAACTCTCTGGCTTGCTCGGGGGCATGGTGTCCAGCACTCTCAGCCAGCTTTTGATCTTGTGTGAGCTTGGTGAAGCGGTTGGCCCACCATTTGGACTCGAACAGAGGCTTCACTTTCGTGTGCGTCGTGGTGTGCACTGGCCGTGCCACTTCCTGGCGCCCTTGGTAGATTTCTTGGCCATTCTCGTACATGTACGTCTTGCAGGACCAGTTCTCCAGGTCATTAAGCATGGGAACCCCCGCGGCATTCGCTTGCGCAAAATCCAGTTCCAGGTGAATCCCAAGCTTCGAGCCAGCCGCGGGGAAGTCGTCCAGGAGTTTCAAGTTTGCTTCAATCAGAATAATGTCGCAATCCAGGGGCGAGTTGGGATTGGCCATCAGTGAATTAAGGTATGGGAAGGATGATTGCCAATTTCTCAGCTCGTTCAGGGAAATCGGGGCGACAGGGTGCCGCTGGTCATCTTGGAGGCGGCTGTAGATATGGCTCCCATCCTCGATACGGTCGGGCTTGTCGGGCTCGCTCACCCACATCCCAAAGACCAATGCTTGGATGGTGTTGATGTTGGTGTCATGCCAGCTAGGATTCAAGGCAAAAGGAGCCGGCGGCAGCTCGCCTGCATAGGCCTGCCTCATAGGGTCATGATAGGTGGGGTGGAGGTGATTGCCATAATGACTTGACAAGGGAGGATCCATGGGAGGCCCCCATCTTGGACCAGTGGGCGGATGTTGGTTGCTCGAGCGGACGGCCGCCTCTTCACGTACAAGTCGTTCCCCTAACGCTAGTCAGGCCTGGTATCCTTTGAAGTACGTGTTGGAAGGTACTTACAGTCGGGGTCCCCCTTGAGGAACGAGTCGAGAACTTGGAGGTGACTGGAGACTTGCTTTCTGGTTCTTCGCTTACCAGTCTTCTTGAAGATGAATTCAGCAATGAGCTCATTTCGACCATATGACTTTCCTCGCTCGGACCATTTCCGTCGGCCCATTGGCGGATTCGCCTCGAGAGCTATGCGGTGTTACTATGGGTTGCATCACACCAGGCAGGAGTCTCACCTTGTTGAAACGCGTCTTCAAGTTCGTCCGACCATACCGGTTCCCCATCTTTGCCAGTGTCCCGACGAGGCCGGGATCGGTACTCCAGATACTTGTTGGACCGGAGATAGCTTCTGGGCCTGCTACGAGGACCGATTAGGCTGGGCCCAAACGAATGCAAGCGGCGAAGCTTCTTGCTCTGAAGCCGGAGGTTCTGAGGGGGCTGAAGGGTGGTGGGAACAGTGGGCACTGGATGTGTTGGAGCTGGGGGTTGAGGATACTTGAACGCAAGCTGCTGCAACGGGTCGTCACGACCAACGGCGCCGCTGTCTGCTAGGTTGTCGGAGTAGGACTGGACGTTCCCAGAGGTATTCTGTAGGGCCCGGTCCGTATGGGCTCCTAGGCTCTCAAGAGTCGACTGGTGTTGAGGCACAATGCACCCCGTTTGCCAGTGAGCCATCGAGCGGACCACCGGAGAGGATAGGCTCTGAGAAAGAATGATGGAGAATGCCAAAGAGATGGATGAGGAGGAGTGCAAAATGCTTACGACTGCCTACCAAAGAACTCTCAGTAGTCACAACCCGGCAATCAAGAACGTAGATGCTTGGAGAGAATGTAAGAATTGGGAGAGAGAATGTGGGAGCGAGCAGCATGGTGTTTATAGGGAACCACTCTCGCCCTGGAGAGGGAGGCCTAGTGGCATAGCTGAATCACGCTCCGTGTTGATACACCACCCCTCTAGGGCAACGTCGACGGTTCAAGGCGGGGAAGGGAATCTCCTCCCAGGCTTCACGCGTCCAGGTCGAGCTATGAACGAAGGGAAGATCGTGTCCGAGCAAATCAGGAGGGAAGGAACCGCACGATGGGAACGAGCGGAAGATTAATGCAAGGGGCCCTCAGGGAGCACGAACCAGTGAGCTGCTCCTCGGAAATTTTTGTGCACGAGATGAGCATGGACAGCGACGTCGAGGGCCAGGTACAGGCAATCCGACCGTCAAGGCCGTGGCAAAGACCAGGCGTTGGAATGAGCCGCAGCCAACGACGTCGTCCATCGCCCTAGGAGTGGAATGTCAAGCTGGTTACGTAGATCATGCCGGAATGTTGCTGGGGATGATCCAAGGTCTAGTTATGCTTCACGCTGATAATCCAGGGTGCAAGCAACGAGGTGTATAAGGAGTTAAGGGAACAACAGCCTTGAATGGGCGAGGATAAGAAAACCCGCGATGGGATGACAGGATAGACTCGAGAAGGAGTTGCACTGCACGAGCGGACGGGTAACTCTGCAGGACGCGCGCGTATGTACGTGTTGACAGCCGCAGGAACGTGTTGCCTGCGTCCGCAACTCCATGTTCAGCGTCCGGGATGCAAGGGATATTAATATCAAAACCACACCATTGCCATTGTCTGTCCCTACCAACAGGGAGAAGGACCTCAGTCCTCTTCGCCGTCCTGGGCCCCTACAGTGAACTTTTTGCGCCCAGGCCCCGTAAGTTTCTGTAGCTTGACCCTGTCCACCTGCTCCCCTACCTTCTTCTCGATCTGTCGGATCTCTTCCTCCGCATCGATCGCCTCCTCGTTGGCAAACTCCAGGACCAGTTTCCGGCCCAGCAAATGCGTGTTTTTGAGCGCGTCCATGGCATTCTCCGCTTCACGAGCGCTTACAAAGTCCGCAAAACCGAAACCACGAGCCGTCCGGTCAAACTTCTGAGGCACCCGCACAGACCGCAGCTGTCCGTAGGCTCCAAAGAGTGACCGAACATCCTTCTTGGTGGCTTGGAACGGCAAGTTCTTAATGATAATCTTGGTCCTTCTGGCGGCCACCTTCTTCGCGGTATCTTCGCGCCTCCGCTCCTCAGCGGCATCCATTCCACGATGAGACACCCTGACTACCAGTTCATGTTGATCCAGCTTGTAGCCATTCATGGCAGCAAGCGCAGCCTGGGCCTGGGCCTTCGTCCTGAACTCGGCAAAGCCAAAACCCATGCTCAGGGTCTGTCCGGGCCGCTTAGGATCCGGCTTGGTCTTAACCTTGCCAGTCACAAAGCCATCCAGTGGCCGGAAGAGGTCCACGAAGCTTTGGTTGGTGGTAGCAAAGTTGAGGTTCTTTACGAAAAGGGTGGTAGTGGGTGTCAGCTGATCAACCTCATCTGCCGCGAAAGTGTCAGCAGTCGAGAAGCCTTGAGAGACAGCCTTAGTCTCTATGGGTGCTTGCTGCGGCACAGCCGCGGCATCAAACAGGTCCTTGGGGGCCTTCTCCAGGAAGAGGATGGAGTCTCCTAACTTCCGGTAGGCAAGACCCTTGAAAGCCTTTTGGGCCTCGTCAGGTCTGCCAAATTCGACAATGGCTATCGTCCCACTAGGAGGCATGAGTAACCTCGTAATCTGCCCGAATGGTTCGAATAATTTTCTGATCTCATCAGTCTTGACGCCGTACGAAAAGTTCTTTACTAGGATAGCCGTGTTTCCACGCTCCCGCTGCTTGAAGGCTTCGATATTGACCCCGTTAGCTGAGAAGTAAGCTTTCGTTTCTTGGATTACGTGGGTTTCGGCGTGGGCCTGCTTCACAGCAGCGTCCGATGAAGTAGGGTCCAAGAGATCTGCTTTTGAGACACCCAGTCGTTCCGCTACTGAAGACATGACAGCATCCGCCTGAATTCGTTAGCATATGAAGCTGGCACATCCATTGCACTACTCACATTCATGTAAAGGGAGTTCCAACTGAACGTGGAAGATGTAGCATCCATCTTCCGCTTGATTTGCTTTTGCTTCTTCAGAGGCAATTTCGACAAATCAGCATCATCGATCTTGTAGGTCTTCTTCGCAGCCGCCGGCAGAATGTGCATCAAGCGACCTTGGAAGTGTTTCCCATCGAGATTCTTGTAGGCCTCTACGGCCGCATCAGCGTCAAGGTACTGAATGTAGGCAAATCCCTTGCTGGTATTAAACCTGGTATCGAAAGCCACGTGAATCTAGTTTCATTAGCATCATCCAGAAAACTAACGAGTCAAAAGCAATCAAAGTAAGGTGTAGCTCATCAGATAACAAGAGGCATCTACTAAAATACTCTTTCCTGTTCACATCATGTGCTTTGCATCAGATGTCCCTATCAGGATGATCATCATTGAGCGGGGAGGTGGGTGTACAAGGCAAAAATAACGATTCTGACAGATCATGGATGTACTAACCTCTTCAATTCTCCCAAAAGGAGCAAACAGCGGTTGAAGATCTGACTCGGAGATATCGTAAGCAAGGTTTCTCACGAACAGACGTGCAGAAAGACGAATATTCTCAATATTCGTGTCGACCTCCGGTTCCTTCACTGTGTTCACAGCCTCAGTTGCGGCGGGTGCGACGATCTGAGCCTCCCTAGAGTCAGCATCTGCATCTTCTACTTCTTCCGCGGCAACAGATTCCTTCTGATGCGCAGTGCTAAATTCCGCCTGCTCATCCTCGTCGAGCAGACCAAGGAGACGACTCGTCTTGGAGCGGAGCCAGTCCGCATCCGTGACAGGTTGCTCCTCGGCCTCTGCGACAGTCTCATCCTGCTCCGCCGGAGACTCGGTGTTGCCCTCCTCAGTGTGGTCCACCACCATTGGTTCAGACGACACATGGTCTTGACGGTCAGTGTGTGTCTCCCTGGACTGATCATAGTCATCACCAAGCTTCGCCTTCTTCCTTTGTGCATAAGTAAGCTCCTGCGGTTCTTCCTCTTCAGCCGGCTTATCTGCAGGTGAGTCTTGCTCGAGCGGCTTGGGCATATCATCATCGTTCGCCCATGTCTTCTTCTTGGATGAATGCTGCATTACAGAGAGATATTCTTGCAATCGAGCGTCTTGCGGGGCATCTTGGCCATCCCGCTTACGCTTGAGGGAAGCTTCGGTGACATCGTCTGCAAAGGGCCTATCATGTTTGCCCGCTTTGCGAGTGGGTTCGGCATCAATCTACATTATTACTGGTCAGTTCCAAGACCATCGTCAGCGGGGAAAACAAAAGAAACGAAGAAGCAGTGAAGACATGGAGCACATACCGGCTTAGCAATGTCTACTGAGATCTTGGACATCTTCATGTAGGTCTTATTGAAATAAGAAACCGCCTGCTGCGCGGCCTCATGGCTCTTGAAGCCCACGAAGCCGATCCTGCGCTTGGGCAATACATGAGCGTCTGTGACTTGGAAGCGAGTAGCAAAATGCTTCCTCAATTGATCATCAGAAAGGGTTGGCGGAAGGCCAGAGACAAATACTCTGGTGCTCTCCATGATTGTGACAGTGGGTGCCACGAAAAGTGTCTGGAAGAAAAAAACCGAAAATTTTTGGTGGAATGTTTTTTTTGCTTCCTTATAGTGCCGAGGGCGGTGTGGGGGGCGGCCTGGCCCGTGCCCGATTTGCGCGGCGCTCATTGCGCGCAGCCAGCAATGTTGGTTCCCAATACTTCCATTGGGCTTCCTTGGAACTTTGTACAGAATAATTTGTTTAGGCTTGGTCCTTGTCTGAAATCCTAACCCTTATCAACACCACCTATATCCCAATAATCACCAGCAAAATGGCTAGCGAAAAGAAGGACAAGCTTGAGCGTAAGTCCTTCAGCAGCATTCTCGAGACAACAGCTAACATGAGCCTTTAGCGCAGATCAAGTCGGTCGATATGGTAAGAAGAATTGCTGGCGATAGCTGGAGCTGTGCTTACAGGATAATAGACCGAGGACATGCAGCAGGAGGCTGTGGAAGTCGGTATGGTCACCTCCGCGGGTAATCTGAAAGGGGGCTAATCCGATGGCTAGCAATTGAGGCGATGGACAAGTACCACATTGAGAAGGTTGGTTCGGTGACATCTGCCAGCGAACCTGGCTAACCGTCGCAGGATATCGCCCAATACATAAAGCGAGAGGTCAGTTTGCGCACGCCATCAGCCCGGCTCAACGCTCACATCCTATAGTTCGACTCGCGCAAGGGTGCGACATGGCACTGCGTGGTTGGCAGGAACTTCGGAAGCTTCGTCACGCATGGTGAGTGTCACCGACAGGACGTCAGGGGTAGTGGTTAACATCCTACAGAGACGAAACACTTCATCTACTTCTACCTCGGACACTGCGCCATCCTCCTTTTCAAGACCCAATAAAGATGCGGCCGCAATCCAGTCTATTCGCGGAAGCGATGTTATACCTCTTTCGGATAATTCATGCAGGGAGATATGCTATGAGGGCTCCCATACAAAAGCTGAAGGAGACTCAGTCATGGTCCAGAACGGAATGCTGTGGGGTTGCCTGGAGGGCCAACACGGCGGTGATTCTCGGATTTATCTGCTACCTGATCAAATTTCCAGGTTAATCTTTCTAAAATGGCTATTGAATACATTCTTGTCGTAGCAGACCTGCTGCCAGACCAAACTTTTACTGCTGTAGACACGTATTCACCCACCATGCAAACTATATATAAATGCCACCACCCCCTCCCCCTCCAGGGAGCGGAACGCCCAGACGCCAAGCCACAGCGCCACACGTCAGCCTCCAACCACAATATATGGCTGCCTTCCCCTTCCACGATAAACTTTAGGTAGTATTGACCGTCTGCCACGAGAACACGTCCGATTCATGAGCGACAAAGAATTCATATCCTAGACCCTCCCCCTGAAGCGATCCCTCACCCACCCCCGAACATCAAGCACCACCACCACCACCACCACCACCACCGCAATCATGGCCATCTGCATCACCTTCGGAACACACGGTATGTTACGTGCCCATCATCCATTATCTACTCCACTTGGCACCACCAACGTCATGACCACACTTTCCCCAGCAACCATCCCCAACATGGCCCTGCGAAACCAAACTAACTCCCAAATCTAATCCTCCCAGAATTCACCTCCATGCTAGAAGGTTACGAAAACGTCCGTGCCTTCTGCTATAACTGTGTGTTCTGGACCCTGATCTGCTTACTTTACTACCTTACCTAAATTTAGCTCTGTTCCTGACCCAGCCATTGACTGTTTGCCTGTTTAGGTCAACATTGGAATGGTCATTGTTTGACGAGATGGTGAGTTTACTGCCCCATACTATATCATGGGGAGATATAGGGAATGTTGATGTGTGCTAATGTATTTACGCAGGCCGTGGTTTACTGTTTGCTTTATTGTATGTTGTGTCGGCGCTAGGCGGCTATGGAACTTACTGACTGGACATAGCCTGTTATTCCTCTCGCGACGCATAAGTATAAGGTATACTAACACCGCCTCTTCTTCTTCTTCTTCTTCTTCTTCTCCTTCTCCTCGGTGTGTTGAATTCGATCTGATGTGTGAATAGGAAGTAACCTGCTACACGTGTCGCTTTACGCAGGATCTTCGGTATGTTCACCACCAGCACCGTCACCAGCACCAGGCAAAAAGCTAATGTATGTTCGCAGCGATCGCCCTGACATCACGCCCGACACACGACCTCCTCCAGGGGTGATACCGGGCCAATTACCCCAGGCTTACTACGGGGGCGGAGCACCGTTTTATCCTCCTCAGGGTTCGGGCCCGCCTCCGCAGGCGTCGGGGGCTGTGGCGCCGACGCAACAGCCACCGGCGCAGCAGGAGGGGCAGCATCAGGTGTATAAGTAATTGACTTTTTTTTTCGTGGGTGGAGTTGGTGCTGTGTTGTGCTTTGCGGGCTGGTTTGGTCGGTGTATTTATACCTTTTGCTCTATGCTTTTTTCGTTCATGTATGCGTGAGCTGCTGTTTTGCTTCTGATTTGCTGAATGCAGTGCATATTATTATGGTATATTTGGTAGTGGCAAACACTGTACAGGTAAACGAATGGGGTATATCAAAACAAGCCAACCATAATCCAAACCAACGTAACGGACATCTCATCACAAGTCTCGATCCAAAAGCAGGGCCACTCATTTAGTCATCATCTCCTTCTCGACAACTGGAGTCTGAACCCCCGAGACATTCTCACTAGTCATCTCCCCCATAATCGCCTTTCCTCGTCCCTTGCCCATCAAATCCATAGCCATCATCCTGACCGTCCTGACGATGCTAGCCCGTCCCTCATACAGCGGAAAGATCACCACACCAAAGGTCGTGCCAAAGAGCCAGATAAGACCGACGACAACCCACCCGGTGAAGAACTTCTTGCTGAAGACGTACGAGGTACCGTACATCGGGATGGGCCAGAGGATAAGGAAGCAAAAGACCATGGCAATGGTCAGGGTGCGTGAATACAGGGCCGCGCGGTTGAGTTTGCGCATTTCCTCTTCCTCTTGGGCGGCGGTCTGGGTGTTGATTTCGCCGGGGATGAGTTCGAGGTCGACGTGGGCGGCGGCGGCAACGTCGGTGTCGTCGACTCGGCGGATGGCTCGCATGGATTCGTAGTCGTAGTTTTGGGAGCCGAAGATGAGGGTTAGGATGGGGGAGAAGATGACGGGGCTTAGAAGAGCGGCGACGTTGCCGGCGAGCATGGGATAGCTGGTGTGATGTTAGTGGGGAGGGATGGGAATGGGAGTTGGGGTGAAACTGACTTCGCGCCGGTGGTTGTTACGGTCAAGATACCGTATTCCTTTTTGGCTGTGACAAGCCAGGCGATGAGAGACACGGCAAGCCCGAGGGGTGGCGAGGCTGCAGCTGCGATCCAGTTTTGGTGCTTCCAGATGAGAGACATTGCGCCTGGGAAGACGGCAGAGGAAATGATGACGCCCATTAGCAGGTAGAGATAGCCCATACCGATGCCGGCGTAGTAAAGGCCTGTCGCAAACGAAGCCATGACAACTGCCCAGAAGACGCAAGACATGTGCGAGACCCAAACGAGAGTCTTTCCCTTGGCAGATGGGTTGACGTAGGCCTGGTAGATATCGTAGGTGAAGATCGACGAAACGGCAATCAACTGAGCGGAGAAGGCAGAGGTGACAGCCATGAAGATCATGATCGTCGTGCATACCGCGCCACTGTAACCGAGAAGCTTCACTGCAGCAAATGGCAAGACAAGACCAGCTGTGACATCGTCCGAGCTCAAGCGCTGAGCACCCTCCAGGGAGAGAGCAGTCAAACCCATGGTGCTAGCACACAGCCATGGAATCGTAAACCAGCAAAGGCCACCAATAACGTATCCGGGGAAAGCATGCACGGGGCTCGCGGCAATAGCCTTGTTGTAGTATCCGTTGTCGAGGAACACGGTGCTGTTGAAACGGTTAGCAGGGTATCGATGGGGAGATAGAAATTTACGAACCCAAAGTTTCCAACCAGGTTGATCACCCAGAAGATGCCACCCTCCTTCGATCTCATAGTAAGGTAGCTTCCCTCGGCATTCCCCTCAATCGGGTGGAGTGTCGATGCTGCCACCAGTGCATCATAAACGGCACCGGGAGATCCAAGCTTGTCGCTAGTCGCGTAGGCAGAGAAGGAGAAGATGAAGATGACCACAATGATGACAACTGTGTGCATGTAGTCGGTAAGGAATGTAGCCTTGATACCACCAAACAGGGTATAGAGCACGACACCAATCGGCAGGAGGAAACAGGCTGCAACTGTATTCACTCCCGTGAGAGACGTCAGGACGGCAGAACCACCAGTAAGCAACATGGCAGTGACAAGGGTGTTGGTCATCAGGCAGAAGACAATGAATACGACATGCACGACGGTTCCATATCGAGCACGAAGGGCTTCGAGGAAGGTGTGCGCATTTGGAGCCCTCCGCTTGAGCTCAATGGCCAATGTAGCGAACAAGATAATCTGAACCGTAGCACCTATTCATCGGGTCAGAATTCATCTTAACTCATTTGTAACTGAAGCATGAGTACCTGAAGCGTAGAAGAAAGGACCCGAGACGCCATATTCATAGGCCACTGTGGTCGACTGAAGAAGAGTAGCAGCCCATGTCCAACTACTGACGACTGCCGCAGCAACCAGACCCGACTTGACGGATCTTCCTGCAGTTGAGAACATCTCCGACGTCTGCACTTCATGCTGGTATCTATGCAATCGCCGTTAGCTTCTTCACATCACGGAAATTGATCCTGTTGGGGAGAAGCAGTGGGTCAAAGCCATGTCCGAAAGATAGCCATGTCCGAAAGATATGCATACCGCTTCAGGGCCCAGGTGATGAAGATCATCAGCAGGGCAAAAGCAAACCCCAGACCAATGATGATGCCATAGCCGAACCCTTGGGAGAGGGGTGCTGTGAATGTGACCGTGTCCGAGGACATGTTTGCAACGGGACAAACAAGCTTAGTCGTGGCTGTATGAGAACTGAGGGAGACAACAAACGAAGCCTGGGGCACAGGCAGGAACATATAGGGCGCCGGACCCTTGCAAGATGTCCGACCTCGCAGACACCCTGTTGATCGGCGGAATTGCCATGTTGAAAGGATGATGACAGATCCAATATCATTGGATCCAGGCAGTAAAGCCTGGGGGAAAATTTGGCTGATAAGAGCTACACCATGGCGGCCGTTTCGTAATGTGCTTTCATCAGACGAGGTGTAACATCAATTGTAAGCGAGGCCAGTATTCAGTCCAGTCAGCTCCATCATCGGGTTGTGCCGTAAACCATTGCATATCCACTTCGTTGCAACTGGTAAGCAAGGTGGGTTATCAGGCCCGGGCGTGTTATTGGCGAGCCGGAAACCGTTCTTATCAGCGGAGGTCAGCGCAACGACGCCCATTGGCCCGAGTGGCAGCGGACGAAGATAAGAAATCCAACATCTCAGATAAGGATGCCGACCACGCGATGGATTGGTGGGTTCCGGCGTGCTTCTTCGGTGCCAAGAGCCCCGTTTCGCATGGAGGGAACTTTTCATGATAGCGCTCTATCAGTTTCCTTACTCGATCTTGCCACTAATGCCTTGGGTATCTTCCCCACCGTAAGCCACGCCTTGGAAGCTGGGGAATATTCCATCTCCTTTTTGATTGGCCGATGTCAAGGGAATGAAGTATGAACCAAGATCTTGCTCTGCATCAGATCTCGGATGAGTGTGGGCAGGCAAATCCTTGCTTGTACCTACTAGCCTTGTTGTCCATGGACGTTGGTTGATTGCTTCAAGATTATCCAGCACCCTTGACGTACGCATGTGGTACACAGATGCCTCTGGTGATAACCTGGTCCCGATGTCAATGCCCTCCGTCCTGGATAAGACAAATTATTCTAGGTACAACTGGCTCAAGACTGCGGCACCTATATACTAACAATTTAGGAGGTGCATGTACCTCGCCAGAGACACCCAAAGCTAATACTGTAGGGCTTCCCAGATACGCTCATCAACCTATCTACACTGAATGGCGCTGCATTCACTTCCACACCACAAAGTTTCAATACTAAAATCTGCCTACTATATATCTAGGTTTATGGCAATGATGGTCTAGCGTCTAGCTGCATACTAGTTAACTACTCTCACTACTGCTGACTCTGACTCACGCCATCGAACTAGCTGTATACTACATCAGCACTAACCGAGCACCGAATCTATACAGCTATATATACATCCCACCACAACTAGAGCAACACCACATCCCAAATCTCCTACCACCACCACCACCATCACCACAAAAATGAGCACCACAATCTACCACGACGACCACCTCACCCTCACCCTCTCCACCCACCCAACAACCCGCGGCCACACGCTCGCACACCTCACCAACCCAGCCAAACTCCCCCTCTTCACCCTCCCCAAACCCACCTTCATCCAAACCCTCACCAAGCTCCGAACCCTCTCCACCACCCTCACCAAATACCACCACGTCCACCGCACCGCCCTAATCACCACCGGCGGAACCACCATCTCCCTCCTCCCCCTCCACGGCCTCACCCCAACCTGGACCCCAATAACCAACCCCTCGACCACCTTCCACGCCCACCCCCCAAACCACATAACATCCAAGAACGCCCCCCGCATGCCCGACCCCCTCCTCACCTCAACCCTCCACACCATCCTCCCATCCTCAAACCTCCCCCCCGACCCCACAAACCACAACTATACCTTCCACGGCCCCGCAACCGACACCAACCTCTTCGCGCGGATCATCCGAGGCGAGCTCCCGCAATGGCGCGTCTGGGAAGACGAACACCACGTTGCCTTTCTCACTCCGTTTCCTAATACACCTGGGTTTACGGTGCTAGTGCCGCGAGTTCATCTGGGGAGTGATATTTTGGGGTTGGAGAGGGCGGCGTTTGAGCGGTTGATGGGGGCGGCGTATACGGTGGGGAGGGTGTTGATGGAGGCCTTGGGGTTGAGGACGTGTGGGATGGTGTTTGAGGGGTTTGAGATTGATTATGCTCATGTTAAGCTGATTCCGGTCGCTGGGGATGGGGATGGGGATGCGGATGCGGAGGGAGGGGAGAGGGAGGTGTTTCGTGAGACGTATCCGGGGTATGTGAGTTCTTTGCCGGGGCCGGAGGTTGAGGATTACGGGGAATTGGTGCGCATGGCTGGGGAGATTCGGAGGTTGATTGAGGAGGAAGAGGTAGTGTAGTGTAGTGTAGACCTTGTTATATAAAACTCCCAGCTAAACTGGGCTACTGTGTCCATCAAGACTCATATTCCATTCACAAGCATATATTACACAAACGCATTTCTCACGGACGAAGCTCTCCATTAACGTTGATGGCCCATGTGCACGGCATAATCAAGCGACGATCCTTCCAACCTATTCTGCAGATAGATCTGGACCAGATTCAAGCACACCAATCGACATGTGCTTTAGCTATATCCCCCCACCGGCACACAGAAGAAAGAGGAGCAAGGGACACCAGGGGTATATGTATCGAAGGGCAAAAGATGGGATGATTGATTCGCAGGCTCGCCTAACCCCAAGCCGGAATCTCGCGCGACCCCATTATTCGACACGAGCCAGATAGATCATATCATATCATGTATGTAGGACGAGGAGACGGCGACTTGGCGAGTACAGAAGTCGCGTTTCAGCGACTTACGAGGAGAACTTGCGGGTGATCTTGGCAATGACTGCAGAGGTATGTTAGAGGTCACCGAAATCCATCTCCAGACAAGGCAAGTGCACATACCGTGAAGTCCAACAACGGAGAAGATGAAGCCCAGACTGAGAACCAGGACAACAACGGGGTCGACCCTCAAGCCGGGGCTCTCGTCAGTGTAGAGCTTGAGCATCGTGCCGGAGGAACCACCGGCACCGGCGGCGCGGGTCGAGCTGGGTCTGGCATTGCGGATGGACTCCTTGTGGTCAGCGGCCGCGCGGCGACGCAAAGCAGCCCGGGGACCACCAGGAGGAGTGGGAGAGGAGGGACGGTTGACGGAAGAGACGGCAGAGGCGCCGGTACCAGCGCCAGCAGACTTGGAGTCGGGGCCGGACTCAGCACCGGAGGTCAGGGGGGAAGCAGCACGAGGAGAAGCCTGGAGAGGGATCGAGGTCAGATGAGATGTTCCAGTAGGTCAATTGAGTGATAAAGAAAGCAATTGATTGCTGTGATGATCGGTTTTGCTTGTGGGGGATGGAGTCGCCGTCGAGATGACCAGTGAGACGATCGGCAGGATAAGGGACTCACCATTTTGAGATTCGAAGAACAGAATCAAAGAACGTTTAGCAATATTAAAGGTAGTGAGAACAAGAAGCAAGGAAATCAAGTGGCCGATGGACAGGGAAAGAAGTCGGCTGAGAAGTGGAAGAGTGGGAGACGCTGGCAGGAGGTCCGAGAGTGAGGGTCGCGAGATGCTACAAAGAGGCCACGCTCACGATTTCCAGCTGGCGCAAGGTACCGTCATGTACGGTAATGCCAAGGAGCTATCCCTAATGGTTTGTTGTATACTGCAACTGGGCTCCATTTTTCATAACAAGTCCGATGTGGTGTAACGGCTAACATCGCCGTCTTTCACACGGCAGCTCGGGGTTCGATTCCCCGCATCGGAGTTCTCTTTTTGATTTTTTTTCTTCCCATCTCTCCATCTAGATCAATTTAGCTAGCTGGACATAGTGGAATATCTGTTCCACTTCCACAATTCAAAGTGGAATCTTTAGATGTGTCACTCAGCCACCAGCCACTTTTCATTTACTACGGAAACCCTTCCGATCCTCCGTAATCCATTGATCCTGATAGCTCCCCACTGTGCTTCTACATTTGTGCAATGTGCATTGTGCAGCACTGCAAACTCTGTCCAAAGATCTAGATCCGAGGAGTTACCTGAGTGGTGACGTTTTCAGGCCTACCGACAGGTTCAAGGTTGTCGATTCCGTGGAGCTTGTAGAACTCGTTTTCGTGTGCTCCAGGCTAACCTTGGATCCAAGCTGAACTCCACTCCCCTTGAGGCAGGTCAGCTCCGACGAAATGATGCTTCGCGCCCGGATAATCCATTGCCACAAGGGGCAAACCCACGAGCCCTACGCCTCGCCGCCTGTCCCTTAAAACCATTGTGGAGTAGATGAGTCTCGCGCGGCTGTAATATCCATTCTTGCCGAACGGGCTCGCTCGTCTATCCACCACTCACGTGGAAGATACGCCCTAAAGTGAAACCCGCAGAAACCCGGTCCAGGGTGCCATCTCGAAATCACTGGCACTTGGCAGGCAGTCAAAAAGATGGGACAACCGTTGAAGGTTCTCCGGAGACCACGACCAATCAGAACAGTTGTTCCTCTCACCCGGTTGAAGGATAAGCACAACGGGTTGAACGCTCAGTGGACTTCAGAGTTCAGGCAAGGCTGAGATCGGCGTCACCATAGCAATGCCGTACTCGATGCTGACCGCTGCATGGATGGAGGGACATGGGCGTTTGTTATAAATGGCCGCTGTTTCAAAAGCGGACTAAACAAGAAAAATGGCCCTGTTACAGGCACATGGTGCACGCAGCAAGGGAAAAAGAAAAAACGCACTAAAATAGCCACCACGCTATCTCAGAAGTTCAGAACATTCGAAAGGGCCCCAGAACCCGTGGCTCCAGCACCTGGCATTGCATTGGTGCTCGCATACATGGGATGCCGGATTCCGGATTTCTCATCCACATCCCTTACTCTGGATGGACTCTGTAGATACACCATTGAGTCTAGCTAATTCGTCGGTTCGGCATCGATTCCGAGGATAGGGTTAGGTGAGTACGTAAACTAACCAGGCACAAGCATTTGGATAGCCCACAGTAGATTGTGTCTGCCTGGGGCCGATTGTATTTGAGGATCAATGGTCTCCTTTGCAAAGCTCATAGTCTGTGGATGTGAACAGGAATGGATCTCCCTGGCTTGAATCGAGGATGTTGACCATGGAAAGCTGTTGATACTCAGCGTCCTGTGTCAGGATCCAAGGAGTCGAGCCATGGATCTGGTGCGGTGTGGACGACAGCATTCTGGCCCCAATTCTGGCCCCCGTCAACTCCCCGGGCAAAAATAATTCAGCCGGCGCTAGTCTGGGTTGGGCGAATCCCGTCGTTCGCCCGTAAAATGGATGTTCCACCGGGGGCCGCTAATGGCTGCCTAAGACACCTACCGGATTAGTCATCGGACTGGTGCGCTTTTGCTTGTGGCTCCAGATTAGGAGTTCAACTCAACCATGGAGTGAGCCCAAGCTTGTGTGGGTGAGTGTTGTGTAGTCGTATTCGGTTCTCTGCATAGTTCATACTTGCTAGAACCTTATATATTCTTCTCTGCTGTCAATGGCAACCCTTCGCCATATTCAGGCAGCATCAAGATATGCCGAATCGTGACTAGGGAATCTTGTGTAATCTGTAATCGTCTAGGACAGAGTCATCAGGTCATTTGGACCAACAGAGATTGCACATCACAATAAAATTAGTATAGACAATGAATCAGACCTCAGACAGGCCCCCAAAGGCCCGAGTCAACTACACATGGTGTTCGGGCTACCGTTCTGGTAACGCGCGGCATTTATTAGAATTGACAATAATCGGAGTCCAGTTTCAAAAGGCAGCCGGGCATGGGTCCGACCCACTGCGACGCGACGATTCAGGAGACAATCGAGTTAGCCCCAGGCACGGGGTTCCGTCTGGTCGCCGGAAGAACAGCCACCAGACAGTAAGCATCACAACAAACACGAGATCGGGTGCAGTCAGCCTCCCCAAGTGAACAAGCATAACTAAAGGGAAGAGTCACGACGACCGGAGAAAATCTGGTGAAATGTCTGCAGTATACCAGAATACCGACCGAGAAGCGTCCAGTTCAACACTTACCAGTCCGCGGTCCAGGCACTCCGTAATTACCGTGGCTATATTAATGCCTCTTGGCTTCTTGGGAGAATCCCGTGTATAAGCCGGAGGGCATGATAACTAACCATAATCATCATAAATTTAGCAGAAATTGGGCCCGGGTGAACCCCCAGTCGCAGGTCCCAACACTGACTGGCCGTTAACCGTCTGCCAGAGTCCGGGTGGATGCCAACGTTGTCATGTAAGGTGGTTCTGGCGGTTTTGGCATATACGATCCTTTTACCCTCTCTGATTTTTGGGATCATCGCTGCTCTTCCCGCTTTTTCCCTTCCACTGCAGTGTCTGGACTCCCAGCTGAACCCTGGATGCCACATACGCTTCCCCCTCTCCCTCTCCCCTCTCCAGTCCATGAGCGAGTGAGTGAGTAATCCGTTTTATTATTCACGCCTCGGGCAAGGTTGACAGCAGCCTCCATTTTCCCTCTTGTCCCCATTCCATCCCACCCCCCCTCCCAGCCTTCGTTTTACACCTCTCACTTTTACCTTTCCCGACACTCGTTTTTCACCCTCTTCTTTTGGTTTCTTCTCCCTACGCCCTCTCTCTCTCCCCTTTCTCCCTCCCTCTCCCTCGCTCTCCGGATGAAGCTGGGCAGTTGTTGAGTCTGCAGGTGCTCAGCCTTACGCCAACAAAACCTACTCCAATCCCGAACCATCGATCACCGGACTGAGCCTCCCCGCCGAACACACGACATTTCTCACGCGGCTTAGCTGCCTCCAGCATCCTCCCAGGCTCCCCAAACCTGGATTTCTCATCCTCCGTGCTATCCTGGGGCCACTCTCCAGGCCAACACCCTATCCCGCTCGCCTTGTCGGCTCCTCCGAGTGTGGCTTGGTGTGGCTTATCCCTCCGTCGTCGAGTTGTCGTCCTCTCATAACCCGTCATATTCGAAACCTGACCTCCTGAAGTCTCCAACAACCTCAGAAATCAGGCCACGGCCCCAGCCACAGAGGCCGGTTTAGTCTTCCCTCCGCTTTGCGACCCCTTATCTTCTAGTCCTCTTCCTGCCAGTCTTTTCGCGGCCGTCGGGTGGTCGAACCGTCATATTGTATCCCGACCCCGACCCTCCGGCGGACTCTAGCTCCGTAACGGAGCACTTCGTCAAAATTTATTCGCACAATTCGCGGGCGTCCCTCCTCGGGGGCACCTTTGACCCATCGTTCAGACGCGGTTTCCGGGCCCGGGAAGGGTATACGAATGTTCCTCCGAATCCGCCAAAGCGACACAGGATGTATCGGCCAAATTCGCTGTGGACTTGGTCCTTCTGTATAGTTACCCTCGTGCAGACCATCATCACGCTTGCACTCGAGGCGTAAGTGTGACCCGCGGTGGCGCTGCATCGGATGAAAATGGTGGCTCATGCTGACGACCGCATTTTAGTTATGTTTTCGCCAACTTCCAGATCCAATTATTTCCGAAGGGCCAAGTCTCGACTGCATCGAAAACGGTTACCACTTTCCTCGCGCTCTACTGTTTCGGTTTCATCTATGAGTTGATCCTCGTTTACGATGCTCTGCGCCTCAAGAATACCATCCAAGTCATCGGGCTGTGTGTGTGTAACCTCGGACTTCTGATCTATGGAGCGGTGCAAGTGCAGCAGATCAAAGACTCCATCGAAATGCTGGTGGCTGAAAGCGCAATCACGGTCGATGTCTGGGGGGAAACAGAACCTTTCTTGATTATCATCCCATGCGTTGTCGCGATGGGTTCGATCCTCATGATGATTATCGCTTGGAAGCTCTACGACGAATTTGCATGGTCGATCTACAAACATATCAGCGCGGATCTGCGAATGAAGCGTCGGTACCTCACATATCAGGTACTCACAGCCAGTCCGTCGCAGTGGAACATCGAAACTAACAATCCCTAGATTTACATCGCCCTCCTGAAGTTCGATTTTTTCTTCTTCCTCGGGTTCACGGTCCAGTTCCTCGTGATCGTCACCAACAAGACCGACGTCGAATTCGGTCTTACCACCGCTGCTATCCCCGTTACCATTCTGATTCTCATCTGCGCTGCTATCTTCGTCAAGCGGGAGAGCTCAGTGGGAATGATCATCGTCATCGTACGTTCGACGCATGCCAGGGTTCGATATGTATGCTAACTGTCGCAGCTTCTGTATTTCGCCGCCATGGCCTATTTCCTGTTCAAGCTGGTCCGCATGTACCAGCCCGGGACCTACCAAGAATACCTGCCAGCCCGGCGGTCTTTGACGTTCTTCGCCGTCATCACGCTTCTCCTGATCGTCCTGACGATCATCAACGCCTGTATTTGCATGCACAATTTCCACAAGGGCCTGAAACAGCACGTATACAAGAAGAAGTCCCGCGACAAGGACGAGAAGACGACAGAGTTGTCTTCGAACATCTCGGGCCAGGTGCCGACTCGCATGATGATCGACTGAGCGACATGCCAGCCAACTTACGAGCAAAAGAAAAATATAATTCGGAAAACGGCAAATACGGGGACGAATCAGATTTCACCTACTGCACATTGATTTACGGAGCGATATATCATTTTTATACGTTAGCGAGTTGTGCCAACAGTTCGCCGGTAGATGGAACTACTTGGATAGTGAGATTGGGCGTGTTTCCGGGATTTACCATATGATACCTCCTACTGCGTTGCTCGGTTTTCTTACGAATCTTCGACTGTCTTTCCTTGTTCATTTCCTCGGAGTTTTGCCTGAGAGGGCTGCCCATCCCCCGATCCCGTTCTCGCTCAATGGCGCGCCGCGTCTCATTGATGACATTTCTTACTGTTTCTATATCCTATTATATCTCGATTATGTGAATATCACGACTTTGCATTGTACTGTATTAATTGTTGGAGTTAGGAATAATCAGATGTACAGACATACCTCCTCCCCCTCTTCCCAACTCGATGACTTTCAATCCAATAAACTAAAACACACCAAATCCTCCCCCAAAAAAGAAGGGAGAAGGAAAAAGAAAAAGAAAAAGAAGATCTCCGATGCGGGGAATCGAACCCCGAGCTGCCGTGTGAAAGACGGCGATGTTAGCCGTTACACCACATCGGATTGTTGTTGCATGTTTCTTCAAACATACTCCTAACTACTCCGTAGAAGATTTACATTGCGACCAACCAACTTCTAATCCAACAATCCATCTATAACATCCATGTTCAGTCACGGCTACATAACGGAGATAGATTTGTTGATGGGTTTGTACTGTTGATGGGTAGCTGAGTCATAGAGCAACTATACCGAGTAGTAGTAGTAGTAGTAGTAGTAGTAGTAGTAGTAGTACTGTATTCATGCATCATGCATGTGCCCGTATCTACTTCGTACCCATCCCGATAAAATATTCCATGATCGCGAAGGCAGTGGCCTGTAGACAAGAAACGAGATTTAGCCAAGTGGAAATGTTATGACTAGGTGATAGATAAAAGAATCAGTTTTTTTTTTTTTTTTTTTTTTTACTCCTAGATGGTTGAATTAGGGATGTTTGGATTGGTGGGTGAATGGATAAGTAAGGTGATATTCTCTATCACGTGGGTATGTAGGTGGGTGGATGGGTGGGTGGTAGGTTTGTTCGTACCTCGCGGGGGCGGATGCAGGAGGGTCATCCGAGGAAAGGTTATCTATCTATATATTTGTATCTATAACTGGAAATCGAGGCAGGAGGTAAGGGGGGTGTGTACTGTAGGTGTACTGTACCTTGTGCGGATGCATGGGATGTTACCTAGTTAGGAACTACTCCGTATTCACCCAGGTATTGAAGGGAGGGAGGAGGCTGACTGTGTGTGCCGAGAAGGGATTTCGGGCTATTGATTAAGTAAAGAGTTCGACATAAAATCAACACCCTTATAACTAGCTACCACAGAAAGAAATATTCAAATTAGTATTAACAATAAAGCCAAGCCAAGTATATCCGAAACCAGCTGTAACTACACTAGTCCATCAGAAGGAGCAGTCTGGTCCAAGCACAAAGATCTAAGTCCGCTTCCCCCACTTCCTCACCCGGAAGATATAGTACAACGTGACCGCACAGGCCACGTTGAACAGGAAGTAGCACCAGAAGATGCCATAGTCTCTCCAGCGATCTTTCCAGTAGATCCAGCGCAGGTCTAGGTACTCGTCGCCGACGGTCATGGAGCAGTACTCGCAGGCAGAGGTGGCGCTGGCGTTGAGCAGCTTTCCACCGGCGGCGTCGATGTACTTCTGCATGTACTGTCCGCAGGTATAGCCGGAGGGCGGGTCAAAGACGCTTAGTTCTTTGGTGCTGCACTCCACCGGGCGGCCGTGGAGGATCGTGCTGCTGACCCCACCCACGTAGTAGGTGAAGGGGGACACCCGGTACATGAAGATCCAGAAGCCCGGGAGGTCGCCGGGGGGCTGGAGGATGCCGTTGAAGATGAAGGAAAAGGCGAACATGAGGATGGCGCACATGGCGGCCAGCGGGGCGCCGGGCATTGCGGCGATGACGAGCTGGCCCACACTGCCGGCATACAAGAAGAATTGGATGATGAACAGCAGGACGAGGGCGCGGCGTTCGGCGTCCTGACCGGTGCCGATCACCGCCCAGTAGAAACAGGCCCAGGAGCAGATCCCGAGGAGGATCTGAAAGGGGATTTCCACGATGATCTGGGAGAGAATGAACACCTTCCAGGAATAGACGCGCGACGGCCGCTCCCGGACTTCGTAGAGGTCCCGTTGCACGACGAATTTGGGCATGATCTGGTTGATGAGCGAGGTGAAGATGGTACAGAGGAGGAAGACGCTGAAGAGCGCATTCTGGAAACCCTGTTGGCTGTTGTCGGCCTTGTAGAACGAGAAGCCGATGAACAATCCCGACATGATGCCTAAGGCGTACTTCGAGAATACGTATTCCGGCTGGCGGTAGTACTGTTGGAAGACCCGCTGCAGGACGTAGTAGAGTTGGCTATACAACGGCATCGCGAACTCGGAATGGACGTCATCGTCATTCTGGGCTTGTCGCTCGGGCTGTTGCCGAGCATCTTGGAGGCGTTCGACTTCGGCAACAACTTCTTTGTACTCGGGACTCTCGTTCCAGGTCTTGACCCAATCAAATCCATCGGACGATTCCCCGGAGACGATGTCGAGCATATACTCTGCCGGGTTTTCGATATCCCCACAGCGTCTCGCCCCGTTGCGCTCAAAGTAATCCAACAGCATGCGAGACTGGTTTCCAATATCGCCGAAGTAGACCGTCCGGCCCCCTTTCGCTAGGAACAACAGGCGATCGAAGGTCTGGAACAACATGGCACTCGGCTGATGGATGGTCGCCAGGACCGCCTGGCCATGATCCGCAAGCTTGCGCAGCAGCGAGCAGATGGTCCACGAGCTCTGAGAGTCCAGGCCGCTGGTGGGCTCATCGAGGAAGATCAACAAGGTGGGTTTCGCCGCCAGTTCGACGCCGATGCTCAGTAACTTTCTCTGCTCCACGTTCAAGCCTTCTCCGAGTGAGCCCACAACGGCTTCGGCGAAGTCTTGCATGCTGAGGACCTTGATCACCTCTTCCACATAGGCGTACTTTTCTTGTTTGGACACCGATGGGGGCTGGCGGAGCATCGCACTGAACCGGAGAGCCTCGCGCACCGTGGTGGTCTCTAGATGGATATCCTGTTGCTGCACATATCCAGTCTCTCGGGGAAAGTTAGGTTCTAAGGCTCTCCCGTTGACCAGAATATCGCCGGTGACCACGCCGATAGACACTCGCTGGGCGAGAACATCCAACAGCGTCGTTTTGCCGGCTCCCGAAACGCCCATCAATGCGGTCAAGGTACCGGGCTTCACCCACCCATTGACGTTATCCAGAAGTCGTCGAGTGCCCTCTTTGACGGGAATGTCATAACTGAGACCTTTCCAGGAGAGGATGTCTTTCTGCTCCGGGAGATGGATGGCGTCCACATTGTCCTGCAATCCAGGCTTGTCCGGGGGGGTCTGTCCGTCTTCGACCCCATCGGGCGACAGAAGAAATTGCGGGACATGACCGGGGCGGAAGACCAAGGTTTCGGCTTTGGAGGTCTCGCCCGAGTTGTATTCCGACAGGAGCAGATAGAGGCCGTTGAACACGATCATGAAGGCGAGGACGATGCCGTAGTTCCGCCAAACATGGCTGTAGGAGTATTGGTAGTTCTGCTCCAGATACGCGTCCCCGGAGACGAACCGCTGTCCGGCCACCGCACCCACGGTGGAACAGACAAAGGACGAGCCCGTGGCGTAGCTGGGAATCACCGAGGCACATTCAAAGTTCCGGCCATGGAACTCATTCGCCATCAAGGCCTCAAAGACATAGAAGATGGGGTTGATCCATCGGATCCAGGAGAGCCATGGATGCATGGACGGCTGCGGCAGGACGAACCCCGTATAGACCACGATGCACAGGACAAAGATCCCGGCCATCGCCAAGGCCTGGGTGCTCGTCCGGGTGGCGGCCGCCAGGCTCCGGAAGATCCCCGACATGGCCACGACGGCCGTCAGCAGAAAGATATAGAAGATGAAGAACTGGGAGGGCTCCCGTCGCAGGTTGGACATGAGATACAGAATGATACTGAAGATGGAGCAGCGCAAGAACTTGATCGGCAGATCCATGATCAGACTGGCCAGGGCCTCCGTGAAGGGGTGGACGAACGCATAACTGGCGTGCTTCTCCGCGACGGGTCGCTGGGTGTATAACTGAATGATCTCGTTGAGCGTCACCAAGGCATTGAACAGCACCGCGAAGTACAACACAGCCCCCTTCTGGAAGAAGGTCGCCGTGGTGGGAGGAGACTTGAAGAAGATCGAGCCGATGACTAACGACAGGACGAGTTGCGCGACCACCGTCGACATGGCCGTGGGGATATCATTTCGGAGTCGCTGGAAGGCTCGGCGGAGGCAGAGGCGGACTTGCATCGGAACCGAAAGAAGGTACGGGCTGCTCGGCCGGGTATGACGGGCCTGCTGTTCTTCATGATGGGCCTTGAACATCTTGGCCTCGTCAGAATTCGGGGGATGACCGCGTTGGTATGCCTCGATCTGAGCGCAGAGTTCCTTATACTCGGGGCTGCGCTTCCAATATGCCGCGAACTCCTTCGCCGTGCGTGGCACCTGGTCCGCCATATCGGGACGGGCTCGTCGTTCGCTTGGGTTGGTCACGGAGGCCAGGAAGTCACCGCTGACCTGGCGTTCGGGCAACTCCCAGCCCATGTCTTCGAAGTAACGCACGGCCCGATCCCGGCGGCCAAAGTAGATCTCCTGGCCCTCGTAGAGAACGATGACTTTGTCGAACAGATCGTACATCGATTGAGACGCTTGATAGGCGGCGACCGCATGGCACGATTGACCCATGTCGGCAGCCAGGCGGAGGGACTTGACGAATTTCAGAGCGGAGGCCGCATCCAGGCCTCGCGTGCTGTTGTCCCAGGCGCCGATCCGACATCGGGAGAGAAACATCTCGGCGATGCTGACCCTCTTGCGCTCTCCACCGCTGACGCCGCGCACAAAATTGTCTCCCACCTTGGTGTGATAGGTGTTGGAAAGGCCAAACACGGCCAGCACGACCTGCGTGAGGGTTTCCACGTATTCGGAGCGTGTCAGGCCCTCAATGCGTTTCTGGGGCGTCCGGGCGTGCGCGGCGAACGAGAGCGTTTGGCCCACCGTCAGATGCGGGAAATGTTGATCGACTTCCTTGTTGTAAGCCACCTCGCCCCGGTGGTGCTTGATCATGTCTTCATATTCGATCCCCTGGTAGTGGATGGTACTCTGCGGTTCGAGCGTCAGGCCCCCCAGATGGCCACAAAGGGTCTTCAGAAACGTCGTACAGCCACTCCCCGGACGGCCGAGGACCAGGAGGAGTTCGCCCCCTTGGAGCAGGCCATCGAAACTGCGGAGGATCTGCCGGGGAGGAGGGGCAGCCTGCCCTGAGAGCGCCCGTGCAATGCCGTGAAAGGGAGCTGCTAACCGGGTCAGGAGGGTTTCCTGAATCTGCAGCGCGGAGCCTGATCCCGACACGCACAGATTCGAGAAGACCACACCCTGCGCCTGGGGGACAATGCCGGATTGGTCCAGCGCCTTGAGAACGAGCTTTGCCCAGCGACGATGATCAAACTCGGGGCTGGTGGGATCCAAACGGGGGTCGTCCCTCTCATTGATCGTAGCCGAGAGGGACAGTCTTCGACCCGTTCGGCTGGAGGCGATTCGGGTCAGGTTTTGGTGCTCTCGTTCCTCTTCCTCCTTCGATGAGGTTGACGGCGCGCCACGGGCCTCACACGGCTCGTGGATGCTGAGATCCTTTTCGTCCATCACCTCGGTCGAGCGTACCAGAAGCCCTTAGGAGGTCACCACGAGAGAGGGAACAGAGCCAGAAATGCGGATTAGAAAGAACACAATGTATGGGGTACCCTTCACCAATAAAGCCACCCAAGACCCATCAAGAGAGGCCCCAAACCGGGAGATAATTATTGAAAAGCAAGGTCCACTCCATATTCTGCGTTTTCCCGAAGCGCATTGGGCCTGATAGTCCTTATTCAAAATAATGTTGCTTATGCCGTGGCCCAGCACCGCCGGGCGATCTGATCCTCGGGGATGCATGATCGAGACGGCTAGCGGAAGAAGTTCCCACTCGAACACGGCGCAGATCAGCATGATTATTGGATCGAGCTGACCATCCCATCCCATGCTCTCAGGCCAACCGGCGTGGGTCGCCCTCAGCCATACTGCTGGTGATTCCGACTGGTTTGCCCGAGCATTGTCATGGTCGTGGGCAACTCACATACGTCGGCCGTGACACGGTGCTATCGACGACGGAGCCATGAAGCGTCTCGTCCCGGATCGGTGGAGCTGGGGGGCCAATTCCATCTGGAATCTTGCGAACGACCGACTTGCCCGATCGAGCTTTGGGAACATGCAGGGGTGACTGCGTGAACAGGCTGTAGCGCCACGGTCAGTCAACGGACGGAGAATCTGGACGAACGGTCATTCGCCACCTTCTAATCGGGTTGCTTTCTATGACCCGTAGTCATAAAAGGCCCGAAAAAGCAACTTCCAGGATACAACACGTCATTTGGTAGTTCTGCAGCAGCCTTATCCCATCGGAGGCACCGAGGACTGGTAAGTTGCTCGGGAGAGTCGCCCTTGACGGGACGCGGCCCCCCCGATCACCGACACCAACGCGGACGATCAGCGCCCCGAGGCCCCGACGGCCGCTGATCAGCCATCCACTCGAGCTTGGTGTCCAGTTTGGGCTCAAACTCAGCACAAAAGATACTCCGGGTGTTCTGGGTCCACTGGAAAGATTGTCTTGCGAATGTACGTCGAGGTATGCCGATCTCACGGTCTTGGGGGAAGTGCTCCGGGGACCACTTTGACAGATTGACTAAGGTACTCCACAGGGAAGGTTTCTCTCCAGTACTATTACTATCTATCTATGGCCGATCGGGTCTTCCGCTTGCTGCCGAAGAGTGCACCCGGGGAATTACTGGACGACGTAAGGCTAATAACACATGGAGAGTGGTCGACCTCAAACGCGACGTGAAACGGTCGGGATGGCATGTTCAGACAGATCAGGGTGGTTCCATACGTGATGGCTGGATCGGTAGCTAACGAATGACACAGGTTGGATTCATGTTCGGCCTCACGACAAACAGAACAGGCAGATCCCATCGTTCGGCATCCCCAGCTCGAAGACGCGAGCACGTGAATCTGAGTGATTCTCAGTGGGATTGCTAGACAGCAAGCTTAGCCAGGGTTGCTCTCACGAGACGTGGTGGAAAAGAGATCTCACGGTCTGCTGGAGGTCGTCCATAGCGGCGTGGCCCCCCTTGATCTTGACCCCATTGGCCTCCCCCTGGACCGAGAGGTGTTCGTTCGCACCTGTGAGACGCTTGAACCCGGGTCCGGCATCTGCGATAAAGACCGGGATTACCTTTCCGAGAGCTTTGTTGAAGACGTGACCGATGAGAGACATCTTGCGTTGGCAAAAGATATAGGTGGATATTGAGGGACTGGGGGAGTATGTTGATGCTTCTCTGGGGATGGAATGCGTCCTTATATCTCCTCATATTGGTATTTGACGAGGTAGGCTGGAGTCTTCCTCTATCTGAACAGAAGTTCATTTGCTGCACGCACCCTTGGAATCCCGGTGTACACAAGCCATGGGCTGTGCCGTGACTGACGGGAACGAGTCAATGTCCTTTGCCTGTCAAGAAGGCTTTGCATACTTCAAATGGGAAGTTTTGGAGGCGTGTCCTGTGAAGACTTACTATCGGTGCAGTATGACCATGGGTCAATGCACATCCGTGATCGTTGAAGGCGTGATGCTGCAGTAGACGGTATCTGGAGACCTACCGAAGGGATCTCCAAGTCGAGCAGCTGATTAAATGGACGCAATGCACCAATGTGGTAAAAGAGTCCATGTAATTGAGTGATATCGGGGCCAAATAGCTCACAATCGCCAAATTAACTAGATCATACGCTAACAACCTTCTCGAGTGCCTTGAGCTCCTTTGACGTCAAGACAGAGAAGGCAGAGGGCCTTTGAACCGGGTCGACTACCAACATAAACCGCAGAAGATCTCGTAATTGCTCCGGAATTCCCACCCTTTGCAACTCCGCATCCAAACCTAAGATAGCCTGCAGCTCTGGAGCGCCTTCCCCAAGTCTATGGGCCGAATCGAGTGCAGCTTTAAGCAAAGGGTCATCAATCGTGTCCGAACCTGGAGTTTCCCAGTGGGGAAAGAGACGCTTGATCTTCGCCATGCACCAAGCTTCGTTAATGAAGGGATGTGGACTGTCCCACACCCCAAGAATGCCAGGCTTGATCCAGCAGAGCAGCATGGCGGCAATTGCCCAGACCCCTGATGGCGCCGTGCATGGCTGACCTAGGAAGACTTCCGGCGCGCGCATGGCATATGGCTGTGCGTTCCAACGACTGCCGATCGGCATCACTACAGCCCGATTAATACACCCATTTGGATCGATTGATGCTGACTTACCGAGTCCCAGGTCTCCCACTTTCGCAGTCACGCACGGGCCTCGCATTGACTGTGAAGTGACTTCTAGTGCTGGCAAGGCTTCTCAGCATATTGAGTCTGTGCACGGAATCCCCCACATCAACATCTCCCAAAGATAGTTTAGTTTCAATTGTCGTGGACAATCGAAACTAAGCTACATTGGAATAGTACTTTGGATTCGATAGAAGAGGGGGCTCTATGGCCACCAGCTGGAGAGTGACGTTCATTATGACAGACGACCTCTGGTCCTCTTTCTCTGTATCGAAGCCAGGAGACATTCTGAAGCATATTGTCGATGTTATTGATCACCATTCGGATTCGTCGCCATTGGCTCGTCGGTTGCTGAGCAGAAAACACCCCTCGGTAGTTGAGTAAAAGGCAAAAGAACTTGCGGATAAAGCCGCCGTTGCGGACGGGACTGTCATATCGTGACCTGGCCTTCCAAATGAGCCTTGGTGATGACTGGCGTAAACATAAACTGAAGCTTCAAGGTGATCGATGGCTATTCTTGGAAATTGGTTTCGAGTATGAGATGACTTGGAGCATAGTGATCGACGACTCGGATGGAGCAAGATTGCACTCAAGGCTGCGACGCCAACAGATGTGGCCCCAATCCGTGGTATGAATGAGGCCAAGACAAGAAGTATTGGCTTCGCCATACTCTTTGTTCTTGAGGTTGCCTCGATGTGATGGAGAGTCTGGTAGGTGTCTTGGTATAGCCATGCGAGACGCAGTCAAGAACATGTGGGTCTTTCGATTTTGTACACAGTACTCCGTACGGAGTGCACCCTGTCTTTCAGACATCGCATCGCAGATCTCGGGCTGCGGTTCAGTGGACCCGCGGTGTCCATGGGTAAAGTTCGAATGCTGGTGGGGTGGGTTGAGTTAGAGTCACGGTATTCTCATCAGATTTAGGGCCAGTATAGATAAGTGCGTTGCAATCAATGGAAGATACTACTTAAGTAGAATCATCGAAGGTCCTTCTGCCTCAGAAGTGGGCCGTAGGAGCTAGCAGTGGCTCACTGAAGTTGAACGTAATTCCTTGCTGGCTGGCTTGAACAACTCGATTTCCAGCCCGCGAGACAGTTTCAGTATCATAAAATCCCTAACAGTAGGTCATCCACGACCCAGCCACCGAATAGGGTGCTCAAAGCATGAAGCCTAACATGTGGCGCGATGTCGAACTCTTGTGGTGAGTTGAAGGCTGGAGGATGCAAGGCATAAAGAAGGATGAGCGCCTCATTCAGTAGCCGAAGCATATCGACCCAGCCAAGGACAATATACATCTGAAAACAAGTCCACTGAGCCACCCAAATCCATCCAACCCAGTAAACCATCACCTCAACAGCATCCTCAAAACATCAAATCCCATCCCCTCCCATCACCATCAAGCAAACCGAAACCAAACCCCAAACAAAACAAACAAACACCTCCCCAACCGGCAATATACCATTCCCACCCAAACCAGCAAGCGGTCAAGCCCACTACCCAACACCCCCATCATAAAAAAACTACCCACCACTCCCTCCTTTCCTCCCCTTTTCCTTTCCCCCCTCAAGCGCCATCCCCACCAATGCTGCGTTTCTTTGCTACACACGACAAGAGCTCGCCCTCTTGTCCCGTTCTCGGCTCTGATCCAATCACCCGAGAACGCACCCCCTTGCAAATGAGAAATTCGGAGGAATCTTCACCCTTTCTGCACCCGCCATTTGCTTCGAAAATCCTCGTGATTTCCGGGCAAATGGCCGGTACTGCCCGCAAGGGCTTGGTGTGATTAGCACCTGCAATCGGCATCAGAAACATCGGGGCGTAAGGCCGATGCGGTTTTCGGATCGTGCTCGGTTACCTTATGGTTTTTTCCCTGTGGGAGAGTCGTTGCGAAGATTGTGTGTGCGGGTTAGACGCCCGTATGACACTTTAGTGCAATACGCAGCATGCCGTTCTCTCTTCCCTTTTCCCTCCGGGGAGGGGGAGGAGGGGAAGGTATCATTCGATTCCGATTATTCTGGTGGGGGTGGCGCCTCATCTTTTTTTTTGCAGGTTAGTTGGATCCCTTCTTTCTTTTGTCTTGCTCTGTTGTCTGGGGTTGTTTGGCTCGGGGCATGGGTTAGGTTGTTGTGACTGGAAAGGACTTGTTTTCCCTAGCTAATTGTTGGGGTTGGGCCTGTATGGATCTTCTGTATGGGTTCTTGATAGGTTCGTGTTGATGGGTTAGGGGTTGGGATATATGGGGTGAATAGGAGACTGGTATACAGCTGTTGTGGCATAGTTACTCCAAATGAATTGCAGCTCCATCCCCAATATCTTCTGCTTCATACGTCATGTAGATCTATTGTAACCAAAGGAATTTGAACACGTTGGTCGCTTAGCATCTAGCTGGATATTATAGAAGAACACTGAACACTGCCCGAGAACATTCGGATATTTTCAGAAGATTTGAAATGAAAAGAAAAAGAAATCGTTGCCTCCGTGTTGCTCCACCCGTCATTATGATCTTGCTCTTATGTTCGTTTACTCCTCATCGCCGATCTAAAATGCATTAGTACTTTTCTTCAAACTGCGGAACAAATTCAGCGTACCTTGGGGGCCAGGTAGAATCTCAGATGACCGCTACCAAGGCCATACTCAACGAGCAGGGGCACCTCCTGCGACAAGCAGAGAGTGACCTTGCTCGACAGGTTGGTGGCCTTGCAGAAATTGACGAGGTATTTCAGGGAGAAGGTGAGGGCGACGGGTTCGCTGAGGGCAATGGAGACGTTCTGTTCGGGCTTATCGACGTTGGTGTGTTGACGGACAGTGACGGAGCCACTGCCAATGTCACCCTGGCAGGAGAACTTGACGCCCTCCTTTGTGGCCTCGATCACAACTAAACCAAATTAGCAAGATGCAGCGAAACATTTGGAATCAACATACCCGACTCGGAGAGAGCGTTCAGATCTCTGCAAATGCGCTGGAACTCTGCCGACGGCATCTCTACCGTAGCAGCGTACTCTGTCTCTGGGATGGCCAAGTGCTCCTGGTCAATATCCATCAATTTGATATCGTATTCACTGAGTCTGTCTGTCTCGGCACTCTCGAACATCAAGTTGACGGCATCGGGGGAGTCCTCCGCCTTGAGAGTGAGGATGTCTTCGTTCTGAGCAGCACGCAGGACCTTGGTCAGGGAGACCAGGTTGATACCGAGGGCAATGTTACGGTCGCAACGGTAAGGGGAGAATCCCTCAGCCTTGAGCATCATGGACACGAGGGCAACATGGGAGTTGTCCATGGCCTGAAGTGAGATACCAGAGTCATTGCAGTCGAAGTTGCAATCCTGGACCAGGTCTTTGATGGCGTCGACGACCTGGAAAATCCAATGTCAGTAGCCGGGCGGGGAGATTTCTGGTGGAATTGAGGGAGACGCACGCGCTTGAGAAGGCTGGCTTGTTCTAGGCGAGCTTCCAACACTAGAATAGCAGTCAGAATGCGGTCCTAAATGAGTCGTAGCTTTGCGGTGCTCACTTTTGATGTGATGTGTAGATGCGGTGAGAAGCTATGGATGGAGGAGGAAGAGGTGGACGAGACCAGAATCTGGAGCAAGAGCTGGTGATTAGAGGTAAATCTGGGGTCGTGAAGGTTGGGAATGGTAGAAGCTAACGGAGGAATTGGAAGGATAGTCGCGTGTCCGCAGTTGAGTGAATTTATTGAGGGACTCGCAGTGCAGCGAATTCGCGTTCGAGGGTTTCATTAGTGGGGAGGCACGCGTTCGGGTCGCGTCATTTTCTAGGCTGATATCACCCTTTGCGGCTAGGCGGCTGCCTGAGGCTGGGACCGTACCTGTTGATGCCTGAGTAGTTGCCTGGAGCGTGAATGCAACCATGCCACATTGACAGGATTAGAAAGTTATATCAGAACCCTCTGACAGTATTTATGCAGGTGAATGGCATGTAGTAGGATAAACTGACTAAAAATCAAGTCCAATTTCATGCCATTATGGAACAATGCTAGTATCAATAGGACAGAATGTAGATGAAGGAATTAACATGAATCCATGACCAATAATATCAGCTCTTCTGTAGATAGGCCTCTATGGCACCGACTTTTGCGCTTCCACTAAGGAGAAATCGCAGCAGTCTTGCCAAAGCTCGCACAGCTTCTACCCAATCTTCTTTTAGACTTAGATTATGACCCCGTGTGAATTTCAAGTCAAAAACCTCATGGTCAGAGCATCCTTTTGCATGCACCCGAGATATTGTATCAGCTCGAAAATGGCCGTGCGCAATGTGAAGATAAAGCCCGTGAAATCCAACCACAAAGACCTCCTCGTCCTTGCGGCCTGCGCTGCGGTCTTTTGCAGACAGATTACTGGCAAGCTGCCCCAGCATAACGCTCAAGGTCTCTTCGAGATATTCGGACCAGGTTTGTCTCTCGTACCACTAGGCATGTTAGCTATAGTCCACCAGATGAGGCCACGCAGTCCATCGGTGTAAAGCACACGACTTACCCCAGGAAAGGATAATATAGGCACAGGTGTGTCTTTCACATCGACGGTAATAGCCCCTTCTATCTGAGTAGCATACCGTTGACCATCAATCACATAAGTCTGCCTTGCTTTTGCTTTATGGAAGCTTTGTGGCCGTTAGTTAGGAGGAATCGGGGACCAAGGAAAACCACTTACCTCACTTTCGGACATTGTTCAATGCCATCTTCAATAATAAGATAAATGGTACTCATTAATAATTTCAGCATAGTGCTCTGCGACCGTATCAAATGCCTGGACCTGTCTCGTTGAGGCGCCTTCCAGCTTCTTCTAGGCAGAATGATCACCTCCCTCGCTCTCAGCACACTTGCGACTCCACCTCTGCTTTGCTCTTCCAACTCAGCAGCATAGGAACAAAAGTAAGAAAAGAAATCCCGAAAATCGCTCTCTTGTCTTGGCCAATCTAGTATGCAATCTTCTGTCGATGTAGAGGCATTGTGGAATACCCAAGGTATCAGAGCCTCCACCTCCTGATCTTCATCCCATATTCATCAGTAAGCATGCTCATGGGGCAGCCGAGATCATCATACCTTCAACTTCAGGCTCAATAGTTCTGGGAATCAGTCTGTCGTATTCAACGATTTCGGAGTTGATGATCACCGACATGTTGTGTAGAGGTGTTGTAATGGGACTGAAGCATTGGTGTAGCGGCCCCAGGTAATATGATAGTGTACAAGACCGGGGTAGGAAGTGTTCGAGGGGGTGACGCTGTTCAAATAGATAGTGTGTTGAGAGATCAAGAAAGGCCTCAGGTAGTACCAGTAGGCATTGGCCCAGGCAGAAGGATGGAATGCCTACACGGTATTTATAGGCGTCAGTTACAAGTAGGTTAACCAATTGGGCATGCTTGTTTTGCTGCTTCACTTCTTGTACAACAATAAAAATTTAGAGGGCTGGACTGAGCCTGATTATGCTCTGCATAAGAGGTACCGCAGTGGACTGCCTGGGAAGAAGAGTCACTCAGAGCGTGTAGTGAATGACTGCCCATTGGGCTCTTATGAACAGCCCCGCTTAATCATCACCAGGTCCGAATTCATATGAATGTATCAAAAAGCGATAGATAATGGTTCACTTTTCACAACGGCACAATGATGTAAATCAAACTAATGGTCAAGACCTTAGTCCATGATTAGTCCATACCTTCTTGATAGTAGGGCTGTAGGTTTCCTATTCACATTTAAGGCTCACCCACGTTTACCAATGTACTACAAATCAATTTCGTTGACGTCCAGTCACCCTAAAAAACAAAGGTTTAGCTCAATACAGGTTCAATTTAAGCCAATTACGCTAGAATGTAGAATATGTACACAAGGCTGAGTATACAGGACAAACGAAATCAAGAGGCAACTGCCAACATCGGCAAGCGTAGTGAGCATACAGAAAAACAAGCTGAAAGTGAGTCAAAGAAAGAACATAGTATACAGTATCAACGATTGTAAGCCACCATGTGGTCCTCCAAGGGACAGGGGTAATAAAATGACCAAGCTGAGATAGAATGCCGTAACGCCGCTGACACCGGACCGCTCTATACATTTGTGGGTATCAATCTGCATGGTTGCTGAGGGAGTTGGTTTCCGGCTCAAGATGAGTGAAGCTGGGGTGATTATATGCGTGGAGAAGAAAAGGTGAGGAAATTCGGGTATCGAGAAATGTGAAGATGGGAGGATCAAATGTCGGCGGTTCAAATGCTTGTGACACGCTTCGCAGCAATAGTTGTACGAGGTCGCTGCTTGATGACCATTTCGAGCTCCTTGAGCATTGTCGTATTGGCATCAGTGCGCTCTCGAGCAGCTGCTTGTCGTGCTCTATCTTCCTTGACGCGCGCAATTCGTTCCTCTCTTGTTAGAGATGCTCGTTTATTCCGAGCCGGAAGAGCCACCGCTTCAAAGATCTCTTCCTCGTCATCCAGCGTGTGGATGATACTAGGATCGGAATTCTCCCCGTTCAAAGCTCGGAGGGCGTCCGCAGGGCTGCCCTCAACCGCGGTAGAACCTCCGAGGCTGGGTGTGGGTGACATTGGGGATTTCATCACGCTCGATGGCCGCGAATGATCTGTGCTGGAAGGTTTATCCAGGCTACTCATCAATGCAGTCTTGCCGGATTCCCACTCCTGGAGAAGACCTCTGATATCCGCCCCAATCGATTCATACTGGGGCATGAGGCTTGCCTCAAATTCACCAGCATCTGGCCGCTCGAGATTGGAACTGGATGCCTCTCTGAGGATGTGCATCTTTGCGTGAAGTGCACGGACCCCCTGGGAAAGTGAATTGATCCTTCGGTATTGCGCGCGGAGATTGTCCTTGTTAGGCGAAGCTGTCGGTAGCGGGGAAGGCGGGATGGCCTCACCTGGAGTAATGGTTAGCTTTGGCAGAATTATCTTGAACGTTTGGCACTTACGATCGTCCTCGTTGAGGATACTGGTCATCTTATGGATGTTCTCGCCAGTTACATGAGCCAGGTCCCGCATCTGCTCAACAGCCGCAGTCCATCTTGCAATGTCGGACCCGCCGCCATCGGCACCAAGAGCTAAAAGGCAGCAGAGAATACTCTTTCTCACGATGTAGAGTCTTCCGAAAAGTGTGCGAAGGGCGCGTAGGGAGTATTGATCTTCGGTGGCTCGCTCATTGAACGCTAACTCGGCCTCGGCCAGCTCCTCCTCCGATACGTCGTAGATATCGTAGTATCTGGCGAGGTTTGTGTTGTCGGTAAGTGGCCGGAGGATATGCTGTGCTCGAAGATACCGGCCCAGCATGAGATAAAACGACTCCGACACGGTTCGGCGCAGTCTCAAGCATCGTCGCGTTTGCGTCTGGTCTTCGAGTCTGCTGATTGGGGGCAAAGGTGTGCTTCTACTCAATAATTAACTCCGAAGCACGAAATGACAGCATGGAGGAACGTACATGCGGTAGCCTCTTGAGACCAGCTCAACTTCCTGTATAAACACAACTGATGCCGAGGCGGCAGAGTCGAACCCTTGCGCGTTGCCAATGAATGTCACGGCGGCATCGACGGCTTGATGACGTAGATACTTGAGCCATTGTCGCTTCGCGAAAGCATAGAACAGCACTCCAATAACCGGCACAAGAACTAGTAGAACCCCGACCTTCCGAGGATTGAGACCCGACGATGTTCGCGACCGGCTCCAGTGCAGCAACCAAGCGATGGAGAAAGACGTGGAAGCCGTGACCACAGCCCCTTGTATGCCAAATGTGGTGGAGATCGATGGAAGGTCTGCTGGGAGGGCCGTGGACATGACATCTGCGGCTGATGTATAGGAGGGCGCGCTGTGCTCGTTCAGCAGCTGAGACGCAACGATGACATAGCCGAATTGTTCCAGGAATCTCTCGTTGTCGCTTCGTCCGATGCGCGAATTCAGCGCAGACTGTATTAGATAAAAACCATTAATATGGTCTCAACAGAATATAGCTGTATGAAACATACCGTGCAAGCGTCATAGAGTCGTCCCAACGCTGCCCTCTGCCGCGAGACTTTCCGTTCAAGGGGTTTGGGGAGTTTATTCCGAATGCGTTCCTGGAATTTAGAGACCCCTCGTGGGGCAAAATCGGCCGCGGTAGAATCGGAGAAATCATCGCTATGGTCGGCCTCCTTTATCGGCCAATTTGGGTCGTGTTCGCCTTCCCCTGACATATCACCAGATGAGACCTCGTCGTTTCTCAGCGCCTTGGATGGGGTAAACTCACCCTGGAGGTAGTCCGCCAACGGCGAGTTCTCATAGACGAGGGATTCCATGGCCAGTGCACATTCCGTAATCCTGGCGATGACGAGGAGTTGGAAGCGACGCGGATGCTACGGAACTGGGAAAGAAGGCAGGTACAGGGCGGTAGAATCGAAGGATCAAGTCGAGGCTGGTGTGAGAGTCGAGCGCGTAAGGTGCGAATTATCGCAAGCCCATCTCCGCGACAATCCAAGAGGGCGCGTGGGAAAGTTGAGTCGTGAAGAAGCGTCAAGTGGACGAGAGTGAACGGGGGAGGCTGTCCAGGCAGACTAGTTAATCGAGGCGCGTGTGTAAGCCGTAAGGGAGGGTGAGTGGGGACGCAAGAGGAGATATAGTAAGCGGTTTTAAGGATGGCGCGAGATATACATAGCAATTTACCCCTGGCAGATGGAGCCAGGACGGAGGCAGCAGAACGACGGTGCCTGTGCAGCGGCCACGTTGAAGATCAGGCCAGGACCATGTGTGGTGTGTGTCTGGGGAACGGAAACGATGGAATTCCCTTCCCTGATCGAATCGGAGCCCGCGCTGTCCGACTCCCGCCGCTTTCGTTCCTCGTCTGCGCCCACTAAGAATAGGCGCCCCCACCATCGCGAATCAATTGCTCAGATCCTATCTGCTGGATTGGCCTGGGTTGGCCCTTCAGGCCACTGCTAATCTCGCCGTTGACCCAGTCGGCGTTCTCGAAGGGACGCTCCCAGGCTTCCCAACGGATTCATAGGGGACCGGTGAGGTTAGTGAGGCGGTGATCCTGTCTGTGCTTCCCCCTCATTACCCATCTGGGGTGGAACTGACATCTTGTGAAGGGTGGACAGACCGAGGTTTCAGTCTAATGCATATGCTGAGACCGGATTTCTGTGTGGAATCTCGGATGTCACTGTTAATAGCCTCGGACTCCGCTCGGACGGGTTGTTTCATAATTGCTCGGATTTGAGGCAGCCTCGGGAACCCCCTTTATAGTTAAGAGCATAACTCGTCATAATATTGGCCTGGAGTCGCGGTGGTTTCAAGTGTCGAATTTTCTCTCCATCGAATAACTTCTCAACACTTGATGAGCGTTTTGGCTTACTCTTCTGCAACAAGCAAGAGACTCACAGCCCTGGCATTCCTACCGCAATCAATTAGAGGCTGTGCCTAGCATGCCATGCTCGCTTCTACATTGAGTGATCTACTTAGATTTGAACATGCGCTCACATCATCAACGCAGGGTGGCGGTTCCCAGACAACATGTCCAAGAAGATGAAAATAAGATAACGAACACTCTTCGTTGCTCGCAGAGCAAAATATGGAACAATCCGACTTAGATCACCCTGCTCGGAGGTTGTCCTGCTACTATTATGTATACTGGATGGCACCGTCCAGACCGGTTCATGGCCTCTTCAATCTGGAGCTTGCCATTCACTAAACTGTGTAACAACTGCTGTCTAAATTGATGCCTAGTTCCGCACCGCGACCAGTTTATTAATGAACTGGCTTCTTGAATACCCATAATGAAAGACCATATCCTATTTTCCTGCCACTTCAGACCTCAGTTTGTTTGGCCCACATAGAAAATGTCTTCTCAGGACTCTGCTTGGTCTCTCAGAGAGCTTTTCTTCCACCGGTATGACAAAACCGTCGAAATCACCATTATAAGCAAAGGCAACTGTTTCGAGATAGAGATCGCTCCTGCGAACTTCAGCAATTCTCCCTCAGCCTTAGAAACCTATACTGACTTGATAAATTCGATGTGCGATGAAGAAGACTACCACCTCACCCAAGAAGCAGAGGAAGATCTCTACATCTGGGCGTTAGGTCCCTTCCTCCCCATCTTCGCAGACTTCGACCCCAACCCGGTAAATCCCCATCCGTTCACGCTTCGGGACTACCTCCATCCCCAGATCTATCGATATTCCCTCTTCATTATCAATGAACGCCTGGAACCGCGCCTTGATCACACCGTCCCGAACCAGCTGCTACCAAGCGGAGTAGACCTGGGTAACTTCGCACTCCACCCCACCTGGCACAAAATGAAACCAGAAAACATCCAGCTCCCCGGCACAGATTACAACGAACTCTACTCTCGGCCACCCAACAAAGTCATCGCCGACAATACCAATTGTTTCCTCAAGCGACTTGAATCCGGCGACAGACGGGCTGCCACTCGTGAACTGGGAGTGTATAAACAAATCGAGACTCTAGGACTCCCTAATCGCATCCAAGTTCCCCGCGTGGTTGGTGTTGTTGAAGACGAGGAAGAAGAGTCTCGTATCACTGGGATTCTATTAACTTGGGTGCAATGTGGCTATAGAACCCTGCATTGTGCATTGAAACCCGAGACCTCATTGGATCTGCGCAAACGATGGGATACTCAGGTGACAAGCACCGTGGATTGCTTGCATGAAGCGGGGATTATTTGGGGAGATGTCAAGGCGGATAATGTCTTGATTGACCATGAGGATAACGCGTGGGTTGTCGACTTTTGGCGGTGGATACACTCGAGGATGGGTGGAGAAAAGTCGTATGGAAACGGTTGAAGGGGATGAGGAGGGACTTGCTCAGTTAAAGGAGTTCTTGTATCTGGGGAAGACATTCTAACGAATGCCTCTTTGTTCCCATCTCTCCACAGAATGTTAAACATTCCATTACAAACGCTAGATATTTAGACCCTCAACTAGCTAGCTCCAAACAACAACCCCCAAGGAATAAACCCCCCCAACCCCCCATGCCCATCCAACGAAGCCCGTATCTCCCTCGTGACCTTCCCCGCCCAATCCCCCATCCACCACTGCCCCCGCAAGCGATGCATCAACGCACCAAAAAACACCAGCACAACCAGTGCAAACGGCTGCCTGTTAGCCACCGAATCCAAGAAGTCCGACGGTATTCTAAATATCCACCAGAACACCGCCGTGATGATGCCGTCTTCGCTATCACTGGAAATACTCTCGAATGCGAGGCGGAGTTCCCCGAGGACGAAGCCATATAGATCGCCTTGATGGCGTGCGTTACTTTCGCCTAAGGTGTGGTTCCGATGCATGACTTCGCGGAGAGCTTCATCTAGGAAGGGTGGTAGTTAACGTGGATGAGTCATGCGGGTTTGGGTGTCCGACTGTCGTGGCGGCGGTGGTGGTGAGGATCGCCAGGTCACTGGCTTTAACCCATTCGGAGACTTCTAGTAGTATGCTTAGAGATCCACGACTAACGCGGAAGATATGGAGTAATTCATCCAGGAAGGTCGAGTCCGTTGTGCTTACGCCCCCGAGGAGCGGGAGCGCGAAAGTGAAAAATGATGATGATGTTGGAGAGCGCGTAAGCTGCGCTGGCGTTCTCCTGGCTGAGGGCGTTGATGTTTCGGACGGCGGCGATGGCTTTGAGGTGGTGTGATTGGACGGTGTTGAGGTATTCTTTGCGCGGGTGGCTGGTGTGGAGGAATGCGAGGTGTAGGGCGGAGAGGGCGAGGATGCCGTGCATGAGGGAGGCGTTGTGGACGGCGAGTTTGGGGATGGTGGATTTCCAGGTCCAGTCGATGGATGGGTTGCGGGAGAGGGTGCTGTAGGTGTGGGTGCACCATTGGACCATGAGTTCGAGGTCTTGGGAGTTGAGGGGGGGATTAGTGATAGTTTGTTCGGGTGAGGATGAGGGTGAGGGTAAGGGTGCTAGAGTAGTTGGGTCTGGCGATGAAGAGATTGTATTCTCTATTGTTGTTGGGGGAGTACTGGAGAGAGGTGATTCGATGACGGTTTGGTAACTGCAGGGCAGGGATTTGGCTTTGCAGCGCCAACAGCTTGGTTGGTGCTCATCACACTGATACAGGAAATGGACATCAGTACTACACGATTCTTAAGATTATTTCTGTGGCTGTACAGTACCTTGACACGTCGTCGCTTACACTGGACGCAGCCATGTCGGGATTTATTGTGGGCGCGACGCGAGGGCATGAAAACGGCTGGTTGTGATATACGACAAGGTACTAAACTAAATGTCAAAGGAAAACTGAGCATGAACTTGTCACCAAGAGGTATTCGGTGTGACATGATGGACGGGCTAGGGCCGATTTAAATACATGGCAAGCAATCATAGCGCCAGAATGAGCCACAACCTTTTGCCCCAAACTTTGATATCCGCAGTGAAGTTGTTTAACCTCTGACCTGTTCTCTCTGTTAGCTTGACAACGTGCGATGTCAACAGGTGGTTCTCACTGGTGACACTGGAAACGCGGGTTTCACTGTTGCCTCGAGATTTGCCGTCCTCTGGCGGGGAATAAAAGGAAGCGATCCCTGCTCCAAGAGCCGTAACTGCTAAGCAGCAAACAACGACAATAACGATAATCGCAAGATTTGTCAGGGCCATGTTGAAAACTGAGAAGTCAACTCTGTCAGGAGAGCTGAGCCTCTTCTGAGCTCTTTATAATCTATTTTGAGGAGTACATTTCCCCCTAGCTCGATTCCTTCGTCGCAAGGCTGCGCAATTCTTCAGATGGAGTATACCAAGTGCCGTTTCCACTGCCTGGAATAGTAACTGTCGTACACTATACCGGATCTGGCGGTTTCAGGCGTCGTCTTTCGACGAGATTGTTGGAGTCAAACCTTAATTGCCGTACACCTTTCCCGATCAGGAAGGGTCCCTGGTGTATCTCCACAGATTCGTATTGGTTGATCGAAGCCTCAAGGGTGTTTAGATATTTTCGTTCAGTACACTACGGTATAAATATGATGGCCGTCATCATGGCATTCCATCAGACAGCATCTGAGTATCCTTCTGTCCTTATCATTTCTCTCCAAAATGAGTGACTCTTTCGTTCTATACCGTTACCATCCCTCTTATGCTGCAGCCGTGGTTTTTGTCATAGGGTTTCTACTCTCCGGACTGGGACACATCTTCCATCGCAATATTCGCAACAAACCGACCGAACGATCGGTCTCCCTTGCGGCTCCGTGGGAAAGAGTCATGGTGGTGCTGTACGCTGTGAGCGCGCTGATCATGGTGCGATCCATCTATCGAGTGGCGGAATATATCCAAGGAAGCTCGGGGAGTTTGCAGGGTCATGAAGTATTTATTTATGTGTTTGATGCGACGTTGATGTTGGTGGGGTGTCTGGTCTTGAATGTTTTTCATTCGAGTCAGGCGCTGAGGGAGAAGGGGGTTTATCAGTCGGAGATGGCCTAAGCACTGATGAGGGTACCTGTGATGGGATGTTGGCGTATCATCTGATATGTGCTATAACGCGGGATGGAATGAATTGAAATTTGTTCTACTGTGTATGATTTTCACTAGCAACTCTATGGTATTGACATGGTTTACTCTGCCTTTGTCTGCCACGATCTCTAATTCCAGATGTATATATCTTCTACCACAGAATATCCACCTATATTATCTCCCAGCCCGACAATATTATCACGTGGAAATACCTGACGAGACCGCTATCGGATATGATCCCCAGCTGCTAACAATCTGGTTCTATGCTCCAGGCAGCAGTACCCTTTTATTCACCCACTTACCTAGCCTAAAACTTCAGGGTCAAGGCCCACCCCACCAACTGCACGTCCCGAGCGGACGTAAACAAAAGTACATAACATGGTTGCAACCCGTCAATAACCGAAATGACAGATGCACTTTGCTCATCACAATCTACTTATACTACGGAGAGTAGAGAATCACCCTATGAAATGATATTACCTTCTTTGAGCTACGGAGTACTGTTATAATTGAGTTGCAACCTGCAGGAATATGCAGCTTCCTGGTAGCTCCGGACAATTACAATATCCACCCATGAAAATGTAGAGTGAGGTAGATGATATGCAGACAGTTCGGGGATCACTACAAAGAAGGCAGTGACAGACACTCAGAAATTAAGTACTCTACGGGGTCCGTCGGATCATTCCGGCTGGCCGGATGGACCCGACGCAGGGGCTGAAGACCCTGCTACTTTAGGGTTGGGCAGCTTTGCCGAGTAGATACCCTTCACGAGCAACTGACAAGGCTCTATGGTTGGAAAAACAATAAACATCCAGAGTAAAAGGCTTGCAGCTAGAACAGGCCGACTTTCTATAAAGTGGAATCGACATGAGTGCAAGATAATCATCCACTGTAATTCTGCTCTATACTACCGGCAGTGGTATCGCACAAAGCTTGCCGAGCAGCCTATGGAACCATTCACTTGCCTCACCCCTTAATTTGCTAATCGGATGGATTCGGAGACAGTAGAAACCAGTGGGTGTAAGCTGCTTTGTCTTCGAACCGGGCAGGTGTGCCGACAGACAAGCATCTCAAGCTTTTTAGAACGTTCTGTGGGGCGGGAAATTGCACTGCCTAGTCTCTGGGCCTGCTCGAGTAGCAACGGGGTCCATGGTTTCGGACTGGCTGTGCATAGTCAGAGAATGAATGGATACCAGTGAGGCTGGTAAGGTGCTGACCTTATTTTCAATGAGTATTTCGGTCTCGATATCTGCCAGAAGTGACTGGAATCGATGAGTACTCCGTAGTCAGCACATAGTGATTCTTTTCACCCATGCCAAACCTGCAGATGCATGTGGAACGGCAGTCGGCACCATGAAGAATGGACCAAGGACTGATTCTCCACAGTGGGGGCTTCAGAGTCGTACCCTGCAGCCTGGACGGAGTACTCCGGACGGAAGTGCAGGGCCTTCCCGACACACCTCACCTCATAGAATCCAGTTCTTATTCAGCCAATTTACTTAGCTGATGACCTCCACTTGAAGCATGCTAGCTGCTTCAATCACTGTCGGAGAGTGACACCCGTGGAGTTGCAATAATGACCCTAATCTACTAAGTCCTGGGTTTTGGACGCATTGCATGTTCCTATCCCATCACCCACGAGGTATAAAGCTGGGCGAATTCGCACTGAGATTCCATTCTATCCACAGCAACTCACTCCTTCCTTTCCTACATATCTCTTTGTCACTCTTTACAAGTTTAACTTCTGTTGATCAGAACCTCATCACCATGCGCTCTCTTCAGCTCCTCGCACTCGCTGCCACTGGCTCTCTCGTTACCGCAGCCCCTGCGTCCCGGGATCTCGCCCAGAGATCCTCTTGCACTTTCACCTCTGCCGCAGACGCCAAAGAAGGTGTCAAGAAATGCTCCCACTCCATCTTGAAGGATATTGAGGTTCCCGCCGGCGAGACCCTCGACCTGTCCAAGGCTGCTGAAGGCTCTACGGTTCGGTTCCCCCCTGCTACATCCATACCAGACCGACAAAGTTGCCGTCTAATCAGCTTCGTATAGGTCACCTTCGAAGGCACCACCACCTTCGGATACAAGGAATGGAGCGGCCCTCTCATCCGTCTCGGTGGCAAGGGCGTGACCTTCACCCAGTCCTCTGGCGCTGTCCTTGACGGCGAGGGTGAGCGCTGGTGGGACGGCAAGGGCACGAATGGCGGCAAGAAGAAGCCCAAGTTCATGTATGTGCATGACATCGAGAATTCGTATGTCACGGGTCTGCACATCAAGAACACGCCCGTCCAGGCCATCAGTGTGGAAGGCACGAATGTGCACCTGACTGATATCACCATCGACAACAAGCTGGGTGATAGCAAGGGTGGTCACAACACCGATGGCTTTGATATCAGTGACAGCACGGGTGTCTATATCAATGGCGCCAAGGTGTATAACCAGGATGATTGTCTTGCTATTAACTCTGGTGAGGTGAGTTCTCCCTTCTATCTCGTGTTGGATTAGGACTATGCTGATATGGTAGACCATCTACTTTACGGACGGATACTGCTCCGGTGGCCACGGTCTGTCAATCGGCTCAGTCGGTGGCCGCTCCGATAACACCGTGAAGGACATCCACATCGAGGATAGTCAGGTCGTGGACTCTGCCAACGGTGTTCGCATCAAGACAATCTACAAGAAGACCGGCGAGGTCGAGGACGTGACCTACTCCAACATCAAGCTCTCCGGCATCACCGAGTACGGTGTGGTCATTGAACAGGACTACGAGAATGGTAGCCCCACGGGTACCCCGTCGAACACGATCCCGATCAAGGATATCACTTTGGATGGCATCACTGGCTCCGTGGAGAGCGATGCCCAGGCCATCTACATCCTGTGCGGTGATGGTAGCTGCTCCGACTGGACCTGGAAGGACGTGGATGTCTCCGGTGGCAAGGACAAGAAGAAGTGCGAGAACGTTCCCTCTGGCGCTTCTTGCTAGGCTTCCTCGGGCTGATATTGCTGTGAGCTTTTTGTTCTTCTTGAGTATCGATAATTAGTAGGTGAAGGTTTGGTTAGATAACAGACTGTATATAGTTAACATAGGAGCCTGAATTCAAGGAATCCAATTGATTCAAATTCACCCCAGTCTAACTTCTCCGGGGAACCCATCTGGCCTACCATAGATAAAATGACTAGCGTTACATCTAGAGTTGACCACATCAAGCCGAGAACTTCCGCCTCAGGCACCCACCCCACCCGTTGCACCGGCAACGAACATCAACATCGCGTCTCCATACCTCGCCGGCCCCATCCATCGCCCACCAAACTTTCGATGACCTAGCCTGGTCTCGAAGCTTACCGGCCCCATCGCTATAAACCGGGTGATTCTCTTCGAAGCATTTACTCCTCCCTCTGGATGGTCCCATCGCCCATCCCACCATTCATACCAACACCCATACACCACATTCTATGGGGACAGTCGACGAGGGATACATACTCAATCATCACATGGAAGAGCGACACTAAACACAACAACTACTTTACTTACCCCTGCATAAGGCCTATCTCAAGCGATCACCATGTCCGGATATCTATACGAAGCGCCAACCCCGTGCCCATCACGGATGAACATCTCAACCTTCAGCGGGAGAAGCTCATCCGACAGTCTCTGGAACGAGAGTCTAGAGAGCTACGACGATACCGCGAATGTGGAATTCACGACGGAAATCAAACCCTCCGTGCTCACGGGGGCGAAACCACGACGACGGACGAAGACGAGCGCGTCGTTTATGATTCATGATGAGCATGAGAAACCCACCACCACCACCACCACCATCTCCACCATCTCCACTGTATCTAAACCGAAGCGGGAATCAAGCATGGTAGCTTCGACCACGAATCGCAAGTCCTCATTGCTCGCGCAGCCCGCGCAGCGATTCCGTCCTAGAGTGAGCTTCGCGCCGAGTCCGGGCAGTGGGTCGCGACAGGAGAGACTCGGTTGCAACAAGACACAGAAGAATAATGAGCTTTTGATGCAGATTAACGGTCGAGGGGAGCACGTTCAGGTCAAAGACGGGTTGAAGAAGGATGTGCGCCGGAAGACGGTCTACATTCCGCAGGATGATACGACCGTGGCGAGCGCGTTCATGGGCCTCTTTAGTCCGTTGAAGTCGGGGAGTTTTGAGAATTGTATGGCCGAGGATACGCAGGTGAATACGTTAGAGGCGCAGATTGTCAGGAAGAGACAGGTGAAGCGGTCGCTTGCGTCGTCTGCGCAGCGGGCGCCGTTGCGGCCGAGTGCGAAAGTTGTCCAGGAGGCTTGTGTCCCGGTGGATGTTGCGGGGAAGAATGGTGGGAAGGAGAATATTCCTCCTGGGTCGGTTTTGGTTGATGGCAAGAAGGGATGTCAGTCTTTGAAAGGTAAAGAGGGACAGAATGAAGATTTCAAGTCCCAAGTGACAGGCAGCCGAGCTGGCGGGCGTGACACTGCAAGACCTTCGAAGCCTCTGTCAATGAAAACAAGCAATGGGGTTCAAAGAAATGCTGGTCTTGGTGAGAGCCGGAACATCAAGACACGACCTGGCAAGATCGATCAGGACAGTGTGAAGCGGAGTTTGACAAATAACAAAGCTGCTTCAGTGCAAAGCTCAAATCCTCCAAGGACAGTGAAACGGCCCACAACAAGCACAAATGCACCCAAGGCAACCGTTCTCCGAGGAATTACGAAGAGCATTGAGAAAGATTACCCGGTCATCTCGGACAACATCATGGACTCGGCGCTGTATGAGGACAACTGGCTGTCGCACCAGGAGGTGGCAATAACACAACTGGTTAATGAACTGCTTCCATGCGCAGATGAGCGGGCACTCGACAATCATGCCACGCTTCGACATGGGCTCATCAGCTTGTATCAGGGAGCATCTTTCACACACCTACACAAGCGACTCCAGGCGTCATTGCTATACGGAGTAATGAGCATCCCCAAAGATGTGCTTACGCGGAGTAGCCGTCTTCACCAAGATCTGGGTATGAAGCGAAAGTTTTTGGATATCTGGGTGCAAACCTACGATCTGCGCGCATTGCGAGCCGCAGTGGAAGCCATCACGGGGAGGAAGATTCCTAACTCCAAGTTAGCCCATGGAAGTGAGACCTCAGATAAGGAAAAGGCAATGAAGCGAAGGCTGGAAGGGTTTTTGGATGTCTTCCTTCTCCAAAATCAGGATATGGATCGTCATGAAAAAGCCTCTGCCGGAGAAACTGGCGACGCAGCCGCGCGGGCATACCGGCGAACGGCTCTTCGAAGCATCATGATGGTCATCCTTTTGGACAAAGCCAGGCTGTGCCCAGAGACAACTGTTCCGCGCCGTCTTTTCTTGCCGTCCTCGCCGCGAAAGTCCTCCGCTGCAGTACTTCAGGCGTTGGGCCGGTTCCTGCTACCATCATGCGGAGACATCATCAAGGCATTGAGTCACTTGGACTGTGAATTGGGTTATGAGCAGCATCCATTGGAAGAATACGAGTATCCGATTAACAACCTGGCCGTGGATCTTCGAGACGGCGTGAGACTGACGCGAATCGTGGAGTTGTTACTCTATCCTTCGACTTCGCCTGGTGAGCTGTCAGATCTCAACGCGCCGCTTTCCTGCTATCTGAAATTTCCCTGCATGAGCCGCACGGTGAAGCTCTTTAACGTACAAGTTGCCCTGGATGCGTTGGCTTCGGTGGAAGGAACTCGGAAGCTTATCGGGGATGTCCGCGCAGAAGACATTGTTGATGGACACCGCGAAAAGACCATTGCGTTGCTGTGGAAGCTGATCAGCACATGGGGTCTCGCGGGGCTTGTGGATTGGGGAGATGTCAGAAAAGAGATTGAGAGACTGAAGCAAAAGGCAGCTTCTCAGGTCGGATACGAGAACTTCCAGGACGAAATTTGGGTCCACCATCTGAACGAGACTGACGACGAACCAACGCTGCTGCTCAAGCAATGGGCGTCTGTGTTGGCGCATCTAAAAGGGCTACGACTCGACAATTTCAGCACGAGCTTTAGCGACGGCAAGATCTACGAAAGCATTGTCGACGAATATGAGGGCTATGTACTTCGTCCCGAGGACCTTAGCAACAGATCAGCATCTTTGGAGTCTCGTCTTCGAGCCCTAGGATGCAGTGCACAGTTTGGTAAGTCTTCCGATAACAATCTTCAACATGACGGACATGACTCACATGAACAGCACAACTCGTGTCACCCGCCTCAAAGACTCATATCGTCGATAGCAACTTTACTATCGGGGCACTCGCCTTTCTCTGTTCGCGACTGCTCTCGGCCACGCAGCGCACTCGAGCCGCGACAGTGCTGCAAACTGCATGGCGACGCATCCTTCTGCGTCGGGATCAGCAGCGCCGCGCCGTCGCGAAGGATCTAGCCAGGCAGTGCGCAGCCGTCGTGCAGACACGAGACCGGATGCTCTGGGCCCAGGGAGTGATTGTGCGGTGGTGGAAGTCCAGCGGCGTCGCCGACGGGCAGCTACGAAGGGTGTCCGACGATATGATAGATTCCTATGATTAGGGGCGGTGCATAATGTTTCATATGGATGACGCGAGATAATTGCTTCATTGGTACTAGACAATTACATAGCCAGTCCGGAGTGTATTCCATGCAGGAACCAGCCTAGTCGCTACCTGATCGGTGGCCTGTATCAAATTGGCCCAACACACAACCCCAACAGAACCAGCCTACTTATCCTTGACCATCTACCAACTAAAATACAAGGTTAGTACCCAGTACCCCAGCATCACTCCACTTTCGTACGGAGTAGACACAAGTAAACAAACAACTACCCCTACCAATAAACAACAAACCCCAAACAATACATAACAACAACCCCAACACAAACCTTCATAACTCGACATAATCAGGAATCCTGACCCCCAGACAAGAAAGAACACCCCTCGTACCCAACCAACTCACCCCACACCCCGTAACCCACAGGGCATAGTCAGGGTCAGGGCAGGGTCAAACTCAACCTGTTTGAATCCTTCAGCCCCCAACGCAACCCGATCCTGCCTGCCTGCCTGCCCTGTCCAGCCTAACCTTGTCGGCGAATAGGATACCGTGCTACGGAGACCCCCATGCCCCATGCCTCTGTTCGTGTTTATGTTCATGTCAGATAGATAGATAGATAGATGGCTGATAGAGAGACAGACAGACAAGCATACGCAATCCCCCCAACCCCACATCATCAAAAAACAAAAATGAAACAAACATAAAAAGCAAAGCAAAAGCAAAAACCAAAGAGAGGGAAAAAAGAAATGAGGAAGATCCTTTAGCAAATGAACAAGTATCTCAGTTACTAAGCGTCTAAGTACTTATTCAGTAGTAGTAGTAGTCGTAGTTACCAAGATATGAACTCGTGTTGATGAATTATCCTGCGCGTTAGTATGACTCTTCAGAGTTACTATTACTATATGTCTGTGCATAATCTAATATGCAGAAGGAATGAGGTTGAATTTGTGGTATGTTCATACTCTATCTGAACATTGAAATAAATTTATATACGGAGTATGTATATTACTCTTTGTATATTACTGCATACACACTACATAAATAAACACATCTCTACATATCATAGAGTACTTACCCAATAAACTCCAACCTAGTATCATTCAGTAAGTAAATAAACCTCGTACCGAAAACCAAAGTATATTGAGAACCACCACTACACAGTAATTACCGAGCCTCGCGGGCTCGGAGTAAGCAACAAGAACAAGCAATACGCATATGCATGGTCTGATTAAGCTAGGTAACTTTGAAGACATCCTCTGTACTAGGGTAGTCGGCTTACGTTGGAAGATGATCATCAGAGGTAGAGGAGGGAGGGAGAGTTCACGAGGATTCAAGAGGGGAGGCTGGCTGATGACATCACTCCTCGGGGGAGGTTGCAGCTGACGGGACTGGTGGTGAGAACCTCGAGTAAGTATCCACGGAGTACTCCGTTCCTATGACTGAGTCGGGATGATTTGTTCAGGTTGATGTTATGGCAGTGATTTCACCGTGATTCTCAGGCATGTTACTGGCTGGGGATGACGTCGATGTTCATCTGCGTCTCCCCGCCCTTCCAACGGACTCTACGGTAGACTTGCTACTACACAGTACATAGTATGTATGCAACACCACGGTATGATGATCTAATGCTTCTCCTCACGGTGGCCTGATCTCGACTGCGGGGAACACCGACCTTCGAGAAGATTACTGTAATGGGCCACACCCAGCGTCCGATGACCAGATCGATCGCCGCCGCTGCCTCCTTACAGAGTCCATGCAAAACCCTGCAGTGCTTTGTACCGGCTGCCTGGTTGGACTCCGGTCGATGTACCTGTGCTGGATGGACGAACTTTATTTGCGGCCTCGTCATTGGCAGGCGGCCGCACCGCGATCAGGAGATGCGCTGCCTCTTTGACCAAGAGGCGGTCGATCGCGGGCTCGGAGGGAATCGGGCGGTGCGCTGAACGGAGTTGGGATTCCTCCGACTCGACCGAGGGCGAAGGAAGCCTACGTTAGTCGGGATGGCAACGCGGCTGAGACGTACGCTTCGGCTTCGGTGGATGGCGGTGCTGAGCTGAGCGCTGAAGACGTGTCCGGGTCCCAGCACAGCTTATTCCCACCCCCTGAACGAGCCCACCTCGACGTGGTCATGCTCAGTAGTCGCCCGCCAAGAAAGCGGTTATGCAATATAGCAGCAGAGGATCGACGGGGGATCTCCCATCCTCCAGGGGGGGATTCTCCCTATTCCGACCGACCACTCCTCTCCGTCCCCCCGTCTCCTTCATCCCACTTGCCCAGGTATTTGAAATGTTTCTTGGCGGCCTTGGCCGGTCACCAACTCAACGCGGATCGGCCAGCAATCAGTCGCACTGGGCAGGCAAGGAGGAGGAATGTGAGGACGGACGGTGGAGGGCGGACAGGTCGGTCGCTGCTGCGCCGGAGTTCGGGAAACACCGGGCACCGACTGCGTTCCCTCCACCGCGAACCGCAGTCGTTCATAATTTGGCTGTGAAGATCTTGGCAGCCAGTCGCCGTCGCACCGGGGGCGAAGTCACAGGACGTTGCCAAGCACTGTCGTGGAATGCGACCGTCGTCGTCGAGAGGAGGAAGATGAGCACTGAGCAAGGGGCAGTCGAACGGGGGACCACCTCGGTTTTTCAACTCCGCCTCTCAGCTGAAGGTTCCCCCCAGCCTGATCGCTGCATGGGGTGAATGGGATATGCCTTGGCGACCTTGGCGGCCCTCTTGGCCGTCTCAGTCGGAATCAAGACGTCGTGAGGTCATCCGTCCAAGATTTCGGGTGATCCGCTGTGCTTCCCCAAACCCCCGGATGGCATGTCGATCATGCGCTCGCTGCTGAAGACATTGCCATCCCTTGGGAGATTCCGGAGGCTGTGTTGGATGTTGGCATTGACACATTCTAGACGCTTACCTACCACGGTAGGATTCTGACGTGCAGTCGGCCCGTCCTGAATATGCTGGTCTCTGCACTCAGAGGCTTTGTTCTTTCCCCTATGTTCTGGCCAAAGCAAGGGCAACTCCATGTGCCACTGGACTGCACCACAGCCATCTCATCCTCCGTGTACCCGGCAGCTGGTATACACAAGGTATGGTATTGTCGTTACCTGGATCAAACAGAGAGGTGGCCAAGGTCGACGGCGTTCTGAATCCTTCCATGACCGACCATGCCATCCAGGCGCTCAGCTATGGGCTCGGAGCGAGAGGTGCAGTTGCATATGTCATGACGGCAACCACGCATAGGTCCGCATAAGGTCCATGGATGGGAGTCTGATGTCCGGGGGTGGATTTAGCTCGGCAGGCAGGGGAGTTCAATGGTGATTTGCCAATGGACCGAGCCCAAGACTTCAATCCGTCAATCACGGAGGTTGTACGGGGTACAGATGAGCAATGCCGGGTCGGCGGATCGAAGCTGGCTGTCGCACGGGGAGCTGACCATGAGACAGGCAAAAGCACCTCGTTGCCGTGCCGGACGGCGAGTCGTTGGAGAAATGGATTACTCGATTGGGTGCGTCGTGCATCGCGACTGAAGCCGGCGCGAATCCAAGCGCGAGTCCCGTGCCGGTGGAGAGGGAGGAGGAGAAGAGGCCATCCTCGGTCCAGTCAGAGGCGTAGGCCGTTTGACCAAGGGAGAATAAATCCCTCATACAAAGCGCACTTAGGCCGACGTCGGCCATTAAGGTACGGTGCTCTAACCCTTAGTCGCCTTAGCTGCAGGCCAATGACACCACCGCAGCAGGACTTTTGATCCTGGGCGCGGAGGTCGATAAGCGGGCGTATTAATCATGCTATTCTTATCCAGCGTTGATCCTGGTGTCTGCTTGTCAACCTCACACAGTCGCAGTAGCACTTATGCCTCGCCGAAGTGGCCCTGAGGCATCCACCCACCAAAGAGACAATCCCATTCATGTTTGGGGGGGGGGGGGGGGGGTTGCTGCTTGTCTCCATAATCGATCTCAGGGCGGTCCACTCGCACGCGCGACAGTTCAGAACCTCCACCGGGTGTGATGCTGGTGGTTCGATAATCAATGCAGGTTCCCCATCCCAGAACGGCTGGGGAGAAGAACTGGATGGGTTGTTGTTCGTATGCCACCTCGCATTTCCTCTTCCGGGTGGCCGGTGACCGTCGTGGTGGCCGTTTTCCATGATTCTCATCCCGTAAGAATTCAATTTTGAATTTTCAACTTTTTATTTTTTTTCCGTGAATTTATAATTTTTATCTGCCTGGCTCATTTCTTTTCTTCGTGTTTGCTGTCCTCTTCTCCCGCCCATTTACCCAGAGATTGACCCCCTTCAATGGGCACCCAAACTTTGCATGTCGTTCACGAGCCCGTCAGATCACAATTATATAGTTTTTCCCCGTCGACGGTCGGAGTTTAATCGCGGAAACTCTGTTTCGACCTTGGCTTCGGGGCCGCGTAGCACATATGTATCCGGAGCATAAAAGTACATAAGTAACATCATGTAGTGTGTCTGCGTCGATTCTAAGTTAGTAGGCCTCGACCAGCGACCAAAATGTGGAGAGTCCCGTGTCGGCCATGGATGGTGATCCTCCAGAGGCAGAGGATTGTAAGGTAGCCAAGCATGGATCGAGTAAGATCTCTCTCCCCAACAGCGGACGTCCGATGTGTAACCCGGATGAAACTGGCCTTCATCTACTCCGTCCGCTGTAAACCATTAAGCATCTTAGGCATAGACCCAGCCGGATGACCCAAAAGGGCAACCGGAGTCGAGTCGTAAGACTCGTGGGCAACGATGAACGAAGGATTTCTGGACGGGCCAACCCCGTTGGTTCGTCAAATGTACGGAGTACCAACAGATGGCCCATGACTGGCTGATGATCGGGTCGGTCCTGATTGCTGGGATCGCAGCCAGAGCAGCGAGGGCAAAACAGCAAAAGAAAAACAGTCCCGAGGGGCGCAGATTGGCTGCTGCGATGTGGGCAAGCTGCATCTCCCGGAGCAGCCATGGCACCGAGTGGGGGTATCCCTGAATCGCAGGAAGCTTGTCCCAGCACTCAAGGCTCGCGAGGCGTTGGGTTGCCCCCCATCCTCAGCGACCGTGGATGGCTGGAGACGCAGGTAAAGCAGTTAGCCCGCTTGGTGGTCTCCGCTTGGGATCGGTACCATGGGTTGCGTCGGTGCAAAACAGTGCTGCGCTCTGTCAGTCATCGTCGAGCGATGCAGTTTTGGTAGTTTGGTTGATGGTTCGGGTCTCTAGGCGCTGACCGCTTCTCTTCCAGTCAGAACCATCGGGCATGGATCTGGTCATCAGCCCCCTTTGCACGCTGCTTTTTACTCCGGGGGACAATGATCCCCAACCCACTCTGGGAAAGACGGCACGATCGCCTGAAGGAAAGGATCGGGGATTCAATTGAAGACCATCGTATTTGGGGGATTCTCTTGGCACGGGGTCGGCCTTGTACGATGTATGGCGGCCGTATGGGCTTCGGGTGGTATGTATGGATACCGGTCGCTCCTTCCCTGCTTGATCTACGGAGTACATCCTCTCACTGCCCCCGGCTGAGCCTGTCTGCAACTCTTGTCTGGTAGGCAACGCCTAATTCTAAACTTAGCGGTACCAGGCTGAGATTCCAACGGACATCATCTTGTCCACCGAACTCTATCTGTAGAATTGGGACCGGAACAGCAAAGCTACCAGCATCCCTGGGTTGATCATTGTGGAGTCTCCGCGGGGAGACAAGAACTCGGCTGTCAAACCAGCGACACCTTCAGGATCGTGCTATGGTTTGAGGAGCCCATTGAATAATGAGCCCAGAACTGCTAGTCCCCCTTCTGATTTGCATAGCTCAGATCCGATCTGGCCATGTTGTTTTTTTCTAGCAGCGTTGCCCTCCCGATCATGGTGATCCCAAGTATCGATCTGGTATGTTGGACAGCCAAGAGCCAGCTATTCGCGCCCAGACCGACTGTCACTCCCTGCTCAATGTCCATCGGTGGCTGTGTTCCAGTCTACAAGTCTACAGCATGGCGCGAGGTTCCAATATACTCACCCCCTCTGGACCGATCTAGGTACCATCATTCCTAGGGACGGCAATTGGAACCACCCTAGAGAGTTCAGCGTGGCAGACCCCAAGATTTGGAACCCAGCATCTCCCATCGGCCATCGCTGTAACCTCCAAAAACTCTCCGCGACTCGAGAGCGTCATGGATCGGTCCCGGTCATGGCCGGGGAATTTCCCTTGGGTCAGAGGGTGGTAGCCGTTGCGATGTAGTACTCTGGGGTAGGTTGGTGCGACTGAAGCGTTCATTCACGTCGTCATGGCCAGGGGGCTTGTCGGTCCGAGAAACCTGGATAGAATCATCGAGTCTTTCTCTTGCAAGTGGGGTTCACAGTCCCCGTGAGGTTGTAGCAAGCATGTTGGTGCCCTGCATCCTCGCGATCGCACAAGTATCGTCGTCTTGCTTCAGACTGAGATAACCTTCAAAAGCGCCGTGACACAGCAGGACTAGGGGCAAACCTTACGTCACAGGGCCAAGACCATCGCTTTCCGGATCAGGAACGACCAGATTTAAGCCCGGCTAGGGAAAGTCTCGGCAAATGCAATAGTGAGCAATGACAAGAAATACCAAGCATTGTTATTGGAATTGTCAAACAATAATAGCAGCCAGCAGGAGAGGCAGTGTCTAGAATTGTTGTCAGTTTCAGTCTCAAGAATGAGGCGTGCCAAGCACCACTGTGGTCGCACTATAATGGGGATTGTTGGGTGTATCTTGGACTGTCGTTAAGTATCTCCTTGGTGGCTTCAGCTGCGACCGCCCGAGTCGGAAATGGTAGCTTCGCCGAGAAAATCTACCTTAATCACCTCCACGCATAAGCAGCGCATAAGTAGGCTCGAGCGCGTGCCTGAGTAAGCTGATGGGGGTGCACTAGACCCCAATCGGACTAGATCCAATAATATGCGCGGGCCCTAAGAGCTCCAGCATGATTAGCCCAACAAAGCGCCCGCTGAAACGGCTTCGGCGCGACTCCGACGGTCGTCTGTCGCCCTCCCACGGTCAGTTGTTCGGGTCTGCTTGCCGTCCTCGCCCTTGTAATTACCCTGGCATTACCCGCGCCGACGGTCGGTAGGGCAACTTCCCACAGGAGCAGCTCGTGCCGCTATGATGCCTGCCCTTGTCCTGCCTGTCTTGTCCTCGTGGGGGTCACCCGTAGCAGCCCTCCCTTACTGACAGCCTTCTTCTCGGACTCTTCCTTTATTCGCTGTCTGGTATTCACCTCAGAGATTCGTACAACATTCCGATCAGATTAAAATATCCTCTTCGTGGTACATGTTCTAGAAACAATGGGCGAACCCCCCTTACTTTCGATTCGCTTGTTCTTAAGGGGGGCTGCTGGTGTCTCCCAAGAAATTTAGTGTAGATAGCTGGTGGTCGCATTTCCTACCTCCAGTATGGTCGGGGATGATTTCTGACTGACCGGGGTTAGTAATAGTAATCTCGAGGTTAGTTCGCCTTGGTAGCCAACCTCCAAAATGCCTCATAGTCTTTTGCTTTTGTACTCGGCGCTGGCTTGCCCCGTGGATGAAACCGGCTTGTAACAAACCCGGTGACGCCTGACATCGATCAAAGGGCAAACGGTCATCGCACAGATCGTAAAACAATGGGATCCGTGATCCTCAGCGCGACCGACCTCCTTTGATGACTCTTTCTTCCTTTATGACTCTACCTCATGAGTCCTCCTGCGACGGCATCCGGTGTATGACGGTTTTGTATTTACGCAGCAAGATTACCACGGTATGATACCAACCAGCGTCACGTAGCCGCAGGAACCGAAGCATGCATCGATTTGGCGAGAAAACGACAGGGTGGGTCTAGGCTTGGCGGGGTTGGTTGGACCGAGCGCCTCGAGGCCGCCTGCAGAAGGAAGGAAAAGAAGCCCCAGAGAAGATCAGAGATTGTAAGCGTGGGTATTTTGGTGTGGTCTTTTTTTTTATTTTTCATTTTCTGTTTTGCTGTTTCCCTGCCCTCCTTCTCGGCGTACCCTGCCGTGCCAGAGTGTGGCGACCACTCCTGACCACACTGCCCGCCCTAACCCGGTCGGGTCAGTTCTCTTCCCACCAAAACTCACAAACCTGGCGCCGCTCTCCCGCCCCCCATCACTGGACTTTACCCTGCACATCGTCATTACTGAGTCTCTTTTACCCGCCCACCTCTGGCTGGTGAAGCTGAATACGCAGTACTGACGGCGTTCTGTACTAATACCACTGCGACCACCACCCCCCCGATAATAACTTTTTCTTCCCATTTTTTTATTATTATTTTCGTATTTGGATTTTTATTATTTTATTTTCGCCTTTCGCTACCCCCTCCCTTAATTACTTTTTTATTTTCCGATCATCTCTACTTACATTCCTCCTTCTCTCCATCTCAATCCCACCTAGCACTGCCAACACATTGCACCTGCGAAACTCTTTCGACGCGTCTTCTTCTTCTGGCGCTCTTTGAGCTGCCAATCTCTGAAGAAGGCGTAAGTCCATCTCTTGGCCGCATACCTGACGCTCTTCTCCTCTTTTGACCTACTAAAACTACTACGGCTCCTCACCTACCACACCATGTGTTCTATATCATGACAATCATCGTCCTACTAAGGACACCCTTCATTTCCGCCCTCTGGGTCGATCAGTAGTACTATTGATCGATATTGAGAGAGCATCTTCTACCTTACTCTTTGGTTGATGCAACTATATTCTTCTCTTTCCTAACATTAAACCTGTTTGAAACCCTCAACGCCTACCTACCGCCACCATTCCGTCGAGTCACTCTATACTACCGCCCACCCTCCACCTAACCGCTTCTCACAAGCTCTCCTACCTACTTATTCCTGCCTCCCTCTCACTATTAATATACCTAATTCTCGAAGGGATGGCTCACTTCCGCGGTAGTGATCGACCATTTGCCTCAATACACAACCTGTTGAAGATGCTGCTCTCACCTCATCAGTCTAGCAAGTCGGCCCCTCAAGAGGCCGATCTGGCAGAGGACATTGATGAGCCCCCTGATCACCGGTTCCTGAATACCTCGATGAATATGGATGACGGTGTCGTTTACGTCAAGTCCCCCACCGCCATGTCTGACCGGAAGGAGTCCCTCCTCACCCGCGCCCTCAAGAACAGCCCCCCACTCAGCCCGTCCGACCGCCACTCTTCCTCTCACGAGCACTCCTTCTACCGCTCGTACACATACACCAACATCAGCGGCCTCTCTGCAGCCGAGTTGACCAGCGATGGTGGCCTCACCAGCCCATCTCTTTCCAATACGCCCAGCCCGCCTCTGCCCTCGCATCTGACTAGCAAGACCATGGGCGATAAGAGAAAGGCAGAGGCCGTGGAAATTGGGGAGTCAGCGGTCGAGGCCAACCTGGGACGCAAGCGGTGTATCAGCTTCGCCTGCGGACGCAAAACTGAAGAGCAGAAGCCACAGACCCCTTCCCCACAGCGCCCAGTTACCAAGTCTCATGACGCCAGCCCGACACCAACGGAGCCCAAGCGGAAGACCGTCCTCACCTTCGTTTGCCCAGCACGGGATCCCGAGTCTCGACGGGAGCGATCTCCACTTCGTGGTGGTTGCCGGCCACGTCCCCGCGGCTCACCTGCTCCTATCGCGCGCAAAGCCTCTCCGGAGAAGGTCGCCCCTTCCCCGGCTAAGAAGTCTCAGGAGCAGAAGGTCGAACGTCGGGGTGTTCCAACTAAGGGGCTGGGTCAGTTCGAAGAGTCTGAGGCCACTCGGTTCCACGAATTCGCCAGCTCCGTCGAGGAGGACGATGAATGGGTCAAGAAGTCGGGCGAATACCCGGAAAAGATCACGCTTAACGACTGCATGAAGAAAGAAAATGCTATTCGGAAGCTTGGGGAGGAAGCCGAGGAGGAGGCTTTGGAGGAAGAGAACGAGGATGACGAGGAGGACGATTCAGATGACGCTTCGACCGTTCACGACTTTTCCTCCGATGACGATGGGAATGAATCGGATAACGAAGCTGGCTTTGCGGAGTCGGATGAGAGTGACGATGGCTCGGAATATGACTTCTGGGCCCCGACCAGCACGACTGCTGCCACCAGCCCTCAGACCGTCGACATCGCTCGTCACCCTTTCAGTCGTCGAGACTCAAACACGTCCTTCGATTCCGTCAACGATGGGCATCACCAGCGTAGATGGTCTCCTGGCTTCGCCGCCAAGCCAGCTGGCCGCTCTCCCATGAAGATCCCAAAGCTGCGTCCTGGTACTCCTAACCTTCCAGACAGTACGGATTTCGTCTGCGGAACCTTCGACGAAGATCGTCCTCTGGAGGCTGCCTACAAGTCCTGCATCGAGCAGCGTCGCCTCTCCAAGCAGATCGTTATTCCTCAGGATATTGATCCCAGTTTCCCTACTTCCGACCCGGAGGACGAAGATGATTTGGACGAGGAGGATCTTGAAGAATCCGTGATGGAGGAGGGACCCCGGGGAAGAACCGGTCGGGAGCATAGTGGGAAGAGTTCTCCCCGCGTGTCTCCCAGACGCATGGTCTCCCCTCCGCCTCGCCGTCTTGGCCGTTCCTCGCCAAAGCGTCTTCGCTCCCCGCCGCCGCCGATGAAGCTGCGAGCTTCCAACGATAACTTGGCGTCTGTGGAGGAGGCACCTAGTCTTCAGCCCCAGGGACTCAACATCAGCGAGCTGGTGCAACGTCCTGCCATGTCTCGTACCAAGTCGCTGCCTCGGACACCCAACCCCTTCTTTACCAGTCTGGACAAGTCTCACCGCTGGTCTGGCATTGTCCCCGTGCAGGAATCGCCCGAGCGCGAATCCTCACGCACCCGTGAGGTGCACACCCGAGGCCCCATCGACATCGTCGAGGGTCTCGAGAAGAAGCGTCAGAAACGCAAGGAGAAGTTCTGGCGCCAACACTGCCGCAAAGCTGCCAAGGAGCAGATGGAACGGCGACCGATCCGCGGAAAAGGTGCTGAACGGATGAAGGAGCTTGGCCTCGAAGTTGCTGAGAGGTGCAGAGCTTATGGCGTTGGCGAAAACGCCCAGCTCGTCCTATCTGTTTAGACCTCTTATTCCGGCCGGGATTCGAGTAATTCTTGTACATAGTTCGAATTTTTCTTATCACTCTTCAGTCGGCCGCTCTCGTGATGAGCAGTGGACCGACGTGGTGTACAAATTTCAATTGAGCGTTGTTCGCTACACACTTGTCTTCGATGTTACTATTTTTGTCCTTTCAACGTGTCCCTCGGGTTTCTATTTGCACGGAAGGGTCCCGTCTGCATTTACACAGGGGCGGCTACGTTGGCTGCTTTCTTTCGTCTTTTCCTTTCGCTATACATATCTGGTTCTTCCTTCACTTTCTTTCTTCCTTTCTTCTTCTTTTCCTGCATTGTTACATCCGTGCGGTTGTGAGACGGATTTTGTCTTCGGTCGGGATCATAGCTCGGTTAGCGTGGGTTGCATGGAGGCGGTTTGCTGCGTGGATACCCCTTTGCATTCGATGTTGCGATGTAGATAGGAGAGAGCAGTGCGCACTGGGCAATTGACTGCGTCATACATAGATATGTGCGTATCCTGTGATCCTGGTAGTGGTGTAGTTGTGTCGTGGTGTAAGAGGTCAGGCGGCTGATCTCCCGGCGGCTGAGTTGGTTTTAGCGCTCGGCTAAGCCAACCGGCCAGCGGCAGGCAAGCGACCGGCCAACGTCAACTGTCGGCCACCGCAACCTGGCTCCTTCTCCTGCTCTTATCTCCAGCCCAGCCGTTCACCACCGCCCTTTGGCTCGCTTTGCCCTTTGCCTTGCGCTGCTCTCCGATTTCCAGACCACCTGCTGCGGTTTGAATCGTTTTCATCATGTGGCTCATTAACTGGTGTACGTACTTGGTGATTTTGCCATCCGCCGACTTGCCCCCGACCAGGCGTTGCAAACCGGCCTCCTCTGTTCTTTAGAGCTCATTGCTGCCCTGTTCCTCTTGCCATGCGAGATTTCCAAGATAATTAGTTGCTGACATGCCATCTCCGAACAGTCTACGATCTTCTGGCCTCCCTTGGCCTGCTCAACAAGCACGCCAAGCTCCTGTTCCTCGGTCTCGACAATGCCGGAAAGACCACCCTCCTGCACATGCTGAAGGTACGTGAGCTCTGTTGTCTTCGTGGGCAGGCTTCACATCGTGGTGGTGGTTGTTGAAGTGGTGGCGGTGGAATCGACTCCTGTGGGACACTCCGATCGCAGAAGCACGGACGTCGACAGGGATAGACCAGGACAGCATCGAACAATTAAGCTAACTTATGTGTTTCATTATAGAACGACCGGGTCGCCATCCTCCAGCCCACCGCTCATCCCAGTACGTATACCTATCCCACAGACGGACGGACGACCGCAGACACGCGAGCGAGGGGTCACGCCACCGTGAACGAAGGCTAACCAGCAACAGCATCCGAAGAACTCGCCATCGGCAACAACCGCTTCACGACCTTCGACCTGGGTGGTCACCAGCAGGGTGAGTTACACCTCTCATCTTATAACGATGCAATCAGGAATTAAATGTGAAAAACAGCTCGTCGCCTGTGGAAGGACTACTTCCCCGAAGTTAGCGGTATCGTTTTCCTCGTTGACGCTAAGGATCACGAGCGTTTCCCCGAGTCCAAGGCCGAGCTGGACGCCCTCCTCGCCATGGAAGACCTGGCCAAGGTTCCCTTCCTGGTTCTTGGAAACAAGATCGACCACCCCGATGCTGTTAGCGAGGATGAGCTCCGCCACCAGTTGGGGCTGTACCAGACCACGGGTAAGGGCAAGGTCCCTCTCGAGGGTATCCGGCCCATTGAGGTGTTCATGTGCAGTGTTGTCATGAGACAGGGTGAGTTGACTCTTCCTACGATGCGGGTGCATTTCAGGAGCTAATTATTCTGTGTTACATAGGATACGGTGAGGGTATCAGATGGCTGTCCCAATACGTCTAAGTTAGCTAGCTAGCTAGCTAGCCAGCTGTCTGCTCACTGCCATATATCTCATCCCCTCGATTCTTATCCTCTACCCGACTATTCCCCTTGAACGCGGTCCTCTTATCTTCTTTCCACCCCCGTGGTGAAAGAAATCCAATATATCCCATCCAGTTCAATGAAAAGAACCACTACATCAACCAGACAGGCCACTCAGCCGCTTGAAGAAAACACTTACTCGCTAGGCGTAATTGTTCAATAATCTTTCCTGTTGTGGCCTTGTCCCTAATCTCCAAACCACCTCAGTTCATCTGAACCATCCAATCTCAATCAAACCAATTCTTTCCATCTTCTACATATGTTATTGCGATCTCATGCGTCTCCGGCTTTTGCTTTGCTTTGATTCAGTCATATCTACTGCTATCTGTCGACCTTCAATGCCGTCTATCCGTCTCGTTGTAGCCTTCCTCCCCATTCGTTCTCTCCTTACTCATCTCTGAAACCAAACGAACAAAGAAACCCACCTCTTCCCTCCTCCATGTACTGTAACTAATACTTAGTTACCGCAAGTTCCTTACCTAGCTAGATACGATCGAAAACGCGCAATGAAAATACATACAAACAGTAACCCCGATTCTAAATACGTGCCAGCCAGATCCTTCCGAGTCATGCATGCGTCGGATCGATACTTAAAAAAATTCCTTCCCATGAATAAATCAATGCATGATGGTGGGAAATGTAAATAGATATAGACTCAAGATGAGGTAAAATACAATAAATAATAAATAACAAGGACAACAACAATACACGCGGGCCGGGCAAAACACCCCCCGGTTATTTCCATGATTCACTAGACGGGTTGGTGATTCTCCTTTTTTATCTGTTCATGCAGTCATCCATGCATCCGTTTATTTCCGTCGTTGTGCTCTTGCTCTTTCTCTTTTCTTCCGCGAGGTCCATATCTCGTAGGGTAGCGTAGGTAGGGATGTTGGTAGTGTAGTCCGGATCGGGGTCGCGAGGTGGTGTGGTGGCGTGGTTGTCATGTTCGCGGGCGGGGTCGAGGGCCTAGCCACTGGGTGGGGAGGTAGGTAGGGTAGGTCAAGTGGCTAGATGGGGGGAGGAACGGAGGCAGGAAGAGGCAGAGGGGAATCTTGGCTTGGGACGCTCGAAGGACACGGGCGTGTCGTTGCTTATTTGGTTGGCATTACACTCACAGGAAGATTTTAATAAAAAACGCACATGGAAAACACCAGATGCAGCCCGTCGCTTCCCCTTCCTGTCAAATGAATTCGGACAACACAAGTCGAAAAAAAATGGGAGCAAGGAGAAAAATGGGTAAGAGAGGAAGCGAAGAATGAAGATGAACAAGAAAAAGAAAAACACCAACCCCTACTTGGAGCAGAAACTACCTTCCAGATAGAAATGAAACACATTCAGCGGGAAAACAATGACTTGGGAGTCGCTGGAGTCTGGTATGCGCGGAGGGAGTTGTGACGTTCTGCGTGTCGTGAGGTTTATTGGGCGGCTAGGTGTACTGCTGCTTCCGATCGTCTAATGTATGGCCTTCGAATGTCGTTGGGGGCTTGGGTCTTTCGTGTGTTGTGACATTGTGGGACTTATGACGTTCTTATCTCCGCCCGAACCTGCTGCACATGGAAAAGCTCGTATGATTCCTTACTTCTTCTTTTGCTTTCGCGGAGGAGTGATGGGCCTGCCTGAGCTCATGCCCCCGTAAACGTACTTTTGTTTCTTTTCTGCTGGCTTCAAGATCTGGATGCGAGCAAATGCGGGTTAGTCACATATCATCGGAGGCGAGATCCAATCGGGGCGGCCTACCTGGAAGGAACAGAGTAGGCTCTCATCGACGCTCATCATTGCACCAGCGTTATCGAACTCGCCACAGTAGTTAGGAGCACTGAATAGCGTGACCAGCTGTCTCTTTGAGAAGAACTCATAGCCATCCTCAACGACCTGGTGCGCGCGACATATCAGGTCCATATCGTGTTTCTGGAGGAAGCGCGATACGACGTCCGGACCGAACGTGAATGAAACACCACGATCATTTTCGCTCCAACCGGTGATGTCCTTATCCGGGTCGGACCACAGCAGGTCACACAGGAGACCGCAGTCAGGAATCTATCTTCGTTAGCAGGTGAAGCCTAGAGCTTCCAAGAGCCTGGCAGAGAATTTTGTCGCTCCTAGAGCCTTCTAGAAGAGAGAGAAAATGGGATGGTCTTCATTTTTGGCAAGTGAAAGACCGCACAAGCCGGAACGAAAGGAGCACTTACATCAGTGGGGCGCATCACACGACGGATCTGCTCCATCGAGTTCAGGTCGGGACTCAGACCGCCGTGCATGGTGAAGATCTTCTCATCAATGATGGCCGCAATGGGCAGGCAGTTGAAACAATCGGTGAAGGTCTTCCACAACTTGATGTTGTAGCGACGCTTGCACTCATCATAGAAACCATAGATACGGTTGATGGACGCACACTCGTGGTTGCCACGAAGAACGAAGAAGTTCTCGGGGTACTTGATCTTGTATGCCAGAAGCAGGCAGATTGTCTCGAGCGACTGCTTGCCACGGTCGACGTAGTCTCCCAGGAACAGGTAATTGGCCTCGGGCGGGAAGCCACCGTATTCGAAAAGGCGAAGAAGATCGTAGTACTGGCCGTGGATATCACCGCAAATCTATTGAGCGCCGCCGAGTTAGGCTCCGCAGTCGATGGCGAGAGGACCCGACCTGCCGCGTCGAGCGAGGGATGACGTTACCTTAATGGGTGCTTCCAATTCGAGCAGTATGGGCTGAGAGATGAAGATCTCTCGGGCCTTGGTGCAAAGATAACGGATCTCCGACTCCAGAAGCTGCACCTGCTTGCCAGGTCGGCTGCCCCTCACCTCCAACAATCTATCAATGATCGAGTCCAAATCCACTTCCTGGTCGGCCATGATTCAGCGGCTCCAACGAGAGACGACGGTAACGAGAGGGAACGAGAAGAGGGAAAACGAAAAGGAAGAAAAGAAAAAGAAAAAAGGGTCAATTAAGACAAGCGTTTGACAACGGAAGAAAGGAAAGGGCGCGAAGGGAAGCTTTGCGGAGCGCTCGGTAGCGATACGACTGATGACGCGGCGTCTATAGGCTGTGACAACAACAAGGTCAGGTTAGAAATTGCCCAGAGGGTTCGAAGTAGACGGCGGGATGGAGATGAGAAGGCAGAGAGGAAGGAGACGCGTGATCAATGCGCCCGGGAAATTTTTTTCAAGCTGGTCTTTCTGGATGGCGGGTGAAACGGCGCCGGAGGGGAGGGGGCAGACCGGCTTACCAAACAGAATCTAAAAAGACAAGGGGAATCAGAAGGCGGCAAGAGGCCAAAAGGCCTGGAACACTGAGCGGAGATCGGACAGCGATGGCAGATGGCGGAGGAAGAATAAAGCAGCCTTGTTCACACGGGGGAGGGAGAGGAGGAGGGCGATGCGCGTTGATAACGGCGAGATGCGGCTAGCAAGGTTTTGAGGGATATCGCTGGGCGAAGGCTGCTCTGGACGGGGCCGTTGCAAAAAATAGCAGTAGGCGGCGGGCGAACAAAGTTGGGCTTGGTTTGGCTCGGGGGGGTTCTCTGTTTGGTGTGGGCGGGTTGGAGGAGGAACACCAGACTGGAGTCGCTCCAGAAGAATCTCTGCACCTGGTGGCGTGAGGGGGGTGTGTGAGGGAAACGGTTTGATCTGGTCAGGTAGAGGGGGGAACGATGGAGGGAGGGAGGGAGGGAGAAGAAAGAAAGAGAGAGAGAGAGAGAGTCTGAGTCTGAGAGGGTGGATGAATGGATGGCAATCAAGGGATCGATCGATCTCGCGCACTCGATGGCCTGAGGGAACAGAGTCGAGGCTGAAAAATTTTCGCGAAATTCCACGAGAAAGAGAAGCAGCAGAGCAAAGCGATGTGAAGGGAGATTGGATTGGGGCAAGCAACTGGGGACAGAGGAGGACAGCAACAAAAGAGACAAGCTCACCAGCGACGCGCGCGAGAGAATCAATCAGCAAGCAGCAGGCGAAGTCGAGCGACAGGAAGCACAGCAATGGAAAGGGAGAGAGCAGCAACTCAAGACTTGCGCCGGGCGATGGCAAAAGGGAACCGCCCCGGCCTCGTGGTCGACCGCCCTGATTGGCTCCTCCCCCGGGCGGCAGGCGGCGGTTCTTTTCATCTCGAGTCCAACGCCAATCTCGTATACCTCAACCATCCTCCTGCTGAGGTCCTGTCTGGAACCCTCCTAGGGCATCTCTCTCTCTCTCCGTCTCCAGCTTCCTATTCTTATCAAACCACCTGTCTTCGTCTCCTACCATCGCCCTCACCCGCGACACTCATCCCAGACCACCCCCAACCCCAGACCTTCCCCGACCTCGACCGTTGCTCCTGCAAGGGAGCACCGCCAATCGATGCCGCGATTCCCTTCATTGCAGCAGAAGAGCGCCACCCGCTCCAAAGCTGTCCCCACGACCCTCAACTCGAGCTGGAATACTCAACATACCTGTGGAGGATCTTCCGACCCATTGTCTACCCATCATGTACATCCAGATTCCATCCCCTCGACTTACGTATGCCTGCCACCCCTGGGTCGCACGAGCACCTGCATGCTTTGCCCCAACCCTTCAACGCCGTAGGTGACCGAAAATCCCCGCACCCGAGACTTTCCTTCCAGAATGTCTCGATCGCTGTCCATTCCTACGCGCCCTACAAGCGGGGTCCTTCCCCTCTATCTACCGATGACGCACCGCACCTGATCCGAAAGTGCTCTGGGCACATTGCATTTCAATTATGGGCGCTACCGCCGGGGTGAGAACATCTGACTCGTCACAACATCTTCGTGTCTCATGCATTAGGTCCGAATCTCATCATGGGTCTGCAAAGACCTGCAAAACAATCCGTAGGAATCAGCACCACGGGAAATGAGTATACATCCTGAAGAATCAATGGCCCTCCCATTCCTGCACGGAATGGGAGGAGCAGCAGAAATGACAATGACCGAAAGCGAACAGGCAAACGTGCACAAAGCAAACACCAGCAACGCCCAGACACCAGCACTCCTGTCCCAAATACAATACAAGCCGTCTAGAAGAAGAAGAGAAAGAGGTAATCCTATCAGATGGACCAGCCGGGAACGGTCGGATGCGGGCCGGAGGAGGTATATAACCACGGAGAAGCAAGAGAGGAGTGGGAGAGGGAGGAGAAAGATGAAGTAGAAAAGAAGAAGAAACAGCCAGGGGTTCACGCATCCGGTCCGTAAGCTCTGAAAGATCACCTAACGCCGTCAATGATGCGGTTCAGCAACCAGTTGCGAGAAGCATATCGTCAGGGGTCTGCGTGTATAAGGTCGTATATTCAAAAGCCGGAATGGTATCATGGAAGAACTGCGTTTTCGAAGCCAAACGGAACTTTTCTCCGGGGTGTAAGACGGGTAACCGAAATCTCAGACTTAGTAGCGGCCATGGATGGGGCCATGATGTTCTTTGCTCCCTTATTCCTTCAATCTCTCTCCTTCCCTTCATTTTCCTTTTTTTGTACTGTTTTCCGGTTTTCGTCTTTTCTTCTTTGCTTTCGTCGATTTTTCTTGCTTTTTTTGGGGGGGCTTTTTTTCATTTTTTCCCTTTTGACTTGTTCGACTGCCCGTTTAACTCAAGGCATGGCCGCCGCTCAAGATGACTTGGGGATTCACCCTCGTCAAAGAGTCAACGGGGATCCTGGTTGGGTCGTTGTAATCGGGCCCAGTACAAGATACGTTGATATCCGTCTGCGCATCCTTCCACCGGTGGTCCTCGAGCGTTCTAAGCCAGCTGTTTCCAAGCTCCTGCCTAAGAACCTCTAGTTGCCGTCTGTAGAAATCACTATCCACGGCCCAGTCTTTACTCTGGGGTGCATGTTGGAGATCTAGACAGTCTTTTGTCTGGAGGGCAGAAGGATTTCGGTCAACATCTGTCTTGTCCGGACTCTTGGGACTAACGGGTCTGGCCTGAGGTCCACCATCAGATTTCCATTGACGGTCGGAAGGTGTCGTGACAAACGGATCAACAGGTAATTGCACAGGCTGGACAGAAGGAATAGAAGGCACCACCGCACCTGAATCACGATGACCATCAGTCGAAGGCTTTTCAAGAGGCCGATCGGCGATCTTCCGCCGAGCACCCTTCTTCCGACGAGTAGATCCCACTTCGATGCCATTCTGCCCCACTCGTCCTATGTGCCCGATTTGTTCGTAAAGCAGCGGAGGCTCCTGGGTGGCAGTGTGCAATGGTTTGCTAACGACGGCAGAAAGATCTGCCGCGACGGATCGTATGACGGGTGCAGCTTCGGGCTCAGCAGCTCGGTCCACCAACTGCTTCCGCTCGGTATATCCTGGCCCCGATCCATCAATGATGATGTCTTCGGAATAACCCGGAGTACGTCGGAACAAGTTGAAGATCACAACACGGTAGTTCGAGTGCGTCTTCACAAAGGGATTGCCAGAGACCCAAATCTCCCGTATCTCAGGGAGATTGGTAAGCCTAGCAATTTCGGTAGGATCGGTGAGGTTGTTATCTCGGAGGTCGAGTCGCTCCAAAGAAAGCAGCCTCTCAATGCCCGCGAGAGATCGAAGACGGTTACCACGAAGGTTGAGTGCGGTGATTGCGGGAAGGGGATTGCGAGACACAGAGTGAAGCGATTCGATCATGCAATGTGAGAGGTTCAAAGCCCTCAAAGCAACTAAAGATGCGAGACTGTCGGGTACTTCGGTGAAGAGATTCGTGGATAGGTCGAGGGACTGTAATGTATTGGCAACTGGGGCAAGGCTGGCGGCAGTAATAGAGGTCAGGGAGTTGTCGGGAAGGCCGAGGTGTCGCAAAAATCGCCATTTGGATGCCGGCAAGACACCAGCGAGAAGATTCGAAGAGCTTCCGTTGCGGTGACCCGAGGTTTCGCTGGAGTTGGAACTACCTGACCCAGTACGTCTGATCCGAGAGACATTTCCACGGCTGTGTCGATAAGTCGAATGCTTTGAGCTGGTAGGACGGGAAGGAGAAATGCTTCCGGTCCGTGGGCGAGCTTTGGACCCCTCTGATGCCATCCTGATCATAGACGCCGACTGAGGACTCGAGCTGGTTCCGAACGGTGCATCTGCAACTGGTGATCCAGGTGCAGAGAGCGATCCAGAGAGCTCGGATTTGTGTACAGGCTGAGGATTTGCGTTTCCACTCCAGCTCATCATTGGCGAGTGATGGTGCTTGGATGACCGCCGGCGGCGTTTGTCAATGTCATCCAGCACGATGCCTGTAAGCAAGTCGGCCGGGTCTTCGATCTTGGCCCTCTTGACGGTCAGCGTCCGCAACTGCTCGGATAGCCTATCCCAGCCGAAGAACGAGCGAAAGTCTATATCAATAATCTCTAACGCGCTCAGGTTCTTAAAGGCATGCAAGGGGACGGCTGTATCAAAGGGGAACTCTTCGTAGCCACGGATTAACCGGGCACGACGGTCGGGGGCTAAACGCAGGCATGGGATCTTGGTAAAGGCAGAGTATAGGTATTTGGTATCCGCTTCTAGAGCAGCCTTGGCCTTTTCCGATTTGGAAACCGAGTCTTTGGAACCCAAGCCAATCGAAGACCAAAGCGAACTCATACCGGACATGACGCTACGGACACTGGACACGGAGTGGATAGAGTCCCGGTCACCACTGGATCGCTGAGGCTTATTCAGGAAGGACACATAGGACTGTGACCCGTCCGTGTGGATGTTCTCCAGCCTAACATTCAGAGGGCCCACGGCAATGGAAAGTTCTTCGAAACGGGAGAGGAGGTAGAATAGATGATGGGGGGTGAGGGTAAGTTTGGCAGGTTTGACATTCTGCGAGGTGAATTTTAGTGCCCCGAAGGACAGGGCCGCTGCCAGGGTTGAGGACGCCGAGCTCGACGAGCCCGACTGGGTATGTGTAGATTGCGCATTTTTTGTCGGCTGGCGCCTCAGTTGCAGCGCATTCGCAAGCGCCTTTTCATGGGTTCGCACGAAGCTAGCAAGGTTCTAGAAGAAAGATCAAGGTTAGCAAAGCCGTGCGGGGGACACTGCGGGATGAACCAGGGAAGACTGTGAGATGGAGGGCACAAACTTTTATGAAGAGCTGTCCATCTTCAGTGTTCAGCTTCTCCATTACGGAAATCGCTTCGCCCAACGAGACAAAATCTATCTAGTTAGGCGGACTCTGAAGAGGAACGCTCATATACTCGTAGCAAGGACAGCGAGAGTCGACATCTTGCTGACCAGACACAGAGCGAAATGAGAAAGCGACCTGTAAAAATAGAGAAGAAGCGAGAGTCAGCCGTGACTCATTGAATAGCCCAAGGCGCTATGCCTCGTAACTGTAGTCGAGACGAAAGAGACAAGGCCGGGTTGTACCTAAATAGATATAGGGGGTGCCGAGTCGAATAAATTCACTAAGCCGCCCACAACGATGCAAGACTCCACGGAAGAGGGGAAGGAGGAAAGAGAAGTCTCGTATGTCAGGCGAGAAGAGAAAGCCTGTCGCCGGGACAAAGCTGAAGGAGAAAAAGAGGCGAGCTGAAGCAGGAGGGATCACCAAAAAAGGAGAAGATGGGTGGACTGGATAGAAAAAGAAAGGACCGGGGGAGCTAATATGCAAGCACCACGGACCTACGACGTACCAACCAGCCTAGACTAGTAGGTGGTACGTGATCGGGGAGGGGGGAAGGGACTGGGAGGGAGGAGTGGGTATGGATGAGCACCGGAGCAATCAGCTGAGGGGGGAGGGGCGTAGGGGTGGTAAGCCCGGGTGGATGAGCGACAAGGGAATTATTGTTGGCTGACAGGTGAGCAGTAGTATGCCTCCAAATTGTTTGGGAGGGCAGGGAGGGAAGAACAAAGGATGAAAGAAACGCAAGAAGCGGCGCAGACTCGTGATAAGTGCAGGTGTCGACTGCAAAATATGCCAATTCAGGAGAACGGGGGGGAAAGGAGGGAGAGGCAAAACGGACGGCTGGCGATACCTGGGACTAATATAATTTATTATCATATAGAATCCTCGCCTGTTATCTTGTCCTGCTTTCCCTTTGGTCAGGGAGCCGCTGCACCGGGCGCCGCCGTCCAGAGGTACATGCGTCCATGCATACATACGGTACGATACCGCCAGACCACGGCGGGTACGGGATACCACCCCATACTATACCCTCACTTTCCCTTTTTTTGCTTCCCTGCTGGTTTTGGCCCTTTTTGCCCCCATCAAATCACATCGCTCCTCTGCCGCGTCTATCAATCAGCCGGTGGCAACCTTCGGGAAGGGTTCGTTAAGATTCAGTTTGTTCGTCAACTTGTCCCTGCCTGGCGTCCCTATCAGAATGGAAAGCGCCTGCTACTAGATACGGACCCATACCTCCAATGACTGGTAGCCTTCTCCGGAAACTCTATCTAGCGGGGTATTCCGATTACTCAGGCCGGCTGGATATGATTAATTGATAAGCGATCTTCAAAATATTGGCATTTCTCATGGTAGTCCCCTCTCAGTACCATTGGACGGTCAAAGTTTCTTCATTGATATCAGTCGCCATTGGTTTCAGGATGAGCATATCAATGCAACGTTCTACCAGGGAGTGCCATTCTTCGGCTCTGCGTAGAGTGGAGCATCTTCCGAATCCCTCGAAGCGGGTATCCCGATCGCCGACCCTTGGACTTGGCTGATGCATTTACGGAGGACTAGTCAAGTAGTATACAGTCATAAGAATAGTAATCGACCAAAGGAATACTCCGTCCATCAGGGCGGAATGATGGAGTCAAACGCACACACCATGTTGATCAATTTGCCAAGTAACTAAGTTTGTAGGTAATATTTTTCGGTCGAAACCACAGAGCCAGCCCGGCTCCAGTATGATGCAGGCCGGGTGAAAAGTTTTTGATGTTGGATGGAGGGGGAAAAGAATGAAGAGCAGTGTTTGGTTGAACCGGGCGGTGCTTGGAGTGACCCGCCTCTTGGGCGGATGCAACTGTGCCGGCGGTAACTGGACGGTCCATGTCAAGTCGCCCCGTGATTGGCGGTGGGTCCCCAAACGTGCAGCTGATAGCGCCCTGGCGGACATTCATGTACATGTCCTTTGGACCAATCAGCGGGCGTTGTCCGGCACCTGCATGACGCTTTACTCGAGCAGCTCTAGACGATGGATTTTTAGCGACTTTCTCGAGGGAAAAAAGGGAGCAGGAGGACACCGGCGAGAGCCAAAATAACATCACGGACATTTTTAGGGGCTTCGAAGGATGTTGCTAAAAGTATACGGGCTAGGATAGGCAGCCTTGGATACCTACTAAAATCACTAAACCCGTACCTGAGGTACGTGACGGTTGTGACCATACAGTAGCGGCGTCGAGATAATTAAAAGGGAATCGGAATCGGACACATCTCAACTTTGGAACTTCTTTGCCTTGTCCGCATGGGGAGTCCGTTGCATCCATCGGCCATTGTCTGAAACTCGGAAAGCCATCTGTCCCTGGTTCCGAGGGCCCTATCCTTAATATGTTTCTATGTACGGACTTACGTACCTGGTTATCTCGCACTGACCTTTGACATTCTTCGGAGGCTCAAGTGGGTTTGTTTCTCGTCTTTTTTTATGATCAAGTGACCGCAAGCCCACCACCGTCGGTACATGATCGGGTCATCGGTCATCGGCCATGGCGAAGGGATCGCTCATTTGGCTTCATCGCCAGCCACGACGAATCATGGACACCCCGATCCAGAGCTCCGTACATTCAGCTGCCGGGGCGATGATGTACTGTGTGGTTATCTTGATTGCCAAACCTAAACCGCCGTCGTGTAGCGTTGAGGCCATTCATTGCCCCTTCCCGCTGTCAGTCACACCGCTTACCGACCATGTCCCATCATCACACCACATTCTTTCTCCGGTGCCCACCCCTCCTTGGAATAACATCATTCGATCCGTGGTACTGTGCCACTCTGGTCTTTAGGCGGTTTCATCATGCATATTGCATCCATACAGAGGCCCACGTTCCTGTGATCTTCGATAGCATCGATCGCAACGAGGGGCTGACGCTGAACTCTGAGGAATGACGTCCATGGATACCTCTCAGATGGTCTGTGATCGTTGGTTGCCTTTACTGATGGCCAAAAAGTTTCCGGCACGCGGTTTCCGTCCTACTACGGAGGATTTGTCCCAACGTCCAGTAGTAAGTCGACTCTACCGTCGGTAACCATGACAGCGTGGAAACCTCCAGTAATTATTCCATGTTTCATGATCATGCATTAGACGTCTCCGTGCCTTACCTCTTTGCAACTTACTACGGTTGGTAACTGGGGCCGTCTTTTGCCCCTGTTTCTACGGAAAACGGAGTACTTTCTGGCCCCATCGAGTCGATAGATAGATGACAAGGCAACACCATTGCAGGACTATGGCGTGCAGATGCCTAGAGACTTCGGGTGCGTCCTCGATCGGACGTGGTTATTCGGCCGCCTATGGCTGAAGGCTGAAGGAGCGGTGTTGCCAATCAGAACCTTCTTCCTCGATTTTCGAAGCGCATCCGCATGGTTCTTCAAATTTGCCATGCGCTTCGCACGCTAGGAGTCGTGTTCCAGGTCTTCATCCATAATTTGTTTTGATATTATGCGAGGAGTCCCAGTGGCTCTTCCTTGTTTACTCGCATCCCTGCTTGAACGTGTCTCACATACTGGGGGTAAAACCCTGAAGGCAAATGTCCGGACAGACTCCGATGTAGGAATGCTGGTGTTGGTACACAGTCGATGGTTGGAATGGGGACCGGCCTCACTGTTGTTGCGCCCTCCAATGAGTCTCGACCATGAAGGGGGGCACATGACCTTTATGACATCTGATCTGCCCGAGAGTGGAGGCAGGAAGACTTCCTAGGTGAAATTATGGAGGCCGCTACGGACGATAGAATGATAGAATGATTGATAGAGAGTGGCCGACCCGGTCACTAAACACTCACTAAGTGACTAAAGTCAACAGGAAGAAAAGGCCGGCCCGGGTGTGGAAAACCGAGGTGGAACCGGGGGAAATCTGACGACTCAAAAGGCGGGTCTCCACTGCAGTCAACCGCTCGAATGATCAGCAGTCGTTCGCGACTCTCGTGCCAATCAAAGCCGACATCGCAGCCCATTGGCAATTTTTTTCCTTCCCCGTAATGACTAGCGACTGCAGGGAGAGGCGCCAAGGATGAGGGCGATGAAGAACAGGCTGTCTCTGCGTCCTGTGCATACGTACCACCGTCCATCCGTATGGTGCATACGAGCATACGGGACCAAGGAAGGAAAAAAACCACCGAGGCGCGATCTTCATGCATTAGTCGCAAAGTGGAAGAACACGGGCGCAGCTGGAGGTTGAGTTATGGAATGATGGGGATAGGACTTGGCCCTGCTGCATCCCACCACTTTGGGCTAGCGAGCCTTGTTCAGGGTTCATGATAGATAACTAAAGTATACTATGGTAGAGGGTTGTGGTGGCTAAGGTTCAACGTTAACGGGTTCCCAAGCGGCTAACGCGCGAAAAGGGGAAAACCGAAGCACCGTTGGTGGTTTCCTGTTGAGCGGTGTTGCTATCCGGTTTGTGGTGAATAACTGCAAGATGTATAGGCTACTTGTTGTGTCTGCTGGACACTGCGATAAGAGCCATCGAGGGAAAAAGCAAGTTGCGCAGGTATCTCCTCTGCCATCATCATCATCATGGCATGATGCGATTGCGGATGACACCAAGCGAGTTGGCTAAATCCAGCAGCCGACCAACCACTAGTAGGGCACCAGATCAGCACCATGCAAGAAGAACTCTTTAGCTGGCTGAACCCTACAATGTTGGCGGGGTATCTATGTCTTAGGGGGGTTTTTAGTCCGCAGTCCCTGCAAATCATTCGTCTTCTGGATTCGTCTGGCACGGTATGATGCGTGGTCTACTATGAACAACCAATTCCACGGGGCTCTGTGGCACTCTCCAAGACTCACAGACCACCGGTAGAAGTCTCCGATTGTTGAACACTTGGAGAGTCGGTAAATTTACCCCGCAATGTTGATTGCGAACGCCATCAGGAATAGATACCGACAGGGTATACCTGCCGCCAATCGAACCCATGCTCCCAGCCATGCCTCGTGCGCCTTGTCACACCGATATATTAATATACAGACCGACGGCCGGTTGAAATTCGGGCGGCTAGGGTGAAATGGTGCTTTTGGAGGGGGAGGGGGGCAACGGCACTGAATCCGGATGGTGGGTAGAACCTGTCATGGCAACACACGGGCGCCCAGCTGAGGCCTCGGCTTTTACGCAACACCACGACGACCGTGCTGGATCCATTGGGGACCGGGTTATCACGCAGGCTGCTATAGGTCGGATGGAGCAGTCTGCTGGGCCTGTCGCCAGTCATGCTGATAGTTGGTCGCTCGCCGATCCCGCGTGTTCTTCCAACGTGTGCGTGTGCAATACACATTCCAATGCTCCCCGGATTTCAGCGGCAAAGCATGTACATGGCAGGCATCTGATCACGTAATCCTGGTTGCTCTCTGATGATCATGGTCACTTGGGAAGTGATTTGCAGGCTTCTTCGTCTGCAATGTCGATCTATCACAACACGGACCATCCAGATAGACAGGTAGGACTTGATTCTGAAGTGATGTGCTGCACTGCTGAGACTTTGAGTTGGGTGTACGAAGTACTGTGTGCTAGTATCAGGCGCATCTGTTTCGGTGGTATAGATCAAAACCGTCTGACATCAACGATATGACGCAGCTGTATTGCTTGTTCTGCAGCATGGTCCAGCTTCAACCGAGACCTAGGCCTCCCGTGGCTGATTGTGGAATGAAAGTCTGTGCAAAGCTGATACGCTCGCATCCCTGACCATACTGGTTGGTCATATTGTATCGCCTTAAGAGTCGGTGAGGCTGTTAGCACCGGGAACTCTCCGCTGGATGAATTTCTTCCTGAGGCTCGTTGGCGCGTGCCCAGCCCCACTTGCCTAGCCACATCCACTCATGTCACGGGGCACCGTGGCGGTGCCCCTCTCTGACGTCGACGCCTCCAGTGCGCGTCACTGACCCTCCGCAGGATTATCTTTCCTCCCAGCAACATCATGCATCATTATCATCAATCATGAACTGGGCAGAGAAGCCACCGGCGGGTGAGGCTCACGATCCCAGTACGATACCGGATTACGACCGCGACTTCCTCAATCCCGACGACTTGCGCCAATTCGAGAATGCCTTGACGGACCAAGGGGCGTCACCGCTGGTTGCCCTCAACGACTGGCGCCCCATCTACCAACGGGTCCGGAGAGGCCGTGGTCGCCGTAAAGGGCCTAGGCGAACCAAGGATGAGACACGAGAAGGTGTGCTGTACACGGTTCTGAAGTGGCCCTTTCTGTTCACCGTCTTTGGCTGGATCGCGGTCCTCGCCTTCGCCTACACCTTGACCCGCGTCTATATCTTCCTCTACGAGCAGTGGATAACCTGGCGGGGCAGACGGCAAAGCCTGAGGCGACAGTTACACGCGCAGACGAATTATCGCGATTGGCAGAAAGCCGCACAAGCCCTCGACGATCACCTGGGGAACCAGAGGTGGAAGGAGATTGACGAATACGCCTACTACGATCACCTCACGATCAGCAATCTGGTCGACCAGTTGAGGAAGGCTAGGAATGAGGCTGAGCGGGAGATACGCGTGGGACACACCCGCCCAGGCGAGGGGCCTGCGGCGGAGGAATTATGCACACTCTTGGAAGCGTGTGTCAAGAACAATTTTGCCGGGGTGGAGAATCCCCGGCTCTACAGTGAGGCATACTCGGGTACCAAGAACCTGGTACAGAAATACATTGACGAGTTGCATGCGTGCATTCAATTGGTTGCCGACTCGAAGGTGATCAGCAGCGAAGACAAACTACAGCATTTCAAGCATTTGGACACCAATTTTGGACGGACCGCCCTCTGCCTCTCGGGAGGAGCGACCTTTGCGTACTACCACTTTGGGGTGGTTCGAGCCCTTCTTGATAACGAGATTTTGCCCGAGATCATCACGGGGACATCTGGAGGAGCGCTGGTCGCTGCATTGGTTGCTACCAGAACGGACGAGGAGTTGAAGCAGCTACTCGTGCCGGCCCTGGCACATCAGATCAAGGCATGCCATGAGGGTTTCCTGGCTTGGGTACGGCGATGGTGGCGGACCGGAGCGCGATTCGACACTCTAGACTGGGCCCGACAATGTAGCTGGTTCTGCAGAGGCTCGATGACGTTCCGGGAGGCGTACGAACGAACCGGACGGATCCTGAACGTGTCTTGTGTCCCGTCTGACCCTCACTCGCCTACTATTCTGGCCAACTACCTCACCTCCCCTAATTGCGTGATTTGGAGCGCGGTGCTCGCTTCTGCGGCAGTCCCTGGCATTCTGAATCCCGTCGTTTTGATGACGAAGAAACGCGACGGCACCCTTGCGCCGTACTCTTTCGGGCATAAGTGGAAGGATGGCAGCCTGCGCACTGACATTCCAATCAAGGCGTTGAACCTCCACTTTAACGTCAACTTTACCATCGTTTCGCAGGTAAGACTTTCATGCCATCCTGCTATATACGCTAATATGATCTTCGATAGGTCAACCCTCACATCAACCTCTTCTTCTTTAGCTCGCGAGGCGCGGTAGGCCGACCGGTCACCCACCGGAAAGGACGCGGCTGGCGTGGAGGATTCCTCGGATCCGCGATAGAACAATACATCAAGCTAGACATGAACAAATGGCTCCGCGTGCTGCGACACCTGGAACTCCTTCCCCGTCCGATGGGCCAAGACTGGAGCGAGATCTGGCTGCAGAAGTTCAGCGGTACCGTCACCATCTGGCCGAAGACGATTCCGTCTGATTTCTACCACATCCTCTCCGATCCCAGTCCAGAACGCCTGGCCCGGATGCTGCGCGTGGGCCAGCAGAGTGCGTTTCCGAAGATCCAGTTTATCAAGAACCGACTCAAGATCGAGATCGCGGTGGTGCGCAGCTTACAGAAATTCGCGCACGCCGGCGGCAGGGCGATCTCACCGGCGCCGTCTCGCTGGCGCCAAAACGACGACCCCACTGATCCCCTGTCCGAGCGTCTAGACCATAACCTTCCGGAACGCCGAGTGGACTGCGCGGTCGGCGAGGAGTCGCATTTACTGGACGGGGCGTTGTCAGATCATTCGTCCGGGGAGTCAGCGACGTCCCGATTGCGGGTCCCGGAACCCCGTCGGGGGAGTACGGGGAGTATTTTCGAGGAGATGCGCCGTCAATCTGCGGTGTTTTTCGACGATATGGACCTGTCGGGGGAAGACGAGACGGTTAGACCCGGATGATTGTCTTTGGTGCCTGTGCCTGTGCCTGCTAATTTCCGTCAGGAAGAAGCTATATGGTCGGAGGTCAGGCCGAGGGGTCGGGTACCGGCACCGACACTAGAACCAGGTACATACTCGAACCGTACGAGTATATTACTTGAGATGCATGGTTGTATATAATATATTAAATGAGCTATTTCCTTCTTATCTTTCGTTATGCAGTCATCCGCGGGATTGTTGCTATGCCCGGTATGCACTCACCATGTGCTTATGTTACTCCGCATATACCAGACAAGTCGTACCCGTAGATACACAGTAGTATAGTATAGTACATGTTGTTTGCTATACTCTGTACACACGGACCATCACCCCAGACGGGGCTCCAGTTCGTACTCCCATGCAGTACAACCCCAAGCCTATATCAGGTCTACTTAGCCTAGGCTAACTGACAGAAAGAGACTATTCTACGCTATGAGCTATGAGCTATCTAAGGAGTACATCACGCTCTTATCGACATAGTCAACTCGAATGATGCCATTTAACTAACTTAGTTCAAACCTAGACCCAGTCTCAGGACAAGGATATAGATAGTAGATAGCGAAGTAGATAGGATAAAGTATCTACCTACCCCTAATACCCAAGAGACTGCCCAAACCAAACCCTCCATCTCATCACCAACACCTCCCAACCCCCATTCCCCAAACCAAAAGGGACTGAAAGAAAAAAAAGAATGACGGACATAAACCACCAAACCCACCTCACCCGCCTTTCCCAACTAACCCGCCTCACCCAAGCCCACAACCTCCAAACCACCAACATCACCCCACTCGCATACCAACCCCTGGGCCCCTGTCCCTACAACAACTTCATCTACAAGCTCGAACTCACCCACCCCCCTGATCCATATACCTTCCACAACCCTGAATCCCCCAATTCCAATCCCGATCCCAATCCCAAGCTCCATCCCTACATCTCCCCCCTCCCCAACGATGAAAAGATATTCGTGTTGAGGATGAATAATCCCCTCGCGATGGGGATAAACCCCCTCTCTGATCGCATCGAGAATGAGATTCTGGCGATGGGGATGGCGAGAAAGGGGCTGGATACGTTGAGGGATGGGTTGGGGGGTGTTGTGCCGAGGGTGTATGCGTATTGTGCGAGGCCGGAAGGGGTGGGGGAGTTGCCGTGGGTGTTGATGGAGTATAAAGCGGGAGTGGCGTTGGATGAGGTGTTTGGGGGGTTGGAGGGGGGTGTGAGGGGAGAAGTGTTGGGGCAGGTTGCGGATTTGGTGGCTGGGTTGCGGTTATCTGGGTTGGGGTTATCGAGGGGTGTTGAGGGGGTGTATGGGGGGTTGGGGGTGAGGAAGGATGGGGAGGGGGATGGGGATGAGGAGGGAGGGATAGTCGGGACGGAAATGACGATGACGAGGGGAGGGCCGTGGAAGAGCTATGAGAGAATGCTTCAGGCGAGGTTGAGGCATGAGCTGGGGGATGCGGAGCAGAGCCCCGTGATAAACGGGTGGAGGGAGAATGGGGTGAAAGAGCGGTTGGACAGTTTGATTGAGAAGTTTACACTCGGGGAGGAATTGGGATTGGGCTTGGAGGAGAGGGTATTGGTTCATGGGGATTTGAGTAAGTACTTCACCCACTTAGCCATACCAACTACGATACACTCAAGTACTGATACTGGGATAGCAATGAACAACATCCTCATCTCCCCAACGACTCACAAACTCACCGCCCTCCTCGACTTCGACTTCGCCTGTATCGCGCATCCCGCGCACGAATTCCTCGTCTCGCTGCAAGATCTCGGCGGCAATATCATGGGTCCGTATGGTGAAGATCCCACGCAGGGCAAGCTGTCGGCTGCTCTCCTGTCCGGGGATTTCAGTGAAGAGGTCCCCGGGACGCTGTGGTGGACGGGAAAGACGTTTAATGAGATGTTGAAGGACCGGGGAGTGAAGAGACCGTGTGATATGATGCCGGGGATGGAGGTGCTGCGACAGTGGAGAGCGCTGGAGCAGCTGATCTGTCCGTTTCATTTGGCGGCGCCGTTTATTGTCCAGCGGATGTCAGAGGAGCAGCGAGCTGGGGCGAGAGCAGCTGGGGAGGAGGAGCTGGTGGCTCAGATGGAGGCTCTAGAAAAGGTCCTTGGGGTTGCTTCTTAGTATATCCAAGATGTTGTAGCTGGTATAGTTAGGAATGGGCAAATTGTATGACTCCGAGAAGTCCTGTTTGTATGTATCTAATGTCAGGAATAGCACTGTATTACCGTCGCCTCTGGTAAGTACACCGGTAATTACTCTGGTCAAGCAGATTGGACAATGATCCCCTTGTCAGTCACTGCCCCTATGTCATGCTGCATGGTCAGGAATTGCCACTGTCAGACCTACAATGTAGGTACGCATACAAGCATGTCCACTTGACAGCCTTGGGAGGAGTAAGATGGTCATTTGACATGCAGGTCATCTGGTGTAGTTACATTGCACAAAGTACGTGCATTAAAATAGCCCAGGAGGGGGTGGCCGCGGCTGCATTAGCATAGCTGCTAGCAGGGCTAGCAGGCTCCGTGCACATAGGTACATTTGCCACAAGTCATCAAATCACCAGCCATTTGGCCGTGACCTTCTGCGCGGACTCGTAATCCCCGCTCAGCGCATAGATAATCTGCAGCGCTACCGCCGCTTCCCGCGAAAAGTCCTCCACAAAGGGTGTCCGCCCGGCCTCGCCCATGACGACATCGGGGCCGTCCTTCGAGAGGGCTTGGGTTTGTGCCTGGATCTGTGCGCCGAGCTCGAGCACCAACTGGTAGCCTTCGGTGGCGAGATGGGCCAGGCCCAGGCTATGCCATACGCGGGCAAAGTTGAATTCCATCTCCTGCCGCTCCGACAGGAGCGTGCCCGGTCGTTCGCGGACCCGTCGATACTCGTGCATGAACGACAGCCCCTGCATGATGAGGTAATGTCGGTTCTCGGACTGACGTTTGAGGGAATGATGAATGTAGCAGAGCGCGATGGAGAAGAGCACGGCTGGGTTCTGGTCGTCGAGCGCGTAGGCGCGGAAGAAGTAATTCAGCGCTGGGTAGAAACTGTTTCCCGAGTAGAGGATGTGGCCGTACAACACAAGCAGGGCAACGTCCATTTCATCGGCCGGGATGGCCTCGCCGGTGATTTCATCACGAGTGGACAAGGATGCGCGTTCCTTGTAAATCGACTCGCGGACAGCCCTGCTCGGCCGGTCACCGGTCACCTCGTCCGGCAGCGTAAAGTCCATGGCCTTGATCTGGCGCAGCATGAACTTCATGTTCGGCGAGGAGTGGAAAAGAGACCGGTGGGGATCCCCACTGAGGCGACTCAACATGGAAAACAAGCGATACGTGTCGGTCACGAATTGGTACTCCTTGATGAACCATCGTGCTTCGTTGGCAAGCGTCTCTTCATCCTGCATTCGGAGCGCACAAGCTAGACAGTCAATATCCGACCTTACAACGGGACAGGAAACTCACTGAACCAGCAGATGTGAATCATACGGGTGTCCGGCTTGGAGTGATACCAGACGCTGGCATCGGCCGCAGCTGCAAGCGAATCATACGCTTCATCGGATTCGCCCTGCGCGGCCACGGTCAGGGCGTACTGCAGGAATAGGTCGAGCCACTCGTTGAAACTGATTCCGTAGTAATCTGTCGGTATAGCTCCTTGGAGCGGCTCTTCAGGCATACTCCCTAGATGATGGTCAGCGGGGCCATGCGATGGAAGGGTATATCTACCTAAGGACTCTTGGAGACGCCCGGCCATTTCTTGCATTTCATCGATAAAGTTCCGGCCCTTGTGTCTCCCGGCCCTTCGCTGTGCTTCGCGCGAATATCCCAAAAAGGTGATGTTGCGTTGGATCGGATAGAATACTCGGTTGGACCGAAACTCGCGCAACAACGCATCTGCAATATCCAGCCAGTCCTCGGTGGCTTCGGTGTCCCCTTCCTTCACTTGCGGTAGCAACTGCAACAGTTTGGCATAGAGATACTGCACGTTTTCGGTCCTTTGCTCTTCATCCACCAAGCCTTTGTCGACCGGGGCAGCACTGGTCGTAAGGGCCGCCGTAGATAGATCCGTGCTGGGAGGCTGTGGCGCAATGGAGCTCAAGGCAGCCTCTTCGCGAGCCACATCGGCCGCCTTGAATTCCATGGCCAGCTGTTCCAGCCTGGTGTCCTTGCGCCGGCGGTTACTTCGGCTCTCCTGTCTTCCTAGTAGGACCGCTTCGTTGACATATTTGAGGGCCTCCTCGGACATGCCAATGCTCTCATATAGCTTTGCGAGCTGCACACGGCATTCGACATGTCTTGCATCATGCTCGGCCACTGTAAGATAACAGTTCTCGGCGTCTTCGAGCTTGCCCAGTGCTTTGCAACAGTCTCCCATTGCCATGAAGAAGCCGACATCGGCATACTCGTTGGTTTGCTGGAGCGGCAGGTAGAACCGCAGTGCTTCCTCGAAAAGTCCGACCTCCTTCAGCGCGTCCGCAGCCTCGCGGAAAAGGTCGCCATAATCATACAACCGGGCGTTCTCGGATGTATCCTCTGGGTTCAGCCATTCGAAGTGGTGCTAGTCCAGTATTAGTACCGACGGCTTTCGGGTATAGATCACCTACCAAAGCTTCGTCTTTGTATTCATATCCCATCTTCAACCGAAAAAGTCCCAGCTTGATTCGGAGCTCCAGTGGCAGGCCTAGGCCGTACGAATCTCGGGGCCACCTTCGGGGCTCATAGCCATCGGCCTTGATGCGTCGGGGCGAGTCATCCGCATCCCATTCTCGGTCATCGTCATGGAAATCCTCCCACATTGTATCGTCTCTCCGGCCCAGGAGCCATCGTGAGACCGACTTGAGGGCTCGGAGTCCCTCAAAGTGCTGACCCAGATAGCTGTAGAGTTCGGCGTAGATGTTGACGTCTGACCACGAGAAGCCGAATGACTCTTCCGGGTCGATAGACATGAAGTAGTCCACGCTCACCTGCCACTGATCCACGGCTTTCTGGACATCATTGAGATCGATGTAGGTTTCGGCAAGATGTCGCAGCGCCCGAACGTTATGTGGGACTTCTTTGAGGATTCGTTCAAACTCGGTGGCCGCCCGTCCATTGTAGCCCAACTCCCGGTAGATCGCCGCACGCTGGAACCGGGTGTTGTAGTCCTTCTGGTCGATTTCAATCACACGGCTATAGCAATACACCACGTCATTCAGGGAGCTTTGACGATCCTCTCCGGCGCGTTCCAGGATCATTCTGGCCACGGTGAGCCAGACATTGGGGTCTTTGGGCCGCGTGTGCGCGCCGTTAAATAGCGCCGTTAACGCCTTGTCTTTCTCACCCTGGGCCAAGAAGATTTCGGACAAGAGCGAATGAGCGGCGAACATCTCAGGGTTGACGTGGATCGCACGCTTGGTGAGATCGATGGCGCGGTCATAGTCTCCGTCGATGAAGGCAGACGTTGCCTCTGAATGCAACATCTTGAACTCGGGGCTCGGTTCCAATGGCTTGCGTGGTCCTCTCCGGATTCCTTTTCCACCTCGAGCCCCGTATCGACCCGAGAAGGGGCCGGTGCCCCTGCGACGTCTCCGAGAATAGCCCTCGTCATCGTCATCGGCGGGTGCATCCACGAATTCTTCCTCACTGAAAGTGGTCAGCACGATACTAAGCGGGAGGAGATCATGAGCACCCACCTGGAGCTTGCCTCTGAAGACAATGTATAGAGGGAGTCGTCCGAGTCGTCGGCTTGAGGGGGCGCTTCTGTCTCGTCAACGGAGGCTTGCTCTTGGACTTGCGAGGCATTGCCCGTGAACAAGTCCTTATACAGACGCGGATCTAAGACGGAGTGAATGGAGGATTCGGCCTGGACCGTTGGCTGGTGTCCCTGCCACGGATAATGGAAGGTCTCATCAATATCGGGATAGGCATACTCCTCCGGGGGAGGCTCGTGATTTGGGAGATGATCGTCCGGGTAATCCATTTTGGTATAGATCCAGGTGTTTACTAATAATACGGACTGGTGCAGGCCCTAGAATGGAAGACTGGCTGGGACCTAAACATAGGCATCCGTGGGCGCAGATCAGTAATCAAGCCGCAGACTAGCGAGGGGACGCTCAAGGCTCTCGTATAGCGATGTCAGAACTATGCGACAAAGAGCCGATCATCATTGGGCGAGCTGCAGTGGACCAAATCAAGAAAGCAAGCAATTCGGCTTTTGACCGAGATTACCGTTGGGTGAGTAGCACTGGCGTCTATGGGATCATTTAGAATCCTTCGAGAAACCAGGGGTGCTGGAGACAAAGAACAAGGCTGGTGATAAAGAAAAAAGAGGACGGACCTGGAAGGGGTTATTCATAGCAACCGGGCCTCTATGGTAAGCGCCGCAATCCAGACTAAAGTTGCCGATGCAGAACCGGCCAGACCAGCCGGAGTGGAAGAGAGATGGCAGGGAAATTGAATCGAGGAGATTTTATCAATCTTGCTCGTCAAGATCCGAGAGATTCGCAATGGAATGCAATGCCCTTCTGTCGTCTGGCTGGGGAGGTGTAGATATGAGGGGGAAGTAAGTACGTGAAGAGTTCGGCGGAGACAAACGCTGCAATCCCATCCGGTGACTGGCCCGTAACGGCCAAGCGTCGTCGGTCTTGTTCGTTTCTTTCGCTCGCCTTTCGCTTCCTCTCGACCCCATTCATTCCCGCTGCTCGTCGTTCCATCTCTTCCTCCTCCTCCTCTTCTTCCTCTCCCACCTCCTCCATCGTATCTCTGCTTCTCCTTCCTCCCCCTTTTCCCTACTTTCCTTTTTTTGATGCTCAGGTGCCTTGCTTGCTGTGTTTGACACACTATTGCACTGCATCCTGACATCCTTTCGTTCAAAGAAAAAAAAAAGAAAAGTCAAAAAAAACGAACCCACACTTCCCCTACACTAATTATATCTACCCGGGAAGTCGCCGCTTTTCTCTCCTCCACCGAGACTCTTCGCGCTCTCAATCCGTCCACGAAACACCTCCTTTGATGCTCTTGCGGTTCGCTTGATTCCTCTCTTAGAATCCGAATCGGGCAGTGCAGCCACTGGACTGGTCTGTGCCCCAAACGTCATTGTCCAGAACCGACGCGGTTGGGTTGAGTTTCTCACTCTGCCAAAAGTGTCTCCGACTTTAGATTTCTCGCCTCGTTTCCTCCTGTTCGGTTTGCCAGCCTACGAAAAAGAAAGACATCTCTTTCCCATCACGCCTCCCCGGTTTTACGCAAACTCAGCAGGTGCTGCAGGTGTTTTGCAGTAATATTTCTTTTTCTGTATCTATTATTCATCGGGACCTCGCGTAAAGGGAGTCCGATCTGAAAAATCTCCACCGGGATCTTCCTTCGACCCTCCTTGTTCCAGACCACCATCACTCATTGAATCACTACTTATGGCCAGCCATATTATCGGAAACCGCAACAGCACTCCAGAAGCGTCCAAGTCCAGTCTTCGTCCTCCGTCGTCAGCTCGGAATCTAGGCACGCACCAGCTTCGAGCATCGGCCGATATGTCCGGCTTCCCGTCTCCTCTGTCATCTCGCAGCATCCGTCCTTCCTCGGAAGTGTACTTCAATCAGCAGTCGCAGGCAAACAACGCGGAGGATCCGTTGGACCGTGCGGCTCAGCAGTGGCTGGCAGACATTGATCAGTACGAAACCACCCTGGAAGAGATGGCTGCCGCCACCCTGGATCAGGACTTCAAGGATGAGCTCAGTGCCATCGAGCAGTGGTTTCGGGTGCTCAGCGAGGCGGAGAGGACGGCTGCCCTCTACGCTCTGCTGCAGCAGACCACCCAGGTGCAAATCCGCTTCTTCATTCAGGTCTTGCAGCAGATGGCCAAGAGCCATCCCATGTCGGGCCTGTTGTCCCCCGCGAACTTTGGCGAGAAGGGTACGTTGCTTCCTAAACATCTCTGGTGGACAAGTGCGGTGGCAACTAACCATGATTGTTGCGTAGATGCCATGTCTAACCGTCTGAACGATGCCATGTCCAAGTTGAACGTGGATAGTTCCCGGAATTCTCTCGGTCGCCCCCCGCCGTCTCCGGGTGCCAAGCGCAACTCCGGACTCGACCCGTCCACGATCAATGCCATGTTCCCGGATGCTGCAGCTGCCATTGCGAAGAAGAAGGCCGAGTTCACCCAGCAGACGGGCAATGCTCCGCCCTCGAACCGCAACAGTGCCGTGTTTGACCGGACGTCCTTCGTGGCCCCCACGATCTCCGCTCCGGACAGCAACACCGATAGCCTGGGCCAGCCTCCGGTCTCTCCCTGGGCCCAACGCGGTTCCGAACCTCAACCTCCTATCGCCCGACCCAAGTCATCCTCTGGCCACCAGCCCATGGGCCAATTCAGCCAGACTCCGTCGAGCCTGCGCTCTCCGCTCCCTACGCAAACGGCCACGATTCCGGCCCCTGAGATTGATGCTCCTTTGCTCTCGCCGTACAATGTTGGGAATGCCAGCTGGGCCTCCATGACCAACACCCCGATGACGGCAACTTTCGGTCAGCAACCGCAGCAGCCCCAGCAGAACTCGCAGGCCGATATGGTGGCCAACGCGACTGCCATGAAGCTGGCCGCCCTGTCCACCGTGAACAACCGGATTGCTCTGGATGACGCTCGTAAGTACCGTCGGGCTCGGTCCAACGACGGTCAGGGCAAGAACTCTGCGAATGCCAGCCACGCCATGTCGGGTGGCCTGGCGAGCCCGGGCCTCCCGGGCCACAACCACCACCTCGTCGCTGGACAGCTGTTGAACACGCAGCAGCTGGCGGCCTTGCAGGCCCAGCAACATGCCGCGATGGCGGGTCGTCGCTCCCGCCCGACGTCGCCGGGCATTGCCATGCAGGGTGGCGGACTCGGTCCCATGGGCTTCACCTCGCCGCAGAACAACGGTTTCCTGGCGGCGTATGACCCCAACAACCCGCTCATGGGCAACGGACTGAGTGCGCTTGGCATTGGGCAATTCGGGCTGGGTGGACCCGAGGGCTATCTCTCGGACCACTCGGAGGTTGCTCGCGGCCGGTCCCCGCGTGGGCGTCGCGGTAGCTCGAAGCCGCCGGAGGACCCTACCGACCCTACCCTGCTGAAGGACATCCCCAGCTGGCTGAGATCGCTGCGGCTGCACAAGTACACGGAGAACCTGAAGGATTTGAAGTGGACGGAACTGGTTGAATTGAACGACAAGGCGCTGGAAGAACGCGGTGTCAATGCTCTGGGCGCCCGAAACAAGATGCTCAAGGTAAGTTTCCTGGCCGAGTCATCGGACGATGTGCTAACGAAAGTAGGTTTTCGAGCAAGTTCGGGAAGCCAAGGCGGAGGGCAAGCTTGACAACATTGCCTAGGCCATGCCTGCTCCATCATTCCTCTTGACTTACGTTTCTGCTTACATTCTCTCTATTGCATTAATTGACTAGATTGGCTTTGGGCATAAGGGGCAGGATCCGATGAACCTATGAGCGATCTCATGGAATGATCTTGGGAGGAAGTTGTCTAGTAATGGATCGAGCCTTGGGCCGTTGGATGAGGACCGAGTGACTGACTTATTGACTTATTGTTTGTATGGATGTATTCAATGTTGATGTAGGCGTGCTGGGGCTGTGTCTCAGCATGTCGTGTTATGACGTTAATGTTATAATTGCTGATCATGTTCGTGTAATTGTAAACCAGTACTCCGGGCAGTAAGGCGGAACCCACCGGCAATATACCAACATCTCTCAATCATCAATCGTCCTCACTCAGACCATCACCTACCGAACCACCACTCGTACCCGATCCCAGAGAAAAACAATCGAAAAACAACAAGCAAGAGAAAAAGCAACCAACATGCCACCCACCAAACAAGAACTCTCCCTCCTCATCAACCCTCTCGTCCCCGAATCCGTCCAACACAACAACCGGGTAAGCCATCCCATCCTATCCCTCTCCATACACCCTACTACTCCAACCCAATACAAACCCACACTAACAAAATCCTCACCAACCAGACCCTAACATCCCTCCACTCCCTAACATCCTTCCTCCTCGGCCTAACCGCCGGAATCCTCTCCCTGCAATCCACCACCGGCTTCGCATTCTACCTCCTCGGCACGATCCTCGTCTCGGGGCTATTCCATCTCCTCTTACTCTATCGATCGGGGGGTCTCGGCGCGGGAGTGTATTTCGCCGGCGCGAATGGGGAGATTGAGGGGGTGGATGAGAAGGGGCTCGTGAGTGGTGGTAGTGGGATGGGGGCGGTGTTGAGACGGGGTGCGTGGAGGGATGTGTGGTTTGGGGGGGGCGTGTTGGGGGAGGCGCTTTCGGGGTTTGTGTTGGGGTGGGCGGGTGTGGGGGGGGTTTTGAGGTGATGGCTTTTCTTCTGTGTTTGGGTTTGATGGGGAGAAGGAGGGGGGGAAGGGGGTTGGGGAGGGGATAGGAGGGAGGTAAAAAAGGGGGAGAGGTTTGTAATTATGGTGTATTATAATGGATTTATGCTGGATTATTCTATCGTGTGATGTTCTATGCTATTCTATACTGGGTATTGTGCTGGGGGGAGATAAGAGAGGGGAGGTGGAGGTGGAGGTGGAGGTGCTATGTGTTGCTGGAGATGGGCTTGTTGATGCGTTTGTGGGTAGTTATGGTTCCCTGCAGTGAGGGTTAGCATTGCGTGTGGGAAGGTAGGAATATGGTGTATGAAAACGGTAGGGCAAGGGTGGTCTACCTTTGCGAGAGCCCACAGATAAGGGACGTAGATGACTTCGCTGCGTCCCTCTTCTGCCTCGACCGGGTCTTCACTGTTGCTCTTCGCCTTGACATTCACCCACACGTTCCCCATGATCATTGATGTGACAAGACTCACTCCAATAATGGGCAGGATCGAGATGAACGCCCACATGATGGCATCTTTCCCGGCAATCCGGACGCTTTCTTGCACCGTCGCAGGTAGATCGTCGAGAAAAGATAGCGAGTTGGTGTCGTGTACATTCAAGGTGCTATCTGCACCGTCCAGACCCTTCATCACAGCGGAGTTGCCGAACTTGTTGTTGAACACGCTGGTCATGATGGTCAGGCCGAGAGTGCCCCCGAAAGGAAGCGCAACCTGCATCAAGGACAGTGCTGATGCGATCCTCTCTGGCCAGACGCCCACGGTATGAAGCGATGCTGGCATCAGACGGAGGCCGACGCCCGCACCGGTGACGACCATCATTCCGCACAAGAGGCTGGTGTTCTGTGCGCTGACAGCGTAGGCCACCATAGCTAGGCCGACGGTGCTGAGGACTGCTCCGAAGTTGAGGGGGAAGAAGGTTTGTCGTGGGAAAGCGTTGCACATGTATACTGCGAGGTAGACACCTCCTATCATGGTTGGTCAGTCATGGCCCATCAAGTCGGCAAGTATGCGTACCTCCTAATCCGGGAATGTAGTATAGCAAGTCAAGGCCTGCCTTGGAGGTGGAATACCCTGCTACTAAGGTGTAGTAGATGCTGATAAAGTAGAAGATGGAGTACGACGCTAGAAGGTCAGCGACTGGAATGCATTCGCCCTCATTGTGAGATGCAACATACCTGCCCCAGTGGAAAAGTTCAATATGGCAAGCCAGATTGTGTCCCTCCGTTCAAACAGACTGTATGGCAGCGTCGCCACATGCTTCGGGAACATGCGCGCAAATATTCTGCCCGGCTCGAGCAGGTACTCATACACAAAGAACGCAATGAAGCAGATTGCTCCGACGATCAATGGTCCCAGAACTTGGCTCGACGACCAGGAGTATGTGGCACCACCCCATGTAGCGGCCAGAATAATGAGGCCAACACCGAAGATGAAGAGGATCGACCCGCCAATGTCGACGGTGGCAAGGGCCGGGAGTACAGAAGACCATCTCGAGCCTTTCCTGAACATGGTCCCTTCAACAAGGTCGTTTCGCAGCAGCACGAAGATCAAAATGTGGCTAAGAACAGCGATCTGATCGGTTAGCTACCGTTGAAATGCAGCAGACGGTAGACTTACCGGTATAGGCACAACGAAGCAGTATCGCCAATTGGTCTGTTTCAGTCAGTATAGGTGCACCTTACGCAGTCCGGCCAATACCCACATCGGTAAGATACCTAATCATCATCAGCAGTGACAGATAAATGCATGGGAGCTACTTACCCTCCGACAATCGGCCCCACGGCATATCCCACTCCTCCAACCAAAGTGAACAAAGATTTATTCCTTGCATTCTCCTTCAACGACACCTTATCCGCAAGGATAATCATAATGAGATTGCTCAGGCCGGCAGAGCCGACCCCCTGCAAAGCCCTACCCAACAGCAGCATACCCCAGGTCTGTGAAGCAGCACACAGGACACTCCCAATGAGCATGAAGAATAACGCCGTCTGCAGTACAGGATGACGCCCGAACACATCAGCGAGCTGACCGAAGATAGGGATGAAGGTGGTTGAAGTCAGACTAAATGCCGTGACAATCCAGTTCAATTCGTCAAATTGATCTAGAGCGTATGCTGTCAGCTGAAGCCATTTACTCTAGTACGTCACTTACTGAAATGAGACGCAATAGACGACGTCGCGGTAGCAACGATAGTCAAATCCAACGTGGATAAAATGAACGGCAAAGCGAGACCAGCGATGAGCTTAGCCCGGTACACTCGCGCATTATGCTTCTGCTCCTTGCACACACTGCATTTCTCACCATCTATAACAGGGTAAAGCCCTTTTGTCGAGCCACTCAAGGGCCTTTCGCCAGACCCGGAGTCTTCATCGTGCGTGGACTCGAGTTGATACCCTTGCGAGCGATGGGCACAAGGTTGATCCGAAGCTGAAGCCTTGGGGCCTTTCTTCTGTGATATGTATCTGTAGGCTTTGATCATGTCGAGGTCTCACCAAGCATACCGAATGAACAGAGGTAGAGGAAGATGGGTGACTGAACAAGATGCTCAGTAGAGGACTTCATGGTGTAGATATGTACCGGTCGATGCATTTTGGGCTGATCGAAGAGAATTGAGGCTGTGTGCCTACGCAAAGGAAACCACATCGAGCCAATGTTGCGAGCCAAGGAGAAGCTCTATCGCACACGAACAACGGCGTAAAGGAACAAGCAAGTGATGTAGGTCCATCTACGGACTGGCAGCCACAGTGGCTACCAGCCAATGAGAATGCCGAGGACCAGACGCAACCCCTACCAAATGCGGTAATCACTGCGAGGGCGCCCCAGGCACCAACGGCAGCACAGCCTCAGCAGCAAAGCACGATCTAGAACTAGCTTCCTGGATATGTGATTCAATAGCATCAACGCATTAATTATATATGTACACTCTGCAGAGTCTATCTATATACAGGCAGCGACACATCGGGGGTATAGCTTCAATCCACTGAAAAAATCGAAATCCGACTCGCTTCCAGGCAAACTCCTATGAAATCATGGAATATAATCATCTCAAAGCTCCAACCAGGGAGACTCGTTACTTTTGGCAAACCATACTTGGCTCAAACGCTCGCCTCATCGCTCGGCGCCTCGATCGGCTCCTCCGGAGGAGAATTGGCCAAGGCACTCTCGAGCGCACTCGTGAGGTCAATGTGGAAGAAAGGCCGGTTGATGCCCTGCACCACCGCAACCTTGCGCCGATTGCGATAGGCCTTGCTATCCTTGAGATCGCGCTGTAACTTGTCATCCGGGTTGCTGCTATTATCGGACGACGCTTCAATGTCGATCCCCGAAGCCTCGCGCTCCGTCATGTGAGTGTCATGCTTGAGACCCTCCTCCAGGTCACGCTTCACGGCGTGTTGATGGGCCTGCTCGTTGTTGACCATCTCTGCATGGGCCGCAGCAGACGCTCTGCCCTCGATCTCAGCCACGCTGAAGATTGGCTTCCACCGGTGGAACCCGTCGTCGGAGGTGGGGGTCGGGTAGCCGAAACCTGCGGCTGCCAGCGCCCGTTTCGACCAGCGGTTGTTGATATGAGCAAAGTGCCACTGCACAGTGCGAGGAGAGGCGTAGAGATCAAGCTGGTTGCGAACGTCGATCAGGTTTTGGATGGACGTCACATCCACATTGTTGACCGACGAAAAGTCGAGGATGATAGCCCGGAGAATAGGTCGTTGCGAGCGAGTTTCCTCAACCTTGGACTTCCGAGGGCCAGGGTCATTCCATGGGCGATCACCCGGGCGAGCGTAAGAAAATGGATTCGTGCGGCGCGTCTGACGGAAGATCGCTTGAACCAGGTAGTCTGTGTAGTGGTTGGCATTGGGGTAGTTGAAGCCCTCGGAGAACCGGTAAATAAAGATACCAGGGTGTGGCTGTTCCACCTCAACCTCGGGGTTCGAGCCATCGGTGTGGTTGAGAGGAAGGAAGATGGAACGGCGTGAATCGGTCTCGTCATCGTTGGGCGAATTCGGGGAATTGCCCGATCCGTACTTGCCATCTCCCTGCACCAAATGATCGCCGACGACGGAGTGAATAGTGACCCGGCCAAGGAAATGACCGCGGGCCTTGGCGACGCGGAATAGCAGCACGGCCACGGAGACACAAATGGTACAGTAGATGCCATCCTCGATCGAGGTGAAAACAGTCACGATGACGCCGATGAAGAAGATGATGGCATCGAGGGGTGAGACGCGCCAGAACTGGTACACGGTGTTAGGAGGTGTGATCAAATCTCCAACGGCATGAATGATGACACCGGAAAGGGCGGCTTGGGGGATGTAGTAGAAAACGGCAGTCAAGGCGTAAATAGCGAGTAATACCACAATCGCGGTAATGCAGCCAGCCAAGGGGGTCCGTACACCCGCCTTGGACTTGATGGCCGTCCGGGAAAAGGATCCAGTGGCAGGGTATGCACCCAGGAAGGGTCCGAGGAGGTTGGTCACGCCGATAGCGACCAGCTCCTGAGACGGATCAATGGTGTAGTTGTTGACTCGGCCGAACGACTTCGAGATGGCAATATGTTCAATGAGGAGGACAATGACGCAAGCAGGTAGCTGATCGGCAAAAACTTTGATGACCCTGGCATTGACAACTGGAACTCCTGCATCTCTGAAACCTCGAGGAACACTGCCCAGAAGGTTGAACATTGGGTTATCCCGGCGGTGCAAGTTAACAGCAGCACTGATCATGGTGTAAAAAAGGATGACAAAGACGGTTCGGAGCGTCGACGCGAAGAACCAAACTTTGGCTTGACGAGGGTATTTCCGGGCACCATAATTGCAAATCGAACGGATGATATACAGCATGGCCAAGGCTGTGATACCAAGAGCAGCATTGATATCGGCAGTAGGCAAGTACTTTAGTGAGTTGATGATGATCATGTACGTGGAGCCTCTGGTGGAAAAGTCGGCCGATTCTCCAAGCAGATTTTTGACCTGACCAGCAGCAATGTTGAGGGCCGAGCCCGTCATGAATGCCGAAATGGCGGGAAGGGGGATAAAGTCGACGACGAAACCAAGTCGAAGGAGGCCGAGAACACAGACGATGGCACCGCAGATGATAGCGAGGCAAGACGCAACCACATGCCCGGGGACATCAGGAAGCTCCTTCTCGGCCTGGAGGACGATCGTTCCGACCAGTGTGGACATAACAGCAACCGGCTAGAGGGTATACTGTAAGCAACGCGGTCCGAAAGCTGTGAAACATAAGAGGGAAACTTACACCGATGGTGATATCCTTGGAGGTGGCGAAAAACCAATACAGCAACACACCCATAAACGACGAATAGAGACCGTACTGCACGGGTAGCTCCGCCAGTTTGGCATATGCCATTCCTTGAGGAATGACAACAGCACCAACAGTTACACCTGTAGATCCTAGTTAGACCCTTTCCCACATCGAGCCCGACAGTGGCAACTTACCAGCGACAAGGTCACCAACGAACCATTGCAGGTTATACCTTGTGATCCACGAGAGGAAGGGGAAGAGTCGGTAGAAGTACTCGCCAACATCGCGCCAGGAAGGACAAATCTCTTTGAGCCATTCAGCAGAGGTGGGTTCCGGCTCGAGGTAAGAGTAAGTGTCAATGGTGCCGTATGAGAAGGTCGATTCGCCTCGTGTCACGGGGTCTGCATGGGCTCCAAGAGGATCCCGATAGGGTAGCTTGATCCCCAAGGCTTTGGCCAAGCCGTGGCCGACCTTGGTAGTGAACTCTTGAGGCATGCTTGTCTGTGAGTGTGCCTTGAAAGGAAAAGGGAATTGGCGTAGGGCAAGACGGTGCCCGGAACCACTAGGACAGTGGGAAAGTTGCCGTTGGACGACCGGAGCAGCTGGGGAAGGATGTCCAAGTGCTGATGGGAAAATCTGTCGAGATCAACTGATAATATATCTTTTAGGGGCGTATCTAGGCAAGCCCCATTTCGAAATTGATGGCAAACGATATATAAGTGGAGGCGGCAGTAGTGTGGTTTTAAAATGGATATCCGGAGCCAAGAGCCGATGTCGTGATCGGGAGCTCTGAACGCGAAATATCAAAATTCCCACCCAGCGCTTTCAACGTCAGGAATCGGGCTATACGAGGAATAAGAGCCAAAGTTAAAACGGCTGGAGAATAAATTGCAAAGAAGAGAATAAGAGGTCCAAGAGCACACGCGGCCTTGAGTTCCGCCAGGAAATAATGTCAATGTGGCGCACGGGGAAAGTGTGGTCAGCGGAATATGAGACCAGCAGATCCGACCCGCGCAGGCGTTTCAACACAAACAGGCCACACGGAAAGCAAAGATGGGAGGGATGGGTGAGAAAGGAGAAGAGTTCGAGGGGAATCAATCCAGGAGTTTTATGTGATTAGTCTTGTCAGAAAGAGTATGGTGACACGAGTCTCCGTGGGGGAAGGCGGACGTCGTAACGGGACTTGATGCAAGCCGATCAGTGATATTTTGCGCCGAACGGGCATTGACAACGACGACCATGATACAACACTATTATTAACCGGGAATAACGCGCAGTGATGGGGCAGCTGATCCACCAGGGATCGTCAAGGGCAAGAGCACGCCGTCTGGAATATTCACAGGCCAGTCCTCAACATGCAGCCAAAATTCCCTAGCCTGCAGGGAGGCCAGGCTTGTCAAGAAGAGCTGGCGTAAGAGCGGCCGTTTGGGTGGGTTTGGCCGGGGGGTCTGGAAGCGAAGATGACGATGGACCGTGGAGCCGGTGCCCGCCCAGCGGCTGGCCCATGGTTTGCGCTTTGCCATGGAAGGGAGGAAGTCTATCGATCCAGATAGTACTAGTATCAGGGAAGGCCTAGTCGTCTCCAGTTCTCCCTGGAATTCATGATTCATCACGATGATGATGGACGATCCGCTCCTCAGAAGAGCCGAGCGGATGGAGTCCTATCTCGGGGGGAACTTAACCCACCATGACGATGGCGAAGGGATGTCCTGGGGGATGGACCCAGAGGAGGTTTCCCCGACGTCGCGGATGGAGCAGCCCAAGGGAGGGAAAGGGTGCGGACTCCATCCGCTATATTGCCAAGTCACACCGCCCACCGGAATCGGGCCACGGGCCGAGATGCAACCAATCAACGGGGGCCCTGGCCCTTGGAGCGCAGCATCCGCGGCGGGCAGGCGGCGGCCAATGGGAACGGCGCGAGAACACGCCATCGCGCCGGCTGATGGTGAAAGCTGACCGATCCACGTGTGGGCGGCGCGGTTTCGAGCAGCGCAGGTCGTCTGGTTCTCCCCTTGCTTACGCCGTCCCCGTTTTGCCTCCTGAGATGCCCGCCAGATTTTTATCTCCGACGCATGGATGACGGTATCTCTCGTATCGGCCTGGACTGCCAGAATTGGTTCCCTGGATAGCGACAGAGTAGATCTGGGTAGAAAGGAAGGAATCCAGGTTCACTATCCAACAAACTTACACCGTACATATGCAGTGCAACAACATCGGCGGCGGCGGTGGTGGTGCTGAGGGGACAGTACGGTTTTGGCTACGTACCACCACTTACTCTGTAACTGTGGATGCAACAAGATGAAGATGATCCTCTACGGAGTACTCCGTACGCTCCAGTGTTTTCCAGGAGACTTCTGCCGAAGCGGCTTGGCGCCATGGACGGATGGCTCGAACTTTCTTCCATCTGATAGCGAGCCGTTACGAAATCTCTTCCGACCACGTACCGATCTACAATGCTACGGTCTAGCACGGCTCACAGCACCAAATGGAGAGAATGCACGGTCTTCGCTGTGTAACAGGTTCCGTTGGCAGTGGCTTCAAGCCGTATGCCATATGCAACACCACTCATACGCCGGTTCGACCTTGCCGACTTCTGTTCGCTGCATCAATCTATACCTTGGATCATGCTAGGATGCGACCAGGATGTCTCCTCGGAGGCGCTGCTGGCCGACCAATCGGACGGGTCATAATGGCCAAGAGTCTCATCAAGAGTCCAAAGGATTGCCGGCCTCTTGCTTAGGGCGCGCATATGTACCTAAGAAGCAGCTACGCACTAGGGCCGTTCCCCAGAATTGCGCCATCGATCTTATCGCTAGAATTGCGAATGCCATTGGGAGATGGATTCTATGTGGTTTGATGCTTGCTCAATTGTCGAACGACTCGGTGAACCGCATGTCTCCGGATTGTGTCCAGAACGAGGAAGAGGCCCCTCTAGTAGATTAATCTCTCAGAAGTGATCCGTTCCTCTGACTAACAGCGGGATCCTCTTCCGCAACCTTCATTGCCTGATTGCCTCCATCTCGCGGGGTTACACTTTTCCTTCTCTAAGCTCTTTCGTCCTCGAGCTGCCGACCCCTGCACCTGCAGCCTCTGCACCACCTTTGTGAACAACCAACCGATCGAACGCTGAACCAACCGATCGCATGTCCACCCTCGTATCCCGTCCATTCGTTTCTCTGCCGACCTATCGGAGTTGGTACAGATTAGACAGATCCCGCAAAGCCAATACCTACCAAGACCGCTAACATACCCCGACATGCTGGCTGCCCATTCGATCAATAGGACTCGAGTCTGCTGACAGGGAATACACAATATACCACTAGAGCCTCCTCTATCCAGCAAAGAAGTGCATAAAACGCACCAGATGATTAAGTCGCCTCATGTCAGCGGTTCTAGGAGACCAAGCGAAGCACATGGCTCTGGCGCAGACCCAAACTCATCAACAACGATCTGCAAACCTTGATTCATTCCTTCCCAAAGTCTCCTGAACTTTACGTGATGGCTGTCAATTTTGACTTGACCTATTGTCCTTCCCTTCAAATCTGCTACCTTGGTTTGATAACTTGACGTGCTTGACCGTCCGCCGCACGACATATTGCAAGCTGTTGACATCTTGTCAGTTCTTTCTTTACATCTCATCTCATCTTATTAACCAGACTTGTTCGTGGAACTCTAACCCCTCACTGCGAGATGATCACGAGGTGCACGTAGCCTGCAAGTGGTTCATTTTCAAGCATCGACCAGCTTGCACAGCGCACATGACAAGCATTAGGCATCCAATGAAATGCATCCAGCTATTGAAGCCATCTAAACAGCATCAGTCACTATGTTCCCCAGCATTACACCACTAAGACATACCAGCTAGCGTTTTAATCTTTTCCCCGATAATCGCTCGTTGACAACACTTAATATAATAGAATGTACAGCTCTCAATGCCACATAGTGCATGTATCACAACCTATCAGCACGCGCAACTCAAACAATTCCCGCACGAGGCAGTCCTGTTTGAAATATCTTCTCACGGATCTCTCGCATCCTCCCAGCACACTCTTTCTACATTGTAACTTACGCTCTCCGCATAATTCAATCGGCGAGCGGGAGTTATATGAACATAGAAGTGAAATATCCCCGTCGAAGTCGGAAAGTCGTACATAGAATATTTTGACTTGAATAAGCAGCTATGGAGTTCTATAATGCCGAGATGGAGGTGTGGACGGATCGTGAACTCTTTACAGGTCATGGTTTGGATAAGCAGCTACCCAGGCACTTTTCCTATTTGCACGTTTTGTGGGTTGGACTTTGTGAGGCTATATCGTCCTTATTACTATGTATGGCTTGTAGCTCATACAGTATACGTGATTGAATGAAAAAGAAGAAAAAAGAACGAATGCAAGTGGGCTGCCACTATGTATAGGCGCTAGAAAAGGTCATTGAGTAACTCGTTGATATATACATTCCTTCCAATGGGAAATTATCTATTGCAAAAGACCAAACTTTTCTTTTTACTCGTCCTCACCCTTCCTCTTTCGAAGATGTCCCAGGTTGTACAGGGAGTCATTAAGTTCCTTCCGTTGCTTCTCTTCGGTGGTTGCGGGGACTTCGTCGGTGCCGGTAGAGTTGATCTTCTTGGTCACGGACGCCGTGGCAGGTTCCCATTCCAGGGTATCGGTGGTTGATTTGATGTGGAATGCCTCGATGAGGGTGGATGGGGAGGAGGCGCTGGCTCTCCATTCTTGGGTGGTGTCTGGCTGGCGGATAGTGTCGACGGAGACAAGGATGGTGTTGTCTTTCTCAATGGGTGTAAGGGCGAGGGCGTTGCCGGAGAGTTGGATGGGGCTCTGTGCTTTCAGGGTGCCGTCTGCTTCCAGCGTAAAGCATTGGAGGCGTGAGGATCTGGGATGGTTAATATATTGCAAACATGACGAACACTGATAAATATGAGGGATTAAGCTCACCCGTGAAGCGCGACAAGGATGACCCGCAGGTCCCCAAGTGAGGTAGCCCAGATGCCATGAACAGCAACTTCTGTGGCCTGTGATGATTCATCGACCAAAGAAACCTTCTGGAGGATACGGCCTTCCGCCCATTTCCAGACAAGCAGATAGTTGTCACCTCCGCCGGAGACAAGATACTCGGGCGCCCAGTGAGGCACGCAGAGCTGGCTGATGAATGCAGTGTGACCCAGGCAGTAATTCTCGATGACGTGCGCGTGGGGAGGACCACGGGAGACGCGGATATGTTCGTCTCGGTCGGCGGTCAGGATGTAGCTGCGCTTCTTGTTGGCATCCACCGGAAGCGACACATAGGCCATATCCGTGAGCAACGATACATGGCCAAGCAAGATTGTGTGTTCGAAAGCTGGGCCCGGGGCCTTCTCGTCCTTTTTGCCTTGGCTGGCAAGACGCAATTGCTGCTCCAAAGCCCGTCGGTTGCCCTTGGTGTGCACGGTCAGATTGGTTGCGGCCGGGTGGCTGAGTGTTGCGCTTCTCAAAGCTTTCGTGATAACAGGGAGCTTATCGCTGGGAATCAGCGGCAGCGAGTAGACGTCTCCGAACTTGTCACCGCATAGAATGGTGGTGTCGTCGCTAGTTAGGGTAATGGCGGATGGGCGCTTGGGCATGGCTCTATCGAAGGAATGAGTTACTGGGGCTTGTCGCCAGAAGAGACCGTGTGGCATTCACTCACCTCTCGCTCAATTGAGTAAATGAGCCATCTTCCTGGAGCTGGAAGACACGGACACACTTGTCTTCGGCGGTGAGCGCAACTATGTACTCCCCATTCGTGGTCGTGGTCAGGATGGGGATGTTTGACCAAGCAGGTTTCTCGTTTGTCTGGGTTTCAGATGCAGAAACCTTTCTCTTCTTTCCCGGGGGTCCTTGCTCGGAACCAGAATCTGCGTCAACCGCATTGGCATTGGTTGAGGCTACTTCCTGTGGCCAAACCGCAAGCCGCTCGCCAGTCTCGGCGGAGTAGGAGTAGAGCTTGGAGCCAGCCGACCCGATAAGGAGGTTTGTATTAGGCCTCGGCACGAATCGGAAGCATTGGAAGGGATGTTGAAAGTTCGCAGCCATCTTGAAGGGTTGCCAAGCGGGGTACTTCGGAGGGGATCAGAAGAGAAAGCAAGGTCTCTTCTCCGCCGTCGCAGTAAATCGCCGTAAAAAGTCGATGTCCCGCCGCATTGATGGCCGCATCACCGCGCGCCCGACCGCCTGCCTGCCTAGGACTAGGCAGCGGAGATACCACGTGACCGTCAACAAGCGAGGCCACAACTAAGAATTTCCCAAAACCGAACCGAGCTTCGGACTTTTCGAACTTCAACGTCACGATTTAATTCGGACATCCACGAACTCGAAACTTTCCCTTGCCCTTAAACATCCTATCTTCAGTGAAATAAGGAGACATGGGGGGCAAGTCCGCTACCAAGGCCGCTTACTTCGATAAGCTCAAGAGCCTTCTCGATGAGTACAAGACTGTCTTCATTGTCGGTGTCGACAATGTCAGCTCTCAGCAGATGCACGAGATTCGTCTGAGTCTCCGTGGCGAGGGTGTTGTCCTGATGGGCAAGAACACCATGGTATGATCCTTCAGTTTCAGAATTTCTGGAATTGTGTGCTGATGAGTTTTCCAGGTTCGCCGTGCCATCAAGGGCTTCGTTACCGACAACCCGGAGTACGAGCGTCTGCTCCCCTTCGTGAAGGGTACGTGAGATGATAACCTGAGAAGACGCAGATGAATCAATTGGCTAACGTGCTGGTTTAGGTAACGTTGGTTTCATCTTCACCAACGGTGACCTCAAGGCCGCCAAGGAGAAGATCCTTGCCAACCGTGTCGCTGCTCCCGCTCGTGCCGGTGCCATCGCCCCTGGCGATGTCTGGGTTCCCGCTGGTAACACCGGTATGGAACCCGGTAAGACCTCTTTCTTCCAGGCTCTCGGTGTCCCCACCAAGATTGCTCGTGGTACCATTGAAATTACCACCGACCTCAAGCTCGTTGAGGCTGGATCCAAGGTCGGTCCCTCTGAGGCCACCCTGTTGAACATGCTCAACATCTCTCCCTTCACCTACGGTATGAGCATCACCCAGGTCTACGACCAGGGTCAGTGCTTCGGCGCCGATGTCCTCGACATCGAGGAGTCTCAGCTCCTGAAGGCTTTCACCTCCGCCATCAACACCATCACCACCATCTCCCTGGCCGTCGGCTACCCCACCCTTCCCTCTGTTATTCACTCCCTCATCAACAGCTACAAGAAGGTTCTTGCCGTTGCTATTGAGACTGAGTACAGCTGGCCCGAGATTGAGGAGCTCAAGGACCGTATCGCCAACCCTGACGCTTACGCTTCCGCCGCTCCTGCCGCCGCCGCCGCTGCCCCTGCTGCCGGTGGTGCTCCCGCCGCTGAGGAGGCCAAGGAGGAGGAGGAGGAGTCCGACGACGACATGGGCTTCGGTCTCTTCGACTAAGCATCTTGTGTCAATGTTGCACGAGATATGACTGCCATGTATTAGATACTTTTCTTGCCGGTCTTGACGATTTGGTAAATGAAAATGATTGTCATGGTCATGAAACAATGATCGCTTTTCATCTAGATATGGACGTAGCCACGTTCCATGATCTGATGAACTGAAAAGGTGAGCTTTGATTTTTTTTTTTTTTTTTTTTTTTTGCCTGTGCACTTGCACTACACCCACATCAATTCTCACGGTGAAATGATGATACAATTTTTAACTCGTAGCCACTGGCTTTGAAGATTAAAAACAGCAACAACAAACACTCTAATTTTTTGCTGACACCGTCTTGACTTTCTTGCTATTTGACACTCAATTCTTTGGCGATCTCATAGCTAACAATTGTCTCAGGTTCACAGATCTACTGTAGTCCGGGTTTGATATCCATGCGCCGGTTCATTTCCCAACGACCCCGGTCCTGGGAGTCTGAGTGTAGTGTTGCGAAGAGCGTAGTATGTCTGAATGTGACTGTTATCATCACACCGTGGAAGGAGGATTACATTACTATATATATAGTATATCTTCTCAACTGAAACTCAATTCAACCGACCTCGTTTGTTAATTCAGCTTTTGCGATGTAAATCTGTGATTTACCAAGACGGTCCTAGATGTAACCTACCTGTGAACGATCTATCTAAGGCTTGCTTTGGCCACCGAGTGGTCGGTTTGGAGTCCGAGGTAGCCCGAGGCAGCGAGCGGCAGGACTTGCATGTCATGACCCCTCCGCAAGGTCCCCTCCATCCCTCCCACATCCCACGTCAGAATGCAGCACCAATTTGAGCCATTGAAGAACGACCTCTTGCTGAGGGCCGCCCGCGGTAATTTAGGATCTCAATGATGATGCACCAGTAGACAAGACTGATATCATTGCAGGCGAAAAAGTTCAGCGCCCTCCGATATGGGTCATGCGCCAGGGTATGCTTCACCTTCAGCGAACCGCGTCTCATTCTCCCCTGCCAAACATCCCCCCCTCGAAGAAAAGCTTCTGTTCACTGACTTATTTCTTTCTATCTACAGCTGGTCGTTATCTCCCCGAGTACCATGAAGCCAAAGCCGGCCGCGACTTTTTCGAATGCTGCCGTGACCCCGAAGTCGCCTCGACCTTGACCCTCCAGCCCATTGACCGGTATTCCGGACTCATCGACGCCGCCATCATCTTCTCTGATATCCTTGTCATTCCCCAGGCTATGGGAATGCAGGTCGAGATGGTCGACAAAAAAGGCCCCCATTTCCCGGAACCGCTGCAGTCGCCGGACGACGGACAATACGAGAAGGTGATGCAGAAGCAGGTGGATGTCAAGTCGGAGCTTGACTATGTCTACAAGGCTATTACCCTCACTCGTCACAAGCTGAAGGGCCGTGTGCCGTTGATCGGCTTCTGCGGTGCCCCGTGGACTCTGCTGTGCTACATGGTTGAGGGCGGCGGCACGAAGCTGTTCGTTCAGTCGAAGAAGTGGATCTACAAATACCCCAAGGAGACCCAGGCTTTGCTGCAGAAGATTGCCGAGATATGTGTGGAGTATCTGGCTCTTCAGGTGGCGGCGGGTGCGCAGCTGGTGCAGGTCTTCGATTCGTGGGCGGGTGAGCTGTCTCCGGCTGCCTTCAAGTCGTTCTCGCTTCCGTACCTGCGACACATCTCGGCCAATCTGCCGAAGAAGCTGAAGGAGATGGGCTTGGAGCCTGTCCCCATGACGGTCTTCGCCAAGGGCGCATGGTTCGGGCTTGAGGATCTCTGCGAGTCCGGCTACAATGTTGTTGGTCTGGACTGGCTGCACGACCCGGCTGAGGCGAGACGGATTGCCAACGGCCGTGTGACGATCCAGGGCAATGCTGACCCGGGTGTTCTCTACGGAGGCCGGGAGGCTATTACGGAGGCCGTGGAGACTATGGTTCGCGGATTTGAGAAGGGCAAGCAGGGCTGGATCGCCAACTTGGGCCACGGTAAGTCTTGACAGCGACTGAGAATGGTTCAAGAAAATGCTAATATCGAATAGGTGTGACTCCTTTTGTCAACCCGGATGATCTCAAGTTCTTCTTTGAGGAGATCCACCGCCTGACGGTGTAAAGTGGTGCTCAGCATGGCCGTTATTGCTTGCGGTTTCTGAATATTCATAGGAGGTCGGCACTCTGACTGGCAGTATGCCCGATCTTTGTAGCCAAAATTTATTCGGCAATGTCCTCGTTCCTGCAGGTACATCCTGGTCAGCTTGAGTTACGTTAAAAGCACACATATTTACTACGATGCCATGCAAACTCCAACGGAATGAATGAGTCATACCAAAGCGCGGGCTGTTCCTTCATAAACTTCTCCATCAGCTGCTTGCACTCCTCATTATCCAAGACCACGACTTCCTTGCCGCGGCTCTTGAGATACTCCTCCCCGCCCATGAAGCTCTTGTTCTCGCCGACCACCACGCGCTTCACCTTGTAGAGTATACAGGCACCAGTGCACATGTCGCAAGGCGAGAGGGTGGTGTACATGGTGGCACCTTCGTAAGCGGAGGCGGGCAGACGACCGGAGTTCTCGAGCGCGGACATCTCGGCCTATGACAGTAGGAAGGTGTCAGAACCCAATACCCGTGTCTAGTATAAAGCGGATCTAGAGAGGGGTCAACGAACATGCAAGACCGCGCTGCCCTTCTGGACACGCATATTGTGACCGCGGCCCAGGATCTTGCCGTCCTTGGAGACCAAAGCAGCTCCAATGGGCACTCCACCCTCGGCAGCACCCAGCTTGGCTTCCTCGACAGCGGCGATGAATCCGGGATCGGTCTCCATGTTGAGTGTGGTGGTTATGCGGCGTAGCGGGTTTCGGGTAACAGTAAACAAAGGGGATGAAAGACGGGCACAGGGTAGCAAGCAGACTGGGGAAGAGCTGGGGAGCAAACTCTGTGGTCAACTGCCGAGACGACTGGACTGACCCGCATCCGGCTGGGTCTGCGGAGCTTCACGATAATGAAGAGCCGATATAGATACGGAGTAGATAGTACATAGATAGCTGCGATCTCGGGGTATTATTACATACTTATCTGTTATTCTACGAGGATTGTACGTGCACGCGATAGTCTCTTGGGTTGTGCCATGCAAGTACTCTTGCTTTGGGGATCGACATGCATAAGCGCAAGCTCCCTAACAGTGTTCAGACCTGTAGATCTAGACAAAGAGGTGATGGTATTATATACGGGGCTTGTCTATAGTCCACAAAGGTCAACTCGCGACATCACGACCCAATGCAATTGATAGTCACCGTCGGAGACAGCAGAAAAGTCATGATATCAGCACCCCCATAGTCTGCAACAATGGCTGATAAACGCGGCGGGACCATTGCCCTATCGACTCTTATCGCATGGCGATGGCCAAGAGCCATGGTCGTTACAAGAGCCACCGGGATTGTCCTCCTAGTTCTCTTTATCCGCATCGCATCCCAGACAACCTCCCGCCGGGGTCCAGGTGACCGAGGCCAGTCGGCAATTGGCGATGGCGGCGAAAGGAACTCCAGGTGGGGATCCGACAGGCTTTTCCCCCTCCTTCCGCATGGGGCTAATCGCTGCTTATCGATAAGGCCGGATCAGCCACCGCCCGCCACTGTCCGGGGTGCCTGAGGCAAAGGCCTGTGCCACTGGGCGAGGGAAGAATCTGATCCCGGACCCAAGGCAGATCCGGGAGGTTACATCAAAGTTTATTCCTGCAGGTTCTTCCTGGAGGTTACCGGTTGTATTGGGGGTGTTTGACGCCGTAAGATGTAGATGGCTTTCCGAGACTTGAGGAAAGTGCCCCGTATGATTGGACCACGAGATCTATTTAAGCCCTGAGTTGTAGATGCCTCCCTGATTCACGCACCGTTGTATTGGAGGGTAGAAGTTGATGGAACTTCCCCAGCAATACAGCCGGTAAAGCCTTTGGGTCGCAAAACCAACCAGGCCAGCCCGAGGATGACCTCTCCGCGGTCACAAACCCTGTAATTACGGCTCGATTGTCAGCGGTGGAAAGGCTGCGAAGTTGGTGGAAGCGCGCAGAATTGCATCGAAGCAACCGAAGCCGCGCTCGGGCCCTGAATGTTGCGGGTGACGGATGGTCGAAGCAAAGAGAAACAACACCATTCAGCCTGGCAGCCTGTTGATGCGGGCGCCTTCATTTGTTCAAAAGCGCGGCATTCTCAGTCCCTTTAAAGATCTGACTTTTAACTTCTCTTCCCCCCTTGATCTTGTTGTGTTGCAACCAGCTTGAAGCGCAGTGACTCTGGACTATACTTCCCGGAGTTTCGCCCCATCATACCTCCGGTATTAATTACGGGATCTTGAAACGCTTGGCGTCCGACCCCAACGCTCGTGCGGCCAAACGACCGTCAATTGGTGCCTGGTCCTGGTAATCAGATTACGTCGAGTCTTCGTTGTCTCGGCCGCCGCCGCCTTGTCGCCTTGTCGCCTTGTCGCCGCTCTCTCTTCTCGGTTCTCCTGGTTCTGATTATCTCCAACTTCCTTCTTCCTCCCTCCTCATCCCATCTACCTGTCCCGCTCGCGGCTTTGAGACTCCCCCCTCTTCCCCAAGAGTCCTCTACCCTCTCCGGTCTCATCTCTTATTTTTTGTCGCTTGTGTTCCATACCCCGGTGTAAGGTTCGCACGGATCGATTTTCTGCTTCGTTCCTCTGAAAAGTTCTTGTTTCTTCTATATCCGCCCTCGACTCTTCTCGCACACACTTCCTTTTTCCCCTTCCTTTCTATTTTAGACACACATCACAATGGTCAAGGAAACCAAGTTCTACGACATCCTTGGGGTATGTTCTAGATTTTCAACGTCTGACTGGGGCCAACCCACATGGAACTAACGGTGAGGCTATCAGGTTGCCCCGACGGCCACTGAGGCCCAACTGAAAACCGCATACAAGAAGGGTGCTCTGAAGTACCACCCTGGTAAGTGTCAACCGGACCACCAGAGCGGCGCTTTTCCGCCAGCTGTCGATCGGTCTTTCGCTAACGGTTTATTTTCTCCGCCATTCAGACAAGAACACGAACAACCCGGAGGCCGCTGAGAAGTTCAAGGAACTGTCTCACGCTTATGAGACGCTCTCCGACCCCCAGAAGCGTGGCCTCTACGACCAGCTCGGTGAGGAAGGTCTTGAGCATGGTGGTGCCGGCGGTGGCATGGGCGCAGAGGACCTCTTCGCCCAGTTCTTCGGCGGCGGCGGCGGTTTTGGTGGCATGTTCGGCGGTGGTATGCGCGAGCAGGGCCCCAAGAAGGCCCGCACCATTCACCACGTGCACAAGGTCAACTTGGAGGATATCTACCGCGGTAAGGTCTCGAAGCTGGCTCTCCAGAAGTCGGTTATCTGCTCGGGTTGTGATGGTCGCGGTGGCAAGGAGGGTGCTGTCAAGTCGTGTACCGGCTGCAATGGTTCCGGTATGAAGACCATGATGCGCCAGATGGGTCCCATGATTCAGCGCTTCCAGACCGTTTGCCCCGACTGCAATGGTGAGGGCGAGATTGTCCGCGAGAAGGATCGTTGCAAGAAGTGTAACGGCAAGAAGACCGTTGTGGAGCGCAAGGTTCTCCACGTTCACGTCGACCGTGGTGTCAAGAACGGCCACAAGATCGAATTCCGTGGTGAGGGTGACCAAATGCCCGGTGTTCTGCCCGGTGATGTCGTTTTCGAGATCGAGCAGAAGCCCCACGCCCGCTTCCAGCGCAAGGACGACGACCTCTTCTACCAGGCCGAGATCGACCTGCTCACTGCTCTTGGCGGTGGCGCCATCCACATCGAGCACCTGGATGACCGGTGGTTGACCGTCAACATCGCCCCTGGCGAGGTCATCACTCCTGGTATGTGCATTTCTGCGACGATATAGATTTCATGAACCTAACATCATTTTACAGGCGCTATCAAGGTTATCAAGGGCCAGGGTATGCCCTCCTACCGCCACCACGACTTCGGAAACCTCTACATCCAGTTCGACGTCAAGTTCCCCGAGAAGGACCAGCTGAAGAACCTTGAGCTGCTCGAACAGGTTCTTCCTGCTCGCGCGGAGCAGTCCCAGGCCCCGCAGGACGCCATGGTCGAGGACTTTGAGCTCGAGGATGTTGACTCCAGCGAGTACTCTCAGGCACGCGCACACGGCGCCGCCGGCTCGATGGACGAGGATGATGAGGATGTTCCTCCTGGCGCTGAGCGTGTGCAGTGCGCATCGCAGTAAGCGGGGTGATAGGGGAAGGTGTGCTGGGGCTTGATGAAATTCGCTTATGATACCATGTGAGGGGTTTCGGCCCCGGTACTGCTCGGTTCTGTTTAGTTCGCGATGATTGATTTCTGCGATGGCGTTTGCACTAAGATTCGGGAGATGAAATGGAGATTTCTTTTCGTTGGATGCATTTCCATGACGGGGCTTGATTCCCATGCGTTAATGTTGTCTTTTTTCTGTCATTGGGAACGGGGCATGATGAGTGGATGAGAGATGTGATACGAGTCGTTTCCATATTCCATAGTTGGGATGACTCTGGTGGGACAAGGTTGAGCGTTTATAGCTTATAGACTACACGGTTGGGTATTTGCTTACTTTGTTGCTGGTAATCTGCCATCCGCTTAATAGCCATAGCTGTTTGAATGGTGCTCGACATTGGCCATTCTACGACCCAGCCCTCAGCCCTCTATAAAATACAAGCAACCACCCCACACCACTCGAAACTCCAACTAAACAAAACAATCAAATACGTAATCCCTACCCAGCACACAAGACACCACAACGCCGTACATTCCTCCCAGCAAAAAGATATACAGGGTAGCAACCCCACCCACCCATCCTCTAGATCCTCGCGGTCCACTCCACTCCACCCCACCACCAGCAGCCCCCTACACCCCTTCAAAAAATCAAACCTCACAACAAGTGTAAAAAGGAAGGAAGGGGGAACAAAAAATCTGTCCTCGGGGAGGCTCGAACTCCCGGCCTTGGGATATCCAGGAAGTTAAGACCTTCCTAGTCATATTGTTATATATGAGACCCACGTGATAACCAACTACACCACAAAGACGGATTATGGATTTTTTCTGGGTGTAATGGGTAGATGGGCTGGGGTTTGAGGAAGGGTAGAAAGGGAGGAGAAGGGGGGGGGGGGGGGGATGAGTGAGTGAGTTTGTTGCTTGATTGCTTGGCTGAGTGGGTAGGAAGGAAGGAAGGAAGGTAATCGATGTGGGAAGTACTATACCTATACAGGGTATAGGTCAGATAGGAAGGGGAGAGAACCCATCTGCGTGATGGGATAGAATGAAGCGGTGTGTATCGCGTCTGACTGAGATGAATTCATCCTGTGGGGGATGGGGGATGGGAGATGTAGTTGTTGCCATTACTATAGTTCTAGGTTTCATCTAGAAATAACTTCCTTGGGGTTTCGAAGAGGGTCGGGGTGGGATGTTGTAGGGATGTTGCTGGTTTTTTTAAGATGTATGTCTTGAGGTGAAGGAGGGTTACTGCTGTGTCCCGACTGGATACTTTTAGACAGACTTTTCTATGTTTTTTTTGGGGGGGGGGGGGGGGTTGTTGATTTCAGTAACTTATATGTATCCTTCCAAGAATTAATGAACCTAGCCCCTACACACCTACTTTACAGATTGAACAGTATCTGGGTATGTGTGGGACATGATAAGTGGTAATAGCAATTGCAGGCGCCCTGCATGAGGCAGGTGTTGATTAGATGACATGGTATCTAACCAACGTGTATGAATTAGAGCAAGTGCACCTCACCATCATTTCAAGGAATCTATAACAAGGACCTACACGTACAGACAGTAATATATGCTATTCGCTCGAAGATATACATTAATTGCCATCATCACCGCCCCGTCCAAACCGACCCCCAAACCCGCCTAGATCTCGACGGAAGAATTTCCCAAGATTCTTGAGATTCTCGTTCAGGTTCCCGGCCGAGGAGATACCTTCGCCTGGTGGCTGCATCTGTCCTAAAGGTCCAGAGGTGGACGGGCTGGTCAAGGCACCGGAGATGCCGCCTCCGGCGGGACTGAGACTCGTCGTGTTGGAGGAGCTCATCGGCGTTCCGAAGCGATCAACGCCGTCCTTGGCGGCAGAGATGATGGCGGACCCGAGCATGGTAGGGTCGAAGCGGGTGGTGGAGGCGCCGATGGATGCGGCGGCTGATGTGCCCAGGGTGCCGAGACCCAGGCCCTGGGAGACTGTGCTGGAGGACGGGGTGGTGGTGGTCTGCAAGGCTGCTAGGATGGGGTTGCTCTGTTGGAGGTTTGCTGCGTAGCGGTCGGATGCACGGTGGATTTGGAACAGTTCTAAAAGGTGGTTCTGCTCCTGTCGACTGCGGATTCCCTTCATGTCAAGAATCTTGCGGAAGTTCGTATTGTTTTGGTCCGCAATGTGGACCAAGTAGGCCTGGACGAGGGCTTCGGGGGGAGATGGCTGAACCTGGAGGGTCTTGAGGAGAGCTTCGATCTTCGCAAAGCTGGCGTTGACGCGCTTTACAAAACCCGCTGGCGCGGGGCTGGGGAGGAGCGATGAGAGACCGGTCTTGAGGGTGTAGGCGTCTAGAAGCATCTAATATCACCCGTCAATACTGGTGCGCTTGTACGGGTGACTGGGAAAGACCTACCTGCTCTGCGCCGGTCTCCGAGACTGGTTTGCACTGGAAGATGTTGGTGATGAATACGTTCGAGATCAGCTCTACGACATGGTCTGCAAACGCTCGGGCGTATTGTTGCTTATGCAGCAGCTGCAGAAGTTCCGAGCATTTCGTCTGCGTCTTGGACATGAGCTCGCCGACGTAGGAGCTCTGGTCGCTGACGCTCTCCAGCCGGTTCCAGGGCGTGTTGCGCATTTCCCGCCAGCAGGGCTCCAACTCAATCTCAACCTTACGCACAAGCCCTCGCACAGCCGCAGATGCAATGCCCATAAACGAGTCGGCTTGACTCTGTAGGTCCACTGTATGTTTTAGATTCTTATCGAGCCTGCCCTTGATCTTCTCCTCCAACTGGTTGCAGGTCGTGTAGCAGTAGTCCGCGGTGTTGAGAACCAAGATCAGGTCCTCAATATCGGGGACCTTTGATGGAGTGTGCCCGGTCGGTCTCTCGCTGATATAGTAGAGTAGAACCTGGGTGTACTGATCGAGGTACTTGGCGAACACCTTGGCCAGGTCGGCAAGACTCCCACCCGTAGATAGCTTCGCGCATTGCTGCAGCGAATGCCGGTAAAACGTGAAAAGGTCTGTGGAGGAGGATATGACAATATGCGAGTCAAACTCTTCGTCCGGTGGCTTTGCAGGTTGTTGCCGATACTTGGGTATAAGCGCAGCCAGCTGCTTGTCCTGGGCTTCAACCCACACGCTCAGATAGGGCTCGAACGCCTCGGAGATGGCCTGACCGAAGACAGGCGCCTCACTCGAGGCAAACGTATCCGTCGAAGGGCGGGATGGGCTGACGAAGCGCCGCTCAAGGGAGTGTTCAAAGTCCAGCGTTTCCTGCAGACACGACAGTAGCAGATTGACATCGATCGTCTGCCCATTGCGCACGGATCGGGAGAGAATCCCCTTGAAGTCCTCTCGTGTGCCCTCGCAGAAGACGTTGGCCAGGATCTCGCAGACCTTCCAAGATGCAGGAAAGATGGGTCCGTACTCCTCGTCGTAGATCTTCAAGATGCGCCGGAACCATGCATACCGCCGCGATATGTTGTCTAACGACCCGGCCTCTTCGTTGTTCCTGAACACCTGACGATATTCGCGCAGCTGGAAGTTGCAATACCAGGTCACCAGCCTAGATTTTGCGTGGTCACCCAGTGCATCCATAACCAAGCAGCCCTCCGAAAGCACCGGCCTCTTTTGACCCACTTCCCCCTTGGCGAATGCCAGCTCGAAGTCCTCGCAGACCTGCTCCAGAAGCTCCCGTTGTATGTCCGCAACATTCCTACTAAGCAGAGCAATCTGATCAATTGAGCGGTACGACTTGAAATGCGCCATCAGCTGAATCACCGCCTGCAGCAGCTGAGCACAATCCCGGTACTGCCGCGTGCGACCAAGGGAACGGAGTTGGTCGTAGGCTGTGGTGAGCATCTGCAGTCTCTTTAGCACCGTCATGGATAGGGTGAGATTCTTTTTCGCATTGTCCAGCTGCTTGATGTCCGCCGTCATCTCCGTAATGGCTAGCTCCGTCCTGGACGCGCGGTCGCGCACATCGTCGATCTTCCTGAACAGCTCCGTCAAGTCTGCCTTGGCGGCCTGGATGCGCTCGACGCTCTCCGCATTGGACGTGACCTGATCCTCCACCAGTGCGCCGATATCGTCGTCGAGCTCGTCTTCATATTCGCAGAGGGTCTGGGACACTTGGGACACGGACGACAGCGTGGAGGGGTGAGAGAAGATTGCGTTCAGGTGGTCGATTGGATCATAGTCCGCTGTAGATTTGGGTCCGTTAGCAAGTTCCGCGGCGAGACGGAGTCGTCAATGGCGGCCTCACCTGCGTCCAAAGGGTCGAGATTGGCCGCTCCATTGGAGGAGGGCATTTGGCCGGGGGTGGTGGTGGTAGTGGCGGACATTCCATTAGCTCCTGAGCGTCAACGCCAGACACATGCTGCAATGCCAGCTAAGGGGCATCCGCCAATTCAACATGTAAGCATAGGCTAAAGCGAACGGGCGACTAAAGGAGCGAAAAGAACCGAACGGAGAAACGAGCAGCTGTAAGGACTGAGGGGGTTGTTGATGATGGGGCCGGAGTCCGGGAGTTGGCGACAAGTCAGTCAATCCAATCAGCCACGGGCAGCTCCTTTAGCGCACGCCCGCTCCGCAGCGCCTCGTCATCGCGCCGCTTTCTGTTTCCATCGATCTAGTCTCTACAATAGTACAAACTAGATATGAACTACTAAATATGGTGCAGATGAAATCATCAGGCAGCAATCCTGGGGCGTCCGCCCCACTTTTTGTTTGTTATCTTGAGGTGGTCCCTGTACAGCGCAAGTCTCGCATCTATATGGACATCAAAGTCGTCGCGGTCTTTTATTGTACATCAAAGAGAGGTTCTGAAAAAGTCGCAAGCCCTAAAGCAATTCGCCCAAGCCATGCATAGCAAACAACACAACAATAGAAAAGTACTCCAATCAAACACCACCAGATACCCCCCCCCGGCACGAAATCCGAGTATGCGAAGACCAAATCGGGTCGACACGAAGCGAGTCGTTCACGAATGTTCCCGTTTGGTCCATTAATCTATCTCCTTTGTCTCCCCCTTGTCCGTCCTTGTCCTCCCTTGTCCGACTAAACTGCAGGTAGGAAAGCTTCCGGAGGCAGCGTTCCCTGTGCCTGTAAGATACAATTAGCGAAGGCCTATCGGAAGGATTGAGTCAAGTCTTACCTTAAGTTCCCCAAAGTTCTTCAAGGCAGCCTCCATGTTCCAGCCATTTCCAGACAAGGCCATCTCGGAGTATTGGAGTGTCATCCGAGTGGTGGAGCTCATCTGGAGCACCAGCTGTTCTTGTTGTACTTGCGTGTCCGCTTTTCCAGGCGCCGGCATGCCGTAGCCTTCGGGAGCGCCTGGCACTGCCACTGTTTGAGGCGCTGCCTGAGGTGCAACAGGAGGAGCTGCTTGAGGTACAGCTGGCAGGCCCTCCGGGGCCCATGCTTCATGTCCACCATAGGCCCGCAGGCAGAGGATATCACTGATGACCCTGATCCCGCCCATACCACCACCGGGTCCGAGAATGAAGGTTCGGTCGAAACTCCGGGTTTCAACCTTGGTTCCATTGATTTCGTCAAACTTCCCATGCACCATGATGAGAAGCCCACCAACACCTGTGGTGCTTTGTCCGGAGGCATCAGGAAGCCCCGGGATTGGGTAGCATTCAATAAGCCACTCCTCGGGGTGCGCGGCGATGTCGGGATGCCTTGTGGCAGGAAGGCTGGTCCACAAATCGCGGATTTTCTCCACACCGGTGTATGTGCGTGACATCCGTGCAGGGAGATGGCTAATCTTGAGCAGGTTCCTACTCTTCTTGATATACGGATCCCAGGGCGCAGGCTCTGTTTGTTGGGCCCTGGGAGCCGATGTGTTCACATTGAGCGTGAACGTGGAATGATTGTCGTAGACGCCACTGAGCAAGTCGCTGCGGTCGTTGTCATAGCCCGCAAAGAAAGCCCGGACGAAGTTCTCTGCAATTTGACCCTCGTCCTGGAAGTACGGCGCCTGAACAGGAATCGGCGTCTTCTTCTGCGCCGCCAGTTCCTCGGCGGTTCGAACTTCGACATTATTCAAAAACCGGAGCTTGGGATACCACTTCAACATTGTATCCTTGAATGTGGGATCGGCGCTGAACGGAGTGTTTGATAGGTCGAGAAATTCGAGGTTCCGGAACTTCCAACGCCATCCAATCAACGACTGGGCATCTTTGAAATCGTTATTCGAAAGGTCGAGATTCTTCAAATCCGGGATCGTCTGCGCTAATGTCGTCACGGCCGTAATGTTGGCCAGTTGATTGTGTGCAAGGCTGACACTTTCCACTGCCTCTCGGCGCGCCGTGGCATTGTCGAAGTTTAACTCCCAGACCTTCATGAGCGCCGGGAAGAACTTCGACTCGGTGGAGGTGCTGCCAAAGATTCCCATAGATAATAGATCCGGATCAGTTCCCAACTTTGAGAGGTCGAGTAGTTTCGTCTGTTGGGTATAACGTCTGCCCAGAATCGTCGTCATTTTAGCCTTGGTCTCGGCGGCCGAGGACGAGCTGCCATTCTGCGCCACGCCGGACAGCATAGGCTGATCCAACATGCCACTCATAGACCGGTCATACTTTTCCGTCGTCAGAGGGGCACCTGCAAAGCTAAACCCATTGATCTGAAGCATCCTATCCAACAACTCCGGTCGGATAGAGACGATAAGCGCGTCGCCTTCGACCCGCGACTAGTGAACGTTAGTAAGGCGTAAGATACCTTGAACCCGCAGCCATCCAAAGGAACAAACGCCAGAAGAGCCTAAGCAAGCGCCGATCGTCGTTCTGAAGGTACCATCCCCGAAACGAGAGCACATCGGAGAGGAAGATGCTGATGATTCATGTCGATGACCGCCAAGTCTAGTGTTGCACATACCTTTGTTATCCTTGCGCGTGTGCCAGCTTTCGAGTCGGGTGAGCTAAGTTTCTTTTCGAGAAATGCGATGAGAGATTCGAGACCACCATCGCGGTTAGAAGCGGCCTTGCTTTGCTTCCAGCCACGGACGATAACCTGTTCCAGACCACTGCCTCGTCCTCCCTGTCGGATGTTCGCTTGCGAGTCTGTGTTGCTGGAGATGGCCTTCTGGATCGCATCCATGGCTTTGTTCGCTGCCTGCGTCCGCCCTGCCCCGCTCGAACGACCAGAATCGCCACGAGCCTTCTTCCCGCGGTTCCGCGTCGAGCCTGCGTCCATCATCAGATCACCTTCCCGATCGACCCGAGCAGTAGCACCCCGCTTGCGGATGCCCCCGCGATCTGAAGCACCCGAGCGGCCGCGAGAACCTTTCCCGTTCTTCATCTTGACAGAGGAGGGGTGTGTTGTCGTAGAGGAGGGGTCGTAGGTGGTGACGGGAGGAGGGTCGTGGTCGAGTTTTAAGTGTTACGCAGGCCCGAAGAGCGCTGCGCGCCTTAGTGGTTGGAGATCGACTCAATCGGCATACACCGATAGATGCGGAAGAAATCGTAGGAGGAGTAGTAGTGGAATGAGAATAAGATTTGATATTGGGGAGATAGTCGAGAGGTCGTAGACGATCCCAGTGAAGTAACCGCCAACCTCGTTCTGCAGCTCAAAGGATGAACACAGGAGATTCTTGAGTCAGTGCAGAAAAAGTGACGTGAACCACCAAAAGCATTTCCGCGACGCTGGGTGTCACGTGGGCGGCCAGGCGCAGACGCCCCACGTGATACGTCAGCACCAGGCACGGGAAGTGGGCCAATCAGAGGCTGTAGTCTGTCCTTTGGCACAGGCGGTAATACGCGATACCGATGCAGGCAAGCCGGGCGGGCAGATTACGAGGCTAATCCCGAACAGGAAATATTGCTACAATACCGTTTGTTTCTCCGCTTCATCAACAGGACAGCTTGTTAGTTATCGATTCCACTGCCTCTCTCAAGGAGTTGATCGCCACACAACGTGCGCAATTCGCGGCTCTCAGTCGCTCACTCTATCTTCCGACTTCGCTCGCGTAGGTCGCCTCGTCTTTGTCCCCTCCTTGCTCGATTCAATTACGCTTACATTCAAGTTCTCGCCAACAGGCTTCATTCATTCATTCCCGCGGGCACTAGCTGGTCTTTAGTCGGTCCAACGATCACCCTCGAATATACTCAACCGCTTCCCCGGATTCATGTCGATCAATTAAATTAGAACAATGCCGGCGAAATCGCGATTCACAAGGCTAGATGCCTTCGCTAAAACGGTCGAGGATGCGCGCGTCCGTACCACATCCGGTGGTATCATCACCATAGCCTCGTTGCTGGTCATCTTTTGGCTTGTGTGGGGAGAATGGCTGGACTACAGGCGTGTGGTGGTTCTGCCAGAGCTGGTGGTCGATAAGTCGAGAGGTACGATTGAATGCCGATTGCCGGATAGTCACAAAACGAGGAGCGATGGCTGATGGTCCTTCATACAGGCGAGAAGATGGAGATCCACCTGAACATGACCTTTCCCCGGCTTCCCTGCGAGCTCCTGACCCTGGACGTGATGGATGTCTCTGGCGAGCAGCAGACCGGTGTTGTCCACGGTATCAACAAGGTTCGCCTTACTTCTGCCGCAGAAGGGGGCAAGGTTATCGACGTCAAGGCCCTGGAGCTGTAAGTGGCCCTTTCGATTCACTTTTGCCAGCTCCGTCGCTGACAATGAATTGCATTCAGTCACTCCAAGGAGGAGAGCGCCAAACACCTCGACCCTGAATATTGCGGTGAGTGTTACGGTGCGCCTGCTCCCTCCGGTGCCAGCAAACCAGGTTGCTGCAACACTTGCGACGAAGTCCGGGAGGCCTACGCACAGCAGCAGTGGGCATTTGGCAGAGGCGAAAACGTTGAGCAGTGCGACCGTGAGGGCTATGCGCAGCGCATTGACGCCCAGCGCCGCGAGGGTTGTCGTCTGGAGGGTGTCCTCCGCGTGAACAAGGTGGTCGGTAACTTCCACATCGCACCCGGCCGTAGTTTCACCAGCGGAAACATGCATGTACACGACCTCGCAACCTTCTTTGAAACCGACCTGGCAGACTCCGAGAAGCACACCATGACTCACGAAATCCACCAGCTGCGATTTGGACCTCAGCTTCCGGACGAGCTGTCCGATCGCTGGCAGTGGACGGATCACCACCACACCAACCCTCTGGACAACACCAAGCAGGAGACCAACGAGCCCGGCTACAACTTCATGTACTTCGTCAAGGTGGTGTCGACCTCGTACCTCCCCTTGGGCTGGGATCCTCTGTTCTCTTCTTCCATCCACTCTGCCTACGACCAGGCCCCTCTTGGTTCCCACGGCATCGCCTACGGAGCAGAGGGCAGCATCGAGACGCACCAGTACTCCGTAACCTCGCACAAGCGCTCCCTGATGGGCGGAGACGCCTCTGACGAGGGCCACAAGGAGCGTCTGCACGCCGCCAACGGCATTCCAGGCGTGTTCTTCAACTACGACATCTCCCCCATGAAGGTCATCAACCGGGAGGCCCGTCCCAAGACCTTCACCGGCTTCTTGACCGGAGTGTGCGCCATCATCGGAGGTACCCTTACCGTTGCCGCAGCCGTAGACCGTGGTCTCTACGAAGGCGTCAGCAGAATCAAGAAACTCCACTCGAACTAAGACCACCACCACCAATTCAAACCAGAGAACAAAACAATAAACCCCCATAAATCCCAAAAAGAACCCCAAGAAAGGGAGAAAACAAAGTGAAACATGCAACAAGTGCCATCGAAGAGCGAGCGTCGTATGGAGTACAGGGGACGAAAGAAGGAACTCCGGTAGTTCAGGCGTTTTATCTATCTATCTATTTTTTGGGAACTGAGTGACTCATTGATACACCTTTTATATTTGGTATTGTTTTGTTTTGATCATAGGTGAGATGGGTCGGTAGGTATACAACAGTACTCAGATCTATGTCATTGGGACTTGCGGTCTCTTTCTTGGAAACTCCCAACTATCTAGGTACTATCTACGTCGTCATGGTCGAGTCTTTAGTACCGTATCCTAAGATCTCGTAGCATTTTCTAGTAGAGCAAGGGCTGGGAAGGAGGAGATTCAAGAGCTAGTCCTACGGTATCTGGACTGTGAGACGTGCTTCAGACTCTTCGCCACGGAAATAATGGACTTGGGTTTTCGTTCATTAGCCAAGCCAATGGGTCCATACTGCTAATCTGATTCGGTGGGTATTAATTGGAAGAATCTGTTTTGGGAGAAGAAATACTGCTAAGTGGTATAGCTACCAATGTCGGCTGTGTGATGGCACCCTGAAAAGAAACAGATACCCATGCCATGCTTGAAAGATAAAGAACGTTTCCAAATATACTCCGTGGACCTAGAGAAATGATCGCTGCAACCCCTAACGTCCAAGAAACATAGCAAGTGACTTTCTAGGCATTAGAAGTCTACCTCTAAGATGGAAGACAAGCTCACGGGCTAATGCAAGAGATAGAGCAAAGAAGGGACTAGATCATGAGAATCACGCAAAGAAAAGCAAGTTGATCGGATATAGGAGACAAGGAGATGGGTTAAAAAAGAGGGGCGGGAACATACTCAGTAATGCATGGTGTTCGCATTACTGACATAGCCAGGATGCTGGCCCAAAGGCTGGCTTTGCTGGTAAGCTGGGGGCGTTTGCGCCTGCTGCGACGCGAACTGCCCGTACCAAGACTGGCGCCGGGGCTCCTCTGGCTGGTAAGCCTGATTAAGAGCATCCCAGGTGCGGCTCGCGGTGGGAATGTTATAGACACTGTAATGGTTGCCCTGGCTGTATGCCGGTGTTGAGTTGTTTGGAGCACCTTGCTGCTGCTGAAAATGTTGCTGACGTTGTGCAATTGCATGCTGCACCATTTGGTTGGACACTCCTTCTCGGATACTCTTTTTCTCGCGCTCACGAGCATCAATCGCTCCAACCAGACCCATGGGGTTTACCGGCGACGCCTGGGTCTTGTGAAGCCCAGAGATATCGAGAAGAGGTGCACCAGTCATCCGAGATACATGTTCCTGCTCACGGGCAGAAAGATGCGATGAAAGTTCATTGTAGTTCAAGACGCTGCTGGCACCACGGGAGTGAGGGCGAAGCGGCGCATCGCGACTGCCAGACAAGTGTGACTGCGGCCGAGAATTGTTCGCCCAGTCGCCAGAGATAGGCCGAGGAGGGGGTGATGTTGAAGAGAGCGTTCGGTGGTGGGCGTGGTTCGGGGGGCTGGGGGCTGACCGTTGTTGCACGAACTGCTCCGCTGTGAGCCTGCCTGGAGTGGACGGACGCGGGGCAGCCATACCCGGCTGCCACATCATATTGTTACTTGGAGACCTAGAGTGCCGACGTTCTGCCTCGTGTGAATCTTGTCTTTCTGTTGCATTCGAGTCGCTTCTCTGATGTGCCGATTTCTTGAGAGTGTCCCCGGTATTCGGACGTCCAGTAGTAGGCAGATATGTTAGGGTCGGTCCGAAGTCGATGCTCGGAATTTCAGCACTAAACTCTAGTTGCGCCTGGTCAACGGTGTAATGAGCATCGCCGATGACCAGGTCTTGCTTCGGGGGCCCCGATCCCACGGTCTTCAAGACCCCCATCCTGGGTCGAGGAATCGACTTAACAGAGCGTTTGCTGTAGACGGACCCTCGAGTACTGGCATAATCAGGAGAGGCTGCAGATGCGTCATCATAGACACTCTCCTCATCTTGATGGCTCTCTTTATCGGGGGAGGTGAACGAAAACTGGCGGGATCCGACCCAATTCAGAACCGCTTCGTCTACCGTATGACGCAGATCCTCGTCACTAGGCTCTCCTGCAACACTCGCAGCGTCGGATTCTCCGAATTGTTGCCCGGCCACGGGCTTCCGCTTCACGGCCTTTGTGGTATCTAAACGAAGGCTTTGCCTCTTCGGTATAGTCAGCGGCGGGCCGAAATCGCTTGAACGATCCTCAGGTGTCGGTGGGCCTTGCTCCTGAAGGATAGCTCTCTTATCGCTCGTATCCGATAAAAGCGAGGGGGCACCCTGTTGATCGGAGCCAGTATTTGATGTGAGGGGACTGGGCTCGTTAGAATCTCTGATCGTTTCGTGGCTACCCGAGGGGAAAGAAGCGCCAAGCAGGTTCATGCTCCCAGAGGCAGCGAGAAGCTGTGTAAGAGTGGCATCAGACATCCTATTGTTGGCTTTTCTCAAGTCCGGCGAGGGCTGGGGCCGAGTGGCAGGCATCTCTCCTGGACCATGTGTGAAGGCTGGAGGATGGACTACAGGTGAGGGAGGAGATGGGGAGCGGAAGCGATGCCCAAGCACCTCGTCGTCAGAGTCTGCCTGCTGCTTTTCATCGCTTTCCGTGTCCACCGCACCAGTGCCAGGACGTTCACTATTATGCGGTACCAGTTCATGAATAGAGGACGGTGGAGAAATGTCGGCGGATGAATCTTGGGCCTGTCTTCTGATGGAAAAAAATGCAGTAGTGTCCGAAGAACCCCGAGCATGATGGATTGGAGAGATGGAAACATCACTGGGGGCCTCACGCAAAACAGCGTCACTAGACTGATTGAAATCCAGCCGGGTTTCAGGGGATGTGCAGTTGCGCTGTTGTGGACCGGTGCGCCCATTGCCTTGCACGTTCGAAATTGTAGTGGCTCGGAAACGTGGCTTACTCGCAGAGATGCTGCTGGTTCTGCTTCCAGAAGCCGCCATACGGCGTGCCGTTGCCTCCTTGAGCTGCTTTCGCCATTCTGCCTCACTCCAATTCTGACTGCCTGGTGTCTGCATCAGACCAGCAATATCTAGGATATCAAGATAACCATAGCGCCGTTGATTTGGGAAGGCAAACATAATGCTCTTAATGTGGTTGGTAGCGGCAATGAGGCGGGTCGGTCGCCCGTACAGGTTAAATGTGTCAAACGTAGGTACGAGGAATCGGAGCATCATCTCAAACCCAGTGATGGCAGGATGAACTTCGGGCATGACAAACACAAACCCATCTGTAGTCGACTCTGGTTGTGAATGAATCGTAATCTTTCCTTCAATCTTGACCAAGGTCGACTGATCAATCAAGGCTTTTGACTGAGGGTAAATAGCGTAAGCAGCGTATGCATCAGTAATAGTCGCAATAGGCCTCGCCTTCTTGGTTTTCTTCGTATCGTAGAACTTGATGTCGCCCGTAATCAGTCTGGGCGCACGATCATATGCCGACTTCTTCTTGATTGACTTTTGCGCCTTCTGGAACTCTTTCTCATTGGGTGGAGTGATAACAAACCAGCACCGTCTCCAGGGTGTGCCTGCTCCAAATCGCACACGAGCCCAATCCTCGTGTTTGTGACGGTGACGTTCCAAGATGGACCGGATATTGTTGAGACCTTTGCCTTTCCCCGCGATGATCGAACCCGTATACGCCTCGTATAATGACGTGTGTTCGAACAAAGCCAGACGTATAGCTGCCGTCCACTGTGTCAAAGAATGGAAGGAATTGAAATGCAAAAGATACCGATTTTGGCCCGCGGAACATATACTTAATATGTTCTTCAGGGCCTGGGTCTCTTGGTTTCTTGTAGGCAGTGTTTCAAGCTAGATCAAAGACAGTCAGCCAACAATTGCAAAGGCTATAGTTGCGATATCTCACCATCTTTATTGAAGCGTCTGCCAGGTTAATGAAAGTAGGGTTGACATCTTCCCCTTCTTCTGCGGCGTCCAGCGCTGTGGCATCCCATAGAGAAAGAGCAGTGCCGACAAGTTGCGCATAGCATTCAACCCACTGTCGATCAGAACAGGGCCGGCCATCTGCGACATTCAATCATTAGTACAAATTCCAGCAGTGCCTGACCCTTGAGGTACCCACGGATGTCCAAATCATTCAATTTTAGGAAGTACCCCTCGTGGTATAACTTATTGGCATGGGTGTTTAGATATCCGAAGATTGGCTGAAGCTCTGGAAGTGTATCCTGCGAAAGCTCCAGCAACGGAGGAGTGTGAGAAAACAATGCCGACTCAGGCCGCGATAGGACTCGTCGTTCGGTGTTTGGAGTCCCACTTATCGGCGAAGCATCGAGAGGCGAAGGGGTGTCCGAAGAAGGTGTATCTAATCTTTTCGGAGGATTGTTCAGTGTGAGGGAGGCCGACGATGTCCGATGATGCTGTCCGAGGTTGTCTTTGCGGGACGAGCCCCCGAACACCGACATCAGAGAAAGTACTGTAGCGCACGAGCGCAATAGACGTCAACCATGATTGTTCGAATGTTCTGGGGGAAGTACCAAGCCAGGTGCTAACAACTTACCTCGCGAACGACCCATGATGGCCAAAGTCCGTCGTGGCCCAGACAATCAAACTGAAGACCGGCTTTCAGCTAACTGGATATAGTATGCGGGTCACACAACTGCGCAGAAGATAAAGCCAGATAGTGTTGCTATGCAGTAAATCAAGAAAACGAACGAGAGACGAGGAAAATAGGTGAAAAAGGAAGTGTATCGAGCCCAGCTCCTTTGCAGGGAGATAGCGACAATAAAGTGTCAAGACCCGCCAAGACTAGATATGGAAGTTTGATTCCATGAAGTATCCGGTGGGAACTTTGAGGCGCCCGAAAGAACGAAAGGAGCGGAAGGGCAAATAAGAACGCGGCGGCGCTGGAACGACCGCCAAGATGGCGGATGATGGCGCAAAGTCAGCTTGCAAGCGCCTGACTAGACCACTTGATGTCTCAGTTGCTTCGGCGGAGGAGGCGGGAGGGCAAGGGTCGGAAAGCGAGAGAAGGGGAGAGGAAGGGAAATATACTATGGTCGAACGAGTGAGGCGAGAAAAGGCAAAGCTGGACGGAAGACGAAGAGGCGTAGAGGGTAGTGAACGGAAGCACAAGACGGCGAGCGTTGAAGGAGATCAACTTAGCCAGCCAGGGCGTGGGTCTGAAGGGGAGAAAGTGTAACAAGTGTTACCGGACTTATAGTACTGTCGGCTTGTTGTTTCTCTTTTGAGACCAAAGTAACGGGGAGCGGATCCCGCTTGGTGGTCCGATTGCCTCTTCGTCCTGTCTAGCAGCAGCTGGTCGATGCTGCCCCTCAGGAGATAGTTGTGAACAGAGTCCCGACAGAGTGGGTGATGCCGTTGAATGGAGATGATAAGGAGCCACCTATACGAAAAGAAGTAGAGGAGAGGCCCTAAAAATGACCTCAGGTTAATACCGGGTGGTGGAGGTTACGGTACCGCAAAGTGGTTCTGGCCGGGTTGTCTGCCTGGCGGCTGGCGTCATCGCATGTGGCTACAATCGACTAAACTAATGTACTTACTTCAGGTGGTCCCAGACGGACGGGCCAGTCTCGCTTTTCTTTTGTTGCCCTTCTTGACCTCCGATTCCCTGCCCCTAGTGCTCGACCCCGATTTGATCGCTTCAGGCACCTCCTCATTCCAGGCAGATCGGCATGGGATCAGAGACTGCAGCCCAGCTATCTACGGGGACAGTACCCGGGACTTTGTTTGTTGCCTGCCGGGATCTCTTCAGCTAGTCTTGTTCGATAGCCTCCCTCGCTGACAGGAATGGGTCGCTAGGGACAGCAGCGACCAAAAGAGAAGGAAAAGAAAAACAAAAAACAATAATAAGGGACACCCATATCAGTATTTATTCTCGGTCAGCCATCTTACCCATGGGTGGCCTGGTGGGTTTCGAGACTTTCCAACCCCCGCGTATCCGACCTTTGCACCGCCTCCAATCAGCTTATTCCGTGAATAAAAGAGAGACCAATCTGATGGTTGAATCGCTCCCTCCACCCAAATATAGAAACCGCAGTCCTGCATGTCTTAACCCAACTGCCACTACGCAGTAGTTACTGGCCAATTCCACGTCTCGTTCTTTGTCCTCTCCGCTGCTCGTAAACCGGTGTTTCTCGCCCACGAGGTGAGGAGAAGACGGAGCCAACGTAGACGCCAAGTGCAGCCTAATCAGCCCCGGGATCTACCCATTGGTCCCTTCCTTAGCAGCCAGATGAACTTTGACCGGCCAAGACGGTGCAGTGCGGAGGAGTTCTCGGGCTGTTGTCTGGTTGTATTGATTTGCCTTACCGTCCTTACCGGAGTAATCTGCGTCGTGTCCCTTGTGTAATAGTAGGAGGAATGTAAGGCAATGAATACTATGGGTATGGCCCGGGACGCACTGCCACAGGCCCGCAGTGCCACACGACATCAGATGATCTTGGCGGGAAGCTTCACTACCAATTCTGTTCTCCATTTACCAGATATACTTTCACTATAAATAACCGTACTATTGTGGTCACACACAGGCCCCATGCTGTAGGAACAAAATCTCCCCGGATGGATTTTGATGGATTTCCGGTCACAATCAACGCAGAGCGATCAAACAGGAATAGTCCTTAAAGCACCTACCCCTGCTAAGGTTAGGCCCTAAGAAGTAAAACCGTTTAGTTCCGAATCTAAAATTATAAGCGACTGGGGTTAGCACGCTGGTCTAAGTATGACAAGGACCCGTTCTGCGTCTTAAATGCCGGAATCACAGGAATGTCCGGTTGCTGTGGACATAATGGAACTGGAAGAGAGAGGCTATCATGGAATTCCAGCCCAGCCCAAGGTGGCTGTGGTATTCTCCTTTGGAACGGGGTTGGACAGAGGGCATCAACTTTATTCATGCTGCTGCAGGTTATGTAACCTTAACCAGGCTGTTAATACTGGGTATTTGCCCCGTTTATAATACGCTCTTTATCATCCAGCATCCTGTCCTCCAGGCCAGTGACCCTACTAAAGGCTGTGACTGGTCAGCAGCGCAAGTGACCAAATCATGTCCATCTCTGGAAGCACGTACGTAGTGCAGTCCGCAGTCCATGACCCACCAGTCAGGGTATTCCCCCCTTAGTTTACTAAGCCTGCGGAGCTCCCCAAAGATCGCGGGCTTGACGCGCAAACTCCTAGCAGCGATCATTGCTGAATGGGAGTTAATCTCGGCAGTGTGACCTCAGCAGTTAGGATCCATCGCGGAAGCTTCTCTGACCACGTACGATGTACTGCGCATGTTCTCCATTATTCATGCAGATCAATCCAGTTTTCTTCCTTTGTCTCCGCGCTTGCAGATTTCAGTCAGTTGATCTTTGTTCCCCTGGCATATCATTGGGACACGATGACCAGATCAGCCCTGCTTCTGTCATGATGCAATTCTGGTCGCTGGGGCCTACGCGAATTTCCTTGCCATGCCTTATGCTGACTTGCCAAGATTTAGTGGACGGGGTGGCAGACTGAAGATCCTCAACTCTGAAGCGATCCTCCGCCACTTGGAGTCTTGTCGCGTTTCATATCTGATGGAGATTTTCCCTGTCTCCACCGGCTCTGGCAAACTTCCTGAAGTCTGCTGCAATTGAGTTTTGGTTTGAGAACAACGGAGTAAAACCAGACCATGATAGGATTGTCTTTAGTCAGTGTGTATCATATTTAGTTATTGTATCCGTACAGGGTCCTTGTTAGATAACCTAGTTTAAGTACAAGGAGAGCTATGCCCCTCAAGCAAAGACCTAGATGGGACCAGATGCATGGCAAAATGCCGGCCCCACGATGAAGGGATTGTCTTGTTGCAGATATCCTGCAGGGTCTTCTCGAGCGGCGTGACTGCCGTGACCCCGAGCCTTGATCATATATCGCAATGGCATCTCCATCTCCGTGCCTGTCAAGACCATCTCTGTCGGCTGTCAGGTGCCTTCCGAGCTCGCGTGGGTCAACAAAAGGTCTTCTGACCTGCGACAACGTAAGAAAGGCCTGGCGACATGACATGTCCAGGCACATGCACCTCCACATTCCCAAGGCCATGACACTTGAAGTATGGCTAGGAGTGAGTTTCACCAAACCTCATTACAATCCACCGAAATTCAGGCTGTATATGGCACCTTTCGCTGGGTGCAAATACCAGAAATGAAGCATCTGGATTGTCTAGCCTGGATACCATCTCAACGATTCGTCGTATCCGGCATTGGTTACCCATCGTGCTTTCTTCCCGATGACTCGTCGATATGACTCCACAGCCTTGAATCCGGTCTCGAAAGCATTCGTTATTTGAGATCTTATCACGTTAGAGATCGGATGCTGAGCCTTGGACATGGCCTCGCAACCTCGATTGCTACCATGATACTCGGCATGCATTTTGATAGATGCCTAATCTTTCCCTGTAAAGTTGCTATTCATGTCTGTGTTTGTTCGCACAGGCTTCCTTGCTGTATTCCACTGGTCGACACACTAAACAGGGGTTCTCAACGGATATGAAAGCTCCTCGACACACTGAGATCGTAAGTCTTGATAGTAAGCCACAAACTCATGGAGCGACCTGGACGATCGCGTTTGTGGAGATCTGCCAGTCTCGCTTCGACCCCATCTTTGGTTATATTTCCCTCGCAGTGTATGGCCGCTCCTATGTTGATATCTTACCTTCATTCTCTCCACGAATAGTCCTTCCGTGGTACACCCGAAGCTGAGTTCAGCCCTTCGAGTGTTCGAGGTCATTCATGGCATCTTATGAATATAACACCATTCGGTTCCTGGTCATTTGAAGCTGATATTAACTGGGCCATGGGGGTTTGACTGCAATGATTTCGGTTGAAGATGCTGTTGAGACCAAGCGATGTGCGGCCTGAGCCAACCACTGCTGTCAATGCAAACATCTGATATTCACTGGTCCTGTTGCTCATTCACGGTCCCAACTCATCCTTGCCTTTGCTCCTCTTCATATCACACTTGCTCTCCCCCCCTCTTTTTTCTAATCCACACCCCACTTTGGCTTTTCTCCTCTTCTTCTGTGAGGACCTTAGATCCTTTTCATCATTTCTCTACCCTCCAAGCACACCAGGGTGCGTGTACCTCTCTTGAAACATTCTGGTCTTCCGATTCAGGTTATCGGAAAGTTCTCCGACGACGTTTGAAAGTCTTTCTGTACATTGACCTGTTTTATTCTCCCGCTTCCTTTACTTTCTTGTCACAACTAATCAAAGGAATTCGGAAGCAATGTCTAGGATCGGTATGCATTAATCGGACTTGCCGCCATGAACATATCTCGCTCCTATTCTGCGGCTCGTACGCCCGTTCTGAAGAATGCTGCCGGACCGATTGACATCATACTAGATGAGCCTACTGATACCTGCGCAATGGCCGAAGAGAAAGCCGAGGAGATCATCGAAGCTGAGAACGAGAGGCTCGATCAACTGATGATAGAGTTTACCAGAGGCTTTGATCCCGGAATCTTCGCTGACGAGATAGCTTACTCGCTCCCCAAAGTTCTTCAAGATGTCTTCCCCGGTTCCTACGAGCATCTTCTGAGCATGTTATATGAGAGCGATGCCAATATGCATGCTACCCAGGTCAAACTCGAGACATGGCTCCTGAATCGTTACCCACAAATTCTCAATAAGATCACCGAACGGGGCGAGACTAATATCACTGACGAGACATACTTTGGGGCCGAGATCGAGATTTTGAGAAAGCTATTGGCGTATCTGCGTAAGGAGACGGACAAACCTGTCTTTTGGCTCAACTCTCGACGTGCGAGTCCTACCAAAGCTCGCCAGCAACTTGAAGCGTCCATCAGAGTGATTGAGTTGTTCAAGAACGATGTCATGGCTGCGATGAGGTCGGACACTGAAGACAGTGAGTGACAGGTGAGGCCAGATCCTGTAAATTCTTATTGGTCTAATAAGGCACAGGGAAGATCTACAACCCTCTCCCCGTGTCGATGGAACGCACTGCCCTGCTAAGCATCAAGCAACTTCGAATTGACGCATGCAAGGCTTCGCTTTCCTGGGATGGCTACATGGATTCTGCTATTGTTCTCACCTCGTTTTTCCACGCATACAAGGCATACACTTGCAAGCACAAGCCAGACAAAGCACGTGCATGGGGCTGGCTCCCCCCAAGAGGGCTAACACCACCACCTCTGTCTGCTGAGAAAGCCAGGGTGGGCGATCTTACTGAATGGTCTTTCAAGATCAATAAAAATGGCGTCTTTGATCTGCTACTCAAGACTGCTCTTTGGCTCGGCTTGGCAAGGGGTCTACCAGCCGTACATCTCTTTTGTGACGTCGCCAGGCTGTTTACTACCCATATGCCCTCCAAAAAGGCTAATGAGACGTACGTCCGATTCTTGCGACATTTGACCCAGACCAGGGTGTCTATTGGAGGGATCAAGTCTGCGCCGCCAACACCCATCCCTTACAAGAATAAGTCCGAGGCAAAGTCGAATGATGATTACTTCGAAGACGTGTGGAGATCGGATAAGGATTTGGCGAAGGACCTAGCAAAGAACCTGTCTCTGTTCGACATGAACACGACCAAGGATTTCAAGCTGGCTACGGCTCCTCCTCGACGCTCGTTCCGCAAGAAGGCGCAGATGATCGAGCAAGCTTGCGTTGTCGAAGAGACCTTCACTGATGTTTGGCCCCAGAAGGATCCGGTAAGTTGCGCTTTCATTAGGTATCACATCATAACCCACAGCTAACATTCCTCGACAGCTTCCTCCGAAGGCACCCTCTTCATCTGCGGCTCAACGTAAGCCGGCCCCTCGTCCTCAGAACACGCAGCCCGACCTTCTTGAGCAGAACGAATATGTCTCCGTCCTCAATTGGTGAGCGCGCATGTTGCAGCTCTAGGATCTATCCAGCAGACTCAGACTGTGTTTCTCTCGCCGTTGAATGCAGTATTCTGTCGATCTCAACAGTATGTTTCATGAGCGCCGTCGTCGAACAGCAAACACCAAATCTCAACTCCCACAAAACACAGGTGAAAATACTACAAGGAACACAACCTACATGAACTAAGAAACCAGGTACACGATTGGCGATCTTGAACCAAACTTCTTAAGAGTCAGAATTCCCCAGATGGTACAGAATCTTTTTCAGGTCTCTCAGAAAACGGAACCACATCCAGGATTCTTCCTTTTCGACATTTTGACACTCACCACCCTTTCGCATGTCATTGCCCAACCATCCCCTAAATGCTGGCCACCAAGGGGACAGTAGGCGAGACAGGCCACTGGGTAACCCGTGAGCTTGACATCGTTGTTGAAATAAAGCAATCTAGGATTCCGGAGCACACATACCCACATAACTTCAACCTCTCCCCTCTTTTCCACTTTATGTATTAGCTTAACAGAAAAGAAAGAAAAGTCTCTTTATGTACACATTGTGCCCAAGGTTTGTTTGTTGACGTTTTTCCCCTTTCATGCGCGTTCACAGTACCGATCTGTATACGTGAACACAATGTAAGCTGACTATTATATCTATCTAGGGCCCTTTTTTTCTCTGCTTAGCGATATCGTCATGGCAACCTCACTGCTGAAATGGAAAAGGGTTGATCCAGTGAGTGAGCGAGCGAGCATGCTGATGATGTCGTTGACAGTGTGTTGTGCTGTGTTACTAGGTGTTTTCACTCTTGCTGTTTGATTCATTCTCATTCTCTTTTCTTTTCATTTTCTTTCTCCTTGCTGGGTCAAGGTGTATATGAACGGACCACCACTCGCTATCACTCTCACTATCACTCTCGGTATACAAGATGTTGTATGCATGGACATAGGACTATTGTACATCATCTGCATGTATACATATGTATGTGCTCTACGGGTCATTCGGTTGGTGGGTCGGTGGCTGGCTTGCTGGCTGGTTGTTACGGTATACGAGATTGAGCGACATGGGACATTTCTCATTATCTAAAGTCACCTAGCTAGAGGGTCCTTTGAGACTAGAAGGACGAAAAGCGAACACAGAGGGGATAGGATGTACGGATGGAAGCCAAGAAAGACAAGAAATAGAGATCATTCATTATTTCGTGTTCTGAGTCGGTTCGTGAATACGTTATAAAAGCCCGGAAAGGTGTAGGTAGGTAGGTAGGTAGGTAGATGGGTAGGTAGATGGGAATAAACAAGTCCAACGTAGTCCAAGTTTATGCATCCGCCATATTATACGCCAACAAAGGATCAATCATCGCCAAATCATCAGCACTGGGTATCTTGGAATCGTCGACATCTTGCATCATGACATCAGCATAGCTGCTGGGAAATTCGCCCGGGTGATTCGAGGAGTCGTCTATAGTGTATAGGCCGGGTTTGGACTCCGCATCCATGTCGCTTAGGATATACGGCTCGTACGAGGCGGAGTCGTCGTTGTCAAACTCGAGTCCATAGATACCGAAGATATCTCCGGTAACGGGCTCATTGTCGTCCGCCAATAGCGCCCGCTGCATGAACATATCGCGGATCTCGTCCTCGGTGCACCCGTGCTTACTGCCCATGTGTACCCACAGATCGTAGTTACGGTGGAACCGATGTGGACAGCCTTCGATAAAGCACGCAATTTGCCGACCGGTTTCTTCGGCGTAACCCTCGCCCGTGAGGGCGGCCAGCGCAGAAGGACCGGCTTGGTGACTCGGTGTCTTGCTCAGTCCCAGACGCTGTCGACGCTCGGCTTTGGCATTCTGGAAGCCGAGATGCGCGGTTCGAATATGCTCTTCCAGGGCGAGTTTACTGCCGTAACGTTTTCCGCAGCCGTCGGCGCCTGTCCAACCGATGACCCGTTTGGACGTGGAGAGATCGGTCTCACCGCAGATGAAACGCTTTTCACCTTGGTGAACGGTGCGGATGTGCACAGTCAGGTTGCCCTTTTTGGTGAAGCTGCTATCGCAGCCCGGGACAGTGCAGGGGAAAACTTTCCGTTCTTCCAGGCTGACGTTGCCGTGGCTAACTTCCAGATGACGGCGGAGCTCTCGGGCCGTGGAACAAGTCATATCACAGTTGGGACATTGTGGTGGGTGGACAGTTCGAATGTGGGCTTGGAGGAGGGCGTAGGTCGGGAATGTTATTGTAATAGCAGGGGGTTCGGATGATGGATCGGTATGCTCAGCCTGCTGGGCGCACTCGGCGCAGGTGAATCGCTTCTCGGCATGGACTCGGCTTTCATGGGCTCGGAGGTGGCCTGCGCTGTCAAATGCCATGGGGCATTTCTGACCGGTGGTTGGGTCAACGTGCGGACAAGGAAAGGGCTTCTGCTTCAGATGCACACTCATGATGTGTTTTTGAAGCGTTGAGTGTTTCCGGAAGGTCTCATCACAGGGTGGAAACTCTGTGCAGCGGTACTTGTCCCTCCCATCATGAGCAGCTATGTGTCGACGAAGTCGGGAGCCAGTCACAAAGCTCTTTCCACATCCTGGGCGATCGCATATATAGTCCCTGACCCCGGTATGGGCGCTTTTGATGTGGTGGTTCAAGTGCGATGCCCGGAGAAAGGTCTTATCGCAATCATCGTGTGTGCATTGGAAGAGTCTCTCATTATTATGTGAGCGCAGATGCTCCTGAAGTCGCGCTGGACGGTTGAATGCCTTAGAGCAACCGTCAAACGGGCAGCGGTGAGTTTTCAGCTCCGATGGATATCGAGCGGAAATCGTCGACATGGGAGTCGCTGGTGTCTCGTTGAGACTGTCGCTAGCGACACTGGAGTGGTCCGAAAAGTCATATTCGGCGTCCGAGTGTTTTTCTTCGTAGATGGGGTCTGAAGTATAGAGAAGACGATTAGCACCCGAGCGAATCTAGACTCGGATTCTAGCTAGGCATGTTCTCTTACCGGCATCGTCCAGCGCTGTCCGATTTTGCACTCTCTTGGGGTTGGGCAGATCCCCCGAGAATTTTCGCTTCTGAGCCATAGCTCTGTAAGCCTCCCGACCATCAAAGCCCAAGGTTAACGAGCATTCAACAGGAAAAGAGATCGAAGGTGCGAGCAAAAAAGTTGGCTGGCCAGCGAAGGCCTGGAAATTTTGCCCAGGCGGTGAGCATTATTCCTAAAGGGGACTAGCGCCGGACGAGGGACAGGAACTTTTTCCGCCTTCTGGAAGTCGCGACCTCGATTTCTTCACGAGGAGAAAAGCCCGTCGCAACGTTTGTCGTCTCGTCCCCAACTGGCCCGGTCGCGGTGCTGCCATTGCCTTCGCTTGCGTCCTTCTTCACGTGCTTTGTTTCAATCCAATTCACTTAGACCGCCACGATGTCTGACTACGGGGATCACGATGCTGAGGAAAAGTAAGAGACCGGTGCCCCATGAGAGCTTGCGCAGATGAATGCCGCGTCCCCGTGTTGTCTGTCGATAGCTATCATCTTGCTGGAAGAAGGTCCTGAGATTCTGACCTGGCCTGTCTTACAGTTACGACTACGAGCCGGAGCAGGAGTACGATGACAACGAGCCCGAAGACTTCATAAACCCCGAGGATGTCGACGTCGCGGAAGGCGGTGCCGATGAATACGGTGAAAGCTCATATGCGCCTGCTGTCAATGGAGACCGCGTTGTCGTTTCAGGCGATCCGAATGCGGGGTATGCGGGCAAGGTCATGGAACAGGCGCGGGAGAAGAAGGTGCCGAACGACCAGCGCACGACAACCCCATACATGACCAAGTACGAGCGCGCGCGTGTTCTGGGTACTCGCGCTCTGCAGATCAGGTTCGTCTCAGAATTTGATATAAATATCGGGCAGTGGGGGAGAAACGCAGTCGGATACTGACCATGGTCCCAGTATGAACGCCCCGGTGCTTGTCGACCTTGAGGGCGAGACGGATCCCTTGCAGATTGCCATTAAGGAGTTGAACCAGAAGAAGATTCCCCTCATTGTGCGGAGATATCTTCCCGACGGATGGTAAGCGGACCTCCACGTGGGCTTGGGTATTTGACATACCGGATCTAATCACTACGTACAGGTACGAGGACTGGACCTGCGAAGAACTGCTCTAGACGCGGGGATGGTATGGGTGGCTGTATATTCACCAATGGCTTTTTGTTTCTTTATTGTGTATGTCTTTCGTCTAAGATCTTTCTCCCTGGGCAGCATAGCGTTTGGAGTTATGGGAGTAGGGTAGCGGGCCGCAACGGCCTAGGCAGCCTCTGGGTCACTGGGAAGCCAAGAAAACTCAAAAGAATAACGCATTGCAGTCTATATCAGTAAAATGAAAGAAAAGTTTGATGTTGGCATGCTTTCGTTTGGAGTATCCGAGGTTCCCTTTTCGACCCTAGATCTATCAGGTTGTAGCGAAACGTCCTCTTGGAGCAGCGCAAACATATCACTGGGTGTCCGTCGTGAAGGTGCGATTCAAGGGATAAGCGTCCTTATCAGGTGTGGACGCACGAAAGCTGGCTGCTTTGTAGATGCGAGTATGGCGGCAGTCAGGAAAATACTTTGCTATGTCGTTCCCGCATTCCAGATCCATGCATTGCAGCTGTCTGTCATGGGCCACGTCATATCGGCCTCGTCTATTTTGAGGAACGACATACTGCTTGGACAACTGCTGTTTGTCGGATGGGAGGCAACCTGAGGTCTCCTATAGTCCGGCATGTCCGGTCAATTTCGTAGCTCGTTGTGGAGAGTAGGCAGTCTATCCTGGCCTGAGCCGACACAGATGCCTCAAATGAAATGCAAACTGAACGCTTGCCATTCGGGCTTGGTAGGCAATTTTCTGACCGCCTCTCGCTTCAAAGTTGAAACAACCGAGGAGAAATAATGGAACAACGTGAATTGTCTCGCGTATGCACGAAATGGGCTAATGCAAGATCACCCGGCGTGATTGGCTGCCGCTGCCGGCCCAATATTGAGAGGTCACTCAGTCATGGAGTCATTCTATGTTCCATTCCATGAAAGTCGTCCTTAATCTCTCGCCTCGGTCGAGTCGGTCAGCTGCATCAACATCATTCATCGCACTGTCGCAGGCGGTATCAGGCAGGATTTCCTGCTTACCAACCTAGCCGATCTTCATCGGCAAGTACCCCATCTCGGGTTCCAGGCCCGACGCTCGGCCTTCGCTCCGGGCAAGTTGGATCCCACATTGTGAGTAATCCAACTTGGTAACTACTCCGTAGTATCGTCTTTCTCGTCGCTCTCGTCGCTAGTATTTCTGGTTGATCAGTCCATAGTCGATGCACACTTGCTCACTCATTAGGTACACATGCTGGTTTGGCAGTGACATTGGGTCGCTCGAGGTGATCCTTGACTTGTCATGTCGGAGTGGTTCGGTTACAGTCTACGAACCAGCACCACATCAGTCCATCATGTCTGAATCAAAGGACCAGGAACTAGCCCGGCTAACAGAAGTGATATGCACTTCGGCCCCCGCCTGGATAAGTCGGCACGCTGCCACACCCCCAGACACGCTAAGGCCTGCCATGCGCCATCATCCAATCGTGCTTATGCAGAGGCCATCCACAATAACCATACTTGTGAAGCACCAGAGGCAGTCATGCTGCTCTTCATGCTCGTATTCTCAGTTCTGTGACCCTCGACAACACATCGGGTCATGTTCCTGGGGAAGAGGTCCTCCAGGCTCCGTCCCCTCGGCAAGCGACTCCATCACTGTACCCGGAACCCACTCGTGGCGTGCCCAGTAGGCTTTCTTCCCACGATTCACTTGACTGTCTCGATTCCCACTTCCAGGGGTTCTGACAACATGAATGGCTACCGCCAGGTGGATCCTGACTCGGTCTCCGTTGATTCTGCTTTTCTAGCTCTCAAGCTTACTCTTAGCCGCGCTTAGGAGGGCCACCTTAATGATTTTTTACTGAGTCATTAATAATATATAGTGAGCTGAACCTCCACCTTGTTGGGCCTCTTTCCCCTGCTTCAACTTCAAGTTTCAAATCCGGGGAATTTTTATTACGTGGTGACTCAAGGTCTCTGTGAGTGCTGTACCACGGGTTTGTCTGGATCGCTGTCTGTTTCGCCCTCCAGCCCATCCCTTCTCTGCTATCCACTCCAAGAAGGCCGTGTGTCTGCTCGTTCATAACCGGGGTGGAAATGGGGACCAATGCTGATGTCGAAGAGAAGGCCGTTGCGGGATCTCTCGCTGCAAACAACCATGACGGCAACGGACTTGCTACTCCGCTGGAGGAGAAAGCCCCAGAACCGACCTTCGATACCGGCTTCTCGTCATGGATCCAAGTGCTAGGCTCTTTCTTCCTGTTTTTCAACTCATGGTACGTAGGGCCTGTCTCATACTCTGTAGGGCCTTGACTGATGGATGATGACGGCTAGGGGTGTCATCAACACCTGGGGTGCTTATCAAACATATTATGAACAGAACTTGTTGTCTCACATGTCTTCTTCCTCCATTGCCTGGATTGGCTCGCTTCAGGCCTTTTTACTGATGCTCTTTGGGGTGGTCACGGGTCCTCTCTTCGATGCGGGTTACTTCCGCCAACTGCTCACCTTCGGGACCATCGTGCTTCCCTTCGCGTTGATGATGGTCAGCCTTTCTACCAAGTTCTGGCAGTTGATCCTGGCCCAAGGCATCTGCATTGGCCTCGCTGCCGGATGCCTTTTCGTCCCATCGGTTGCCATCCTGCCCCAGTATTTCAAGAAGAAGCGAGGTCTGGCCAACGGCCTCGCCGCCTCGGGGAGCAGTATCGGAGGTGTAGTCTATCCGATCATGTTTGACCAGCTACAGCAGCGGGTAGGTTTCCCCTGGGCGACTCGAGCAATCGGGTTTCTGTGTTTTGGAACCTGCTGCATCTCCTACAGCATCATGCGTATGCGATTTCAACCGACGGAAAAGCGCAAGCTACTCCAGCTGTCTGCCTTCAAGGAGCCACACTTTGTGATGTTCTCGATTGGGATGTTCCTGGGTTTCCTGGGCTTCTACAACTTCCTCTTTTACATCCAATCCTACGCCATTGACACCGGTATTGTCGGCTCCACCCTGGGATTCTACCTGCTGTCGATGCTGAACGCGGGGTCCACCATTGGGCGTATCTGCCCTAACTTCATCGCGGATCACACGGGGCCACTGAACGTGCTCACTCCTGCGGCTACTGCTACTGCCATTCTTGCCTTTGCTTGGATCGGGGTTCACAACGCGCCAGGCGTTATCGTTCTGTCTGTGCTGTATGGTCTCTGCTCTGGGGGGTTCGTTTCACTTCCACCTGTGGTGATGGTCACTCTGACCAAGGATATTCGTGACCTTGGTACGCGTCTCGGCATGGTCTTTGCGATCACCTCAGTGGGACTGCTGATTGGGACCCCCATTGGCGGCGCAATCCTGGCCGACACAGGGAGCTACCTTGGCGTGCAGCTCTTCACGGCCTGCTGTCTCATCTCATCCGCATCCATCTTTGCAGCCCTGAGACTGTCTCGTTCCGGAATGAGACTTATTGCAAGAGTGTAAAGCGCTTCTAAGCTGCATGAAACACCACATGAGGGTAGTGGAAGGACAACGTTACTGGAGACTTCTACTACTACTACTCTTACGCCACGAGGATTGACAGGCCTCGAGCAGAACCGACCACCAAGGTGGTGCATGTTCATTCGACAACTTGCATTTGCATCATGGAAAACCGGTGTTCTGGGACAACAAAAGCTTTGATTATTTGACATGGCAACGGCCTATAGATCAGATTCAAGATTTAGACTAGACCATAGTGCTTAATGTATATACGAGCCAATGTGATTACGGGCGCGACTAGAAGCCCTTTTTGAGTCTCCTTGTTCCCATAGTTCAATTGAAGCTTGAGCTTACATCTCCAGTCTCCATGCATACCATGCTCATAGACCCAGCGCAAGCAGAGCCTCAACCCAGGTAAGAAAACGCCCGAACACCGCATGCTAGAATCAACCGCAATCCACTTTTCCTCTTTCGTCACCCCCTCGCCGCCCCTCCCCCGCATCCGACCATATGCACCCGTTTCTCCGCTCAGCAGGTTCATTCACCAATTCACACGACAAGTCCTCAGGAGACATCAATCGGATCGACCAAGAAATTCTCCCCATTCTCCCGAATATGCTGTAATTTCTTATCGCGACTGCACGGCTTGCGCATATCGAAAGCATCCTCGCCCGAATCCGAAAAGCCCGTGGGATCATCACTATAGTAATTCACGACTCGGCGGAAGACGGAGTACCTGCATGATTTGTTTTTGATTAGATGCTTTCGTTTCTTCCTTTGTCTCCAGTGGGAGCAGAAAGGCGGAAGAGAAGAGGGAAAAAGAAAACTCACCCCATGCCCTTGTACATCCCCACAGCTACTTTATTCCCCGCTCGTACGTATAGATCGACAAACCAGGCGTCGTTGATGTCGGAGCCCTGTTCTAGGCGTTCGGTGAGGCGACTCGCGTGGCCGAGGCGGCGCCATGCGGGCGCAACGGTTAAAACGGTGATGTGACCGTGCCACGGCGTGTAGTGCTCGGAATGACGCATCGTGGCGGGTTGTTCTTCAAGCTTGCCCATGACTGTAGGTGGAGGTTTAGAATATAGGCTTTGGGGGCGATATGAAGAAGGTATGGTGGGTGGGGTACTAACTGTAGCCCACGATGCCCTCCTGGCGATCTTGAACGCTGCTGAAGAGGGACGGCCATCGCATGAGGTAATTGAGGTAGAAGCCCAGGTCGTAGTTCTCGGTCAAGGGGTCCAGGTTGGTGAGATTGAGGGACAGCAGGTCCGTCGGGGACATGCGCCGGATGGAGCTCATTGTGACGGTTGTTTTGGGGTTTGGTGGTGATGATGTTGATGGAGGGGAACAGGAAATGAGATCGGCGGGCCTGAGAAATCGGGGCTTGGGCGGTCACGGGGAACTTCACGGCGCGGGAATCTTTTTGATCGTCGGCCACTTTGGCTCTCCTTCTCCTTCCCCCCTCATCGTCTCTGCCTCTCGCTCTCTCCGGCCCCTGTTCTGTTTCTTCGACTCTTCCGTTCACTAGATAGCCGGCCTCGCCTCTCCTTTCCTTTCCTTTCCCCGTCCCTACGACTTTCCTGGCTGCGTTGAAGCATCCTGGTGATGCGGTCGGCAACCCACCATTGATTGATCTCCCCCCCCCCCCTGTTCGTTGTTTACTTCGCTGCAGCCACTTACGAATTTCCAACCCACGGACTGGCCCCCTTTTTTAAACCGTCAAGTCCGCATCAAACTGTCGGACTGATCCCTGAACGTTCACACCGCATCGCATCCTTCCTTCACCTCCTCTCCCGCCCCGACTGCAACATGCCGTCCATCCCACCTCCCCTGACTATCTCTCACCGCCATACTCGGAGTCGGTCCTCCAACATCGACATCGACCCGATTTCCCCTGGCACCTATGCTCCAAATGGCTTCTCCTACCGATCGCCTCGATCGCCTCATACTCCCCGTTCCTCCGCCCCCTCGTCTCCCGTGGACTCCCGCTCTCATCACGCTCAAACCTTCAATGGCTCTCATAGAATGTCGGTCGACTTCGGCGGTGCAGCTAGCGAAGGCGGTGGACTAGGTAATTTGGCAGACGAGCTCGCCGATGCATGGGAGGAAGAAGAGGGAGGCTATGGATACGCTTCCGGGCAGGATACAGGGGTCCCTGATGCACAGTACGTGGATCGCAGTGACGACGAAGACGCATACCACCGCATGGACACGGGGACCCGGACACCGTCATCGGACTACTCGCCGGAACAAAGTTCGTCTCTGCATCCTCCGAAGCCCAAGACCCGTAATGGTACCCATCGACACCGGCGGCACGAATCGCAATACGATGGCTCCGATTATGGGAACGACTCAGATTTCGAGGAAGCCGATATGCCGCCTAGTCTGGAGATGCAGATGGCGGAAATTGAGAGTCTGGCCCGTCGCGGTCTAGAGAACAATGGCAGTGAGAATGACTTTGTTTTCCAACGTGCGGTGGAAGCCCTCCGGGATCTGGGGGGTCAGAGTGGGATTGAAAATAACGCCATGCGGTATGTGCTGGTTGTGCGGTGACATGGCAGTGGTCTGGTGGATCGCTAACGCTTCATTGACATCTAGACTCATTACCGCACACTCTTCCATCACCTCGCATCTTACCCATCAGACGCGGGCACTTCAAACGCTCACCCATCCTCTCCTTTTCTCGCCCTTTCCGCTCCTTTCCTCGGATGCCATAGATGCGCTCATCCCTCTCATCGACGACGAACTCCTGCCTAACCTCCCATATCCTTTCCCGGAACAGCCACGTCACTCCTCAAGACCCACTACCCCCTCCCAGTCACCGTCCCTCAACCCTCTGGTCTCCCTACAGACGCTCGTCTCGCAAACATCCGACATTACCCTGTCGTTACGGGGCCTGAGCGATACCTTGTATGAATCGCGGCAGTTGACATCAACGGCCTCGCGGAGACTCCGCTCTGCCCGCGAACTTGTCGCGGACCTCCGCCGTGAGGAAGAAGGTCGCGAGGAGGGCACCCGGTGGATCGAACGAGGTGATTGGGACCGCAAATTGCGGGACCGTGAAGCTGGCCGCGTCTGCGGAGACGTAGTCAGCGGCTTTGAGGCGGTGTGCGGCGAATGGCGGGAGAAGCTCTTCGGTGCTGCTGCTGCGGGAGCCGAAGTGGCTGCTGCTTGATGATATGACTACTTTCTTCATACACATTGACAGAAAGGGAGTGGGGGATGCAGCAGAAGACGGGACAGAACACCCTCAACCACTTTTTTCATGAGATATTTTCTTTTTACTTACTTCCCGACGTCCCAGACATACTGTCCCGGATATCGTGGAGACAGCGGCATACCCCTTTTCAATTTCCTTCCCAGTATATAGATTGATCTTCTCGCTTCTGATCCTATCTGCACCACATACTTACCTGCTTTCCCTTCATTATCACTGTCATTCAGCATGAACCATGCACTCAATTACCAACCCGTCTGTCAGTCACTCACATATCCATCTATGACCGGCACGTCCTCCAACCAACTCGGAACATTCCATACATACACACATACATACATATACATACACAAATTTTCTTATTCCTCATCCTCTCTATCCTTATTTCCCCTTAATCGCAGGCCGAGCTCAGAGATTCCAGGTACACTTTCTGTTCTTCTCCCTAGCTTCATTTCCGCTATCGGAGTAATCTGCTGCACTTACAGTTTCAAGTGGAATGATCCGTTTCATGTCCGAATAGACAATCACCTACTACTTATCCCCTACTTACTAGATTGAGTTCAATGGGAAAAAGGGCACCCAAAGGAAAGAAATATTAAACGGAGTTGATTTGCTTTCCCATTTATGAGATACTTGTCAATATAATGTGTATTGCAGTATAACAAACAATGCATACAGTAAGGTATATTTCGCTGGGTTTTTACCAAAACTGTAATAATACCATTACTGGGAAAGTTACCCTATACTCTTTAGATGTTAAGGGACCTATCCAGTTCACCAAGAAAGATATAGAGTACGAAGCAGATCTCCAACATGTCCTTGACCCTCCATTCGGCAAGACAGTACGAAGTATGTACGACATCCAAAGAGATGTGAGAGAACAAAGTATATAACGGAAGAAAGTAATGCATTTTGTCAAAAAGTGAGATCGGGTAGGTCAAAAAGTAGATGAGAAAGAATTTGACATGACATGCCCAGAGAATTAAACAGGGGGACTAACTACAAACCCCATTTCCCTGATCTCCTTGCGAGTGCTCATCGACTAACAACTAAAGACGTAGGAACAGGAAGAGAAAATCGTACCGGGTTGAGGCTAAGGAAGAGGAGGAAAACTATGCGAACATGACGGGGGGGTAGTAAGGGTCCTAGGTCAACGGGACGGGAAGAATGAAAGAGAGAAGAAAAAAAAGTAAGATCGACATCTCAAATCACACGCCCTTTCATCATCATCCCAAGAACTTTTTGTTTCATGTCATCAAAGCGAGTAGGGGACCAGGGGGTTTACTGGCCGCCCTGCTGCTGCTTCCATCTGGGGACCCACTTGCCGGCGGCGGGCTTGGACTCCTCCGTCCGCTCAGCGGGCGCCTCCCGGCGGGCGGGGGGCTGGGATGAGCCGGCCTCGCGCATGCGGGGAACGTAGCGCTCCGTCGAAGGCGCAGCAGGAGCGGCGTTAGAGCCCGCACGGAGGTGAGGGGGCACGTAACCACCACCGGTTCTGCGCGGCGGCTGGGGCTCCTCCCGGGCGGCTTCGGGGGCGGCAGGGGCAGCAGCAGGGGCGGCGGGGCCGGAGCCAGCAGCCTCCTTAGCGGCCTGACGCTCTCTCCAGCTAGGACCACCACCAGTGCGAGGCGCGAGATTGAGACGAGGAGCAGTGCGCTCAGTGGTAGGAGCAGGAGCCGCAGGCTCGGGCTCAGGAGCACCGGTCCGGCGAGCGGCACGGCGAGCTTCCGCTTCCTCCTCGCGCTGCTTCTGCTTGGCGGCAAGGTCATCCAGTCTCCTGTCAGGCGGGTTAGCAACACGGTCTATCGCAAAATGCGGCAGCGCAAGTGGGGGGAATACTGACCGTCTCTCTTCCTCACGCTTAACCTTCTCCTCGGACAGGACGCGGCGACGCTCCTCTTCCTTGGCGGCTCTCTCCTCCTCCTCGCGTCTGGCACGCTCTTCCTCCTCCTGGCGGCGGCGCTCTTCCTCCTCGCGCTCAGCTCTCTCGCGGCGTCTGCGCTCCTGCACCTCCTTGATACGCTGCTTCTTCTTGGCCTCGAAGTCACGCTCAGCAGCCTTGCGGCGCTTCTCGAACTCCTCGTGGCGCTTCTCCGAGACCTCCTTGCGGAAGCTGTTGAACTGGGGCACCAGGCGGCTGAGACGGTGCTTGAGCGCAACGGCCTCCTTGTGCTTGTCCTCGGCCTCCTTGAGGGTCTCGGCCTTGTTGGCCTCGTAGATCTCCATGTCGCTCTTCTTCTGAGCTTCATAGTCGGCGGGGATGTGCTTCAATTCCTCACGGCGGAAGGCACGCTCCAGGTGGTCAATACGCTTGGCAGTGGTGCGGACGCGGTCGTTCAGATCGTTCTTCTCCTTCTCGAGCTGAGCCAGCTTCATGGCACGGAGGCGGTTGGCGTCAAGCTCGCTCAGGTCGAGCTCGCTGATGTCGATACCCTTGACGCCGGTCTTCAGCTCCTCCAGCTGCTTCTTCAACTCCTGCTGGCGGATGCGTTCCTGCTCATCCTGAATGCGCTTCTTCTCACGCTCGCGCTGCTCGTCGAGCAGACGCTGCTTCTCGGCTTCCTGGAGCTGCTGGGTGCGGATGCGCTTGCGAGTCTCCTCCTCGCGCTGCTTGCGCTGCAGAGCGTCGGTAGCCGCCTCCTTCTTCTTCTCGATGATGACACGGCGCGCCAAGGTCTCCTCGTGCTCCTTGGCAGCACCGGCCTCAGCGCGGGCGTGAGCGGCACGCTTGGCCTCCAGACGAGCCTCGCTGTACGAGGGGTCGACGTACATGCAGGTGATGTGAAGGGTCTTGGCCAGGCGAGTGAGCTGCAGGCGAGCAATTTCAGCGGGGGTGTTCTGCAGACGCTGAACGGAGCCGATCTCGCTCTCGGCCGATCCAGCGGCGCTGCCGGCGTGCAGAGCCTTGGCGGACGAGAAGACATCGGTGTCGAAGGTGAGGACACCGGCGGTGTGGTCGACACGGATGGCGAGATCGCCCTTCTTGCAGCCGTTCATGATGAACTTCTCGATCATGGAGGGGGTGATCTGGAAGGGGTCGGGGAACTGAGCGAGCTCGTAGACGAACTTCAGCTCGACGGACTCGTAGACCTGGGAAAGCTGCTGGAAGAGACGGGTGAGGATAACCTGCTGCAGAGGCAGGACGTACTTCTCCATCTCGGGGTCGGCACCGATCTGCTTGAGGATGGGGGTGATCTTCTTGCAGATGGACAGGGGGTGGAAGTCCACCTCGAGGATGTTGTAGAGGTCCCGGATCTCAGGGCGGGCGCGCTTCAGCATACCCTTGTTCAGGGCATCCTTGAACAGAACGGCACGAGTGGGGGGCTGGGCCATACCCAACAGATTCGTGAGGCGGGTGTTCTTGTTCTTGCGAACTTCATCCACATCCACCAGGGCGCCACGGGAGCGGGAGGTGCTGATGACGGGGATAGAGAGGGCGGACAACAGGACGAAGGAGGCGGCCTTGGTCATGTCGGCCTCGGTCACGGAGGGGTTCTCCTTCTTGGTGCCCTGACCGGCAGCCAGGGTGGCGGCGGACTGGCGGAGGAGGTTGTAATAACGGCTCCAAGCGGCAGCGTGGAAGAGGTAGTTCTCGCTGACGAGGAAGATGCGAGCCAGCTTCTCGTAGTAATTGGCCATCATGACGTTCTTGGCGGGACGCTTGCTCAGGCTGAGGAGGGTGTGGATATCCTCAATGCTGCGGAAGGCCTCCTGCCACAGCTCCAACTCGACGGCGACATTCAGCTGCTGGAAACGAGTGTCCAGGTGGCGCTGGAGGGTGTCCGGGTCGCTGAGGTTGATGGCGTGCATCTGAGCGGAGTACTTGGCGGCGTTCTGGACATGGTTGCGGAGCAACTCGCAAAGACGGCGGAACTCGGTCTTACGGGTGTACTTGAGGCAGAACTGGAAGGCCTGCAGGGCGGTGGTCTGGTACATGACCTCGAGACGGGCATTGTTCTTGAGGATCTCGAGCACGGTGCGGTAGGTCTCCCACAGGAACTTGAGCCAGGGGGTCACGACGGCACGGTCAGTACGATCACGAGACTGCTCACCGGAGACAGTGGCGAGCAGGATGGTCTCAGGGGTCTCGATGGCTTCCAGGTCCTCGACGTTGGAGGAAGGGGCGGCGGACTCAAGAGAAGACTGGATCTCATCGGCCTTGGCCTGAGCCTCGGTGACCTTCTTTTCGGCGAGTTCGATGAATTTCTTGAGAACAACCTAAACAAACAGAAGTCAGAGATTCTGCAGTGGTGGTGTTTCCAAGGGAGGAATTTTTCCTCCTACCTCGATCGTTCCGACGTTGGTGTTCTGGGCGATGTTCTTGTACTGGTAGAGACCATCCTTGGCGGCCTTGCCCTTGCGAAGATCGACGCACAGCTCGACGAAGAGGAGCATCACCGGCTCAAGGGAGACGATGGGGCTGCTGCGCGTCCGCTTGGAGGTAACATGTTCGTGAAGGACGTTGAGGGCGGCGGGGGCCTGGCCCACGGCGATGAGTTCCTGAGCCCTCTGCGGACAAGATTCCAGTCAGCATGTTTTCCCAACCCGTGGATTCATCTTCCATTTCCGGTCCAGCATCGAAAGTGTATTCGGAGAAGGGCACGCAGGCGGGACAGCGTACCTTGAGGACATTTTCAGGCTTGATGTGAGGCGGAGGCGGCATGGTGGGCGATACGGCGGCGTGGATACACGATCACGAAGCGTATAGGCAGATGACACACAGGGACTCGACTGGGGAGAGGGTCGAGGGGGGGAGGGAAGGCAGTCGGATCGCACAACGACGGGCGGGCAGCGGAGTCGAGGGCGAAAGGAGCCTGGAGATGGAAAGGCTGCCACGCGACGGTCGGCGAGAAGACAGACCCAAGACAGACAGGACGTCAGTCAGTCAGTCAATCGGTTGAGGAAGAAGGCGTCGTTGTGCGAACCCGCGAAAATTCCCGCCGCCGCCGTTCCCACTTTGGGTTAAGCGATCCAGATCACGTGATTTGCTGGTTTCACCGGGGGGGTCAAGCTTCCCCATTCAAAGAAATTCTCCATGATCCATCATCATAACTTGGGGTCTGTTCAACTTTGAATGTCCCTGCCAGGGTATTCCCATCAATGGGGTGGCTCTGGCTGTCAGGCGCGTTTCGAGTCAACACTGCCGCCCGTACAGTGTTGACGGCTGACGGATGCCGGAAGGTAGTATACTTCACGGGCGATGCGCTGACACGTTGGGACGATCCTTGGGACCTGGTGGGAGGCGAAGAACGCGTCCAAGCTCATCTGATCTGTCGAACCGTTGCAGTGGATAGCTACAATGCTATTATTACAAAGTATTATGCTTTTGGCCAGGCGAGAACGATGCCGACTAGAGCAGCCGATGAAGAGCCCCGATGTTTCGAATGATCGATACATACGGTCCGGTACGGTATGGAGAAGCCGGGATTGAAGGATCCACGTGAAACCCAGGAGAATCTCGATGCTACGGAGTCCTACAGCGTACAGAGTACAGAGTACAGAATGAAATGGAATGATGCTCATCGCCAGTGGCTGAGCCACCATGACGACATGCACGTCGCCGAATGATGAAGAAGCAGAAGAGGGAGTTCCTCAGGAACGCCTGGAGGGTTACTAGCCTGTGCTGACTGCAGGAATGGTGAGATGGCACAAGCTCCGCACGGGACCAGGAAGTATCCGTATCTTTCTTCCGCTCTCAGGGGGGGGGGATCCTCTCATTTCCCACTCCTCCTGCTGCTCCCTCACTACGGAGAACTAAGAGCTACTACTACGGAGCAGAGTGGAAGCCTCCTAACTAACCAGACTAACTACTTACTGGCTTTTCCCTTTTTTTCCCTTCCTTCCTCCTCGTCCGCCCCCCTCTTTTTTCCCTTTTCTTCTTTTTCCCCCCTCGGTCCAGCAGCAGCAGCAGCAGCAACAGTAGCAGTAGTCGCTCGCTTTTCTTTTTCCCCTTCCTGCTCTCCCTTTCTCCCTCCCTGCTCGCTCGTCAGACCGTCGACTCTGTGCTTCGTTCCACCATCCTTCCATTCATTCCTTACCCCCATTGTTACTCTCACCCCCCGGTCGCTGTTCCCACTACATTCCCTCTCTCTCTCTCTCTCTCCCTCTCCCTCCTCACCTTATTATCTCTTCCTCTCCCTCCTCCTCCTCCTCCTCCTCCCCTCCTCCTTTTTTCGCGCCCGCCCGCCATTCCCGCCCGGCCATTGCTGTGATCCCCTTGCATCCTGCCGGCTCGACGCGCGAAAGAACCTTAAGCTGAGCCTCCCGACCGATCCTGCTGAATCCACCACTCCATCCAACACATCACATCGCCTCCTCTCCACCCACCCCCCAACTTCTTCCACCACCTACGCTGCCGCCGCCGCCCGACCCATCGTCGCGTCGCCCTCCACCTTCATCGATTAACTTCCCGACTTCGCACGTTTCGCCCCGTTCCGACCGTCGCCAAGATGCCTGCCTACGAGCTCCGATCGGGAGGTGATGTCAAGAACAAGAAGCAGAGTGTGGCCGATCTCAAGTACCGCCGCCTGACCGAGTTGAACGCCCGTTTGAAGGAGGACCTCGACCGGCCTCGTGTCAAGGTGTCCGAGGCCGCCCTGTCGTAAGTTCCGGCTGGGCGCCCTCCCACGCCCGCCTCTCCAGCCACCGCGTGTTACTCACCCCCCCTCGTTTTCCCAGGTTGATCAACTACTGCAACAACACGCGCGATTTCATGGTACCATCCGTATGGGGTCAGGTATGCGACAATTTCCCCCCATGTGGCGCCCATCCATTATCCTCGACGAGGTCACTAACGGTCCCAGGTCGACAAGCGTGAAGACCCATACGCACCCCAACAGCAGGGAGGGTGCTGCACGGTCATGTAATGGTCTCATGACTTTCCACGTCTTTTGATTCGGACGGACTGATTAGCCGCCATCAGTCCGTCGGCGCTTTTATATCCCCTCTTGCGATGACTTTTCTTCACTTCCCTTCTACTATCTAATTCTCTGTCACCATACCTTGGACCCATGGAACGCCCACCGCCCGGTGCTCCGACGGCCAGCCTGTCTGCGATGAATTGACCCCGGATGACCGACCACCGAAGGAGCGCGCTGGATCTGCATGAACTTCGGGGACACTGGCCGTGGGAGTGGGCGCGCCATTGGCCTCGCCCTGTGCGACGGCTCTCGTGGGCTTCCATTTTCTTTATTTCTCTCTTGTCGAGAAGGGTGCTCGACAGGTGTCATTTCCCTTCTAGTGATTTTATTGGACCATCTTTCCTTTGTTTAGCAGTGATTCGGACGGGGTTAGGGGGAAAAAACGTATAACCAGCGACGGGAGGATGCCCGGTTCTTGTAGCATAGATTCACGGGGCTACTAGTTAATTAGTGAAGGTTATATTTAACTCTGCAGAAGTGAGTCTAGCTCGGATGGGATCGTCCGCTGGCAGGGTAGCGAGGGTGCATTAATGAATCCGATCCGATCGTATGCAGGATCCATTTCGGAGAATAGATAGACAGCTGCGACCTCCACCGCTGACATCATCCAAATCCAGCAGTAACTATTCCGTATTTCACACAACACACCACCCCACCATACCACCATACCACCATACCCACCCCAAAGCGAAAGCACCCAAGAACAGCGAGACAAGACAAAACCAACAATGACAACAGAACCATCCACCACCGATCCTACTCCGACAGTCCCGGGCTCGGACCTCTTCCACAATACCCTCCCCCGCATCACCATCAAATACTGCACCCAATGTAAATGGTTGCTGCGTGCTGCATATGTATGTTCCTGTCTTTACTTTCCCTTCTATCCTACCTTTCCCCTACATTAGCTGTTCCTTTTGCATTCCCTATCGGCAGTGTATGCAGTATGGAGGATTGCTACTGCTCGACTACTTACTTCCTTCTCTCCTCATCAAACCTTCCAACAATGGCACCCACATCCTTCACAGGCACATAGCACATGCAATCTCTATCTCCCCACCAATACCAATACCTCCTCCCCTTCCCCCTCCCCTCCTCTCTCCAACCCAACCCCAACACCCCCACCAAACAACCAACTAACGAAGTAAATTAAACAAAAGTTCGCCCAAGAACTCCTCTCCACATTCAATACCCAACTCGGCGAAGTCGCGCTCGTCCCGGCCACGGGGGGGATCTTTACCGTGACGATATATCATCATCCCTCTTCTGCCTCGACCACTACCTCAACTGAGGACGATTCCGGGGAAAGGAAAGCAAAAGGCATAACGGCGACGATTCTCTGGGATAGGAAGACGAATGGCGGGTTTCCGGGTATGTGCACCTTATTTATCTATTGAATTATTTGTTCTTGAGTTCGGGGTTGTGGTGGTGGGTTTGTGTTTGTGGTTCTGTGGGGGATGGAAGGGGGATAGAGGGGATGGATGGGATGAAGATGCTAACAGTGGCTGTAGAAACCAAGGTGCTCAAGGGTCTGGTGAGGAATGTGGTGGATCCCGGGAGGGATCTGGGACATACGGATCGGGCGTTGAGAGCGAGTGCCAGCAAGGAGCAGGAGAAGAAGCAGGAGAGTCAAGGTCAGAAGGAGCAGAATCAGAATCAAGCTCCCAAGGAAGAAAAAGAAAAGTGTGAGGAATGTCAATAATCGATATGTATATCAAGCACAAGATGTATACTATTGAAGATAATCAATTCACATAGACAATGCAAACCCATACGCGATTGGTAAAAGGTACAGTCCTGCCTGTGGCCGCCTCATCCGAAACGCCTGTCCACGCCCCGTCTCTAAGTGCCCCGTCCTGCCCGCCTCTGTATGGTAATGACAAAATGAAATAATGTGTCCCACGAGGAGACGAAAGTAGTGATGACGAAGAGAAGAGGAAGAAGAAGAAGAGAAAAAGGTCAAAAAGCGGCTCGCAGATAAAGGTATCCCCCGAGCCGGTCGTCAATCATGCAATCCATCATAAATCCGAGTCGTCAGCTGAATGTTCCCATTCATGAGCCCATTATCCAATCCCCTCGTTTTGCTCACACGTGAATCCAACCCGCCAGGAACACCTTGAATCAATCAAACGAGAAAACAGAAACTGAAATCAAAAAAAACATCCGTGCCGTCACGTCTCGCCGCTCAGCTCGTGCTGATGCGAGTGATGGGTACGTCGCTTCCAGAAGGCCAACCGCAGTCGGCTCCGGCGTTTCGGCAGCTTGCGTGGAGGACCGTGCTCCCCGGCTCCATGCTCGTCCCACCGGGGCCCATGCCCATCGTGTTTCATGCTTCCTGTCGTCGTCGTGGATTGTGCTGAGCTGCCTGTCCCGGTTCCCACCGGCGAGGTCGCTATGCCGTGCTTGCCCGCATCGTAGCTGTGCGGGTCCGAATTGCGTCGCGCCCCGGGATACACTGCACTGGCCGGCTCGTGGTTGGACGTGGCTGGTCGGATGTTGGCCCGGTCCCAGTCGCCTTGCTCACTCCGGCTGATGCTGTCCCGGGAGAAGCCCTTCTCGTCACTGTCCACGCTGAGGAAACTGGTCGCATTGGTCGACGGCGAGATCGGGGTCATGTTGTTGCTGTAGGTGCTGACGCTGTGCGTGCGCGTGCAGCTGTTTCGCTGAGAATTCGATGGCCCTGATGTGCGTCCGGACGAGGCCGTGTTGGCATGATGGCGTCGACCGCTAGGCAGCCCATGTCGCGAGCTGCTCGGCCGACCTTCCACGGAGCTGTTGCGCCCGCTGGAGCGACCCGACAGGTTACCGTTCCCCGCAGTGGATCCATTGGCGAGGAGGGCGGCCGCCAGGGCGGTTGGGTCGCTTGGAGTCCGATCCGCGTCGGAAGAACCGTCCAGGGTGTCACTAGGACGTGGTGAGTCGGCATGCCCCTCAGGAATGACGCCGGAGGATCGGCGCGAGACATCATCCCCTGATGGTGGCAACGGACACCCTGTGATGTCCATCGACGGGCCCGGGGTGTCGGGCGAGACCACAGGGCTGATGGTATTCTCGTTACAATCACTGGGTGCTTCATCCGACCCCAACGGCGTCGGAGCGGTCCCAAAGTAATCATCCGGGGTCGACTGCCGGCTGGCGGGTTCGCTGGTCGGGAAGGACTGCCTGAGGGGCGTGTTGGGACTATTGATGGCTAGCGGCGCGTGGAGGCCCTTCAAACTTGGAATGGGGCTCTGCGTGCGGGGCGACACCAAGTCGTCGGGACGGAGGTCAGCGTGCAACGTTTGCCGGTTCTTCTCCATGTCGGCGAGGAAGTGCCACTTGGACTGGTTGCTCCGGATATTCTCGACCGTGAACTTCAGGTCCGGGAGGATGTCCGAGACGCCCTCGAAGAGCGGCAGGGCGTAGATCGACATGAAGCTAATTTGGCTGGTGGCAAGTTTGTACACATTCCCCAGTTCGGGTGGACCGCCAAACAGCGCCGTCTCCATCCCAACCTCCTTCTCCATCTCGCCCTGATTGGCGAATTCTTCCTGCAGGATCTGGGTCCACTTCTCTGCAACATCCCACGGGCGCGCCACATTACTGATGTCGGCACACTTGATCAGCAGACCACACAGCAGCGTTTTATACAGCTCCAAATCCTGTGGCTTCCATCCGTCCACCGTCCGATCGTTGGCGTCGAACTTTTCCTGGAGCGACCCCAGTCGTTCCATGAATTTCTGATGCACCCCCATGTCCGTCGCCAGGATGGAGCTGATCAGAAGCTTGCGCAGTTGCCGATCCCGGAACGCGGTGGGCCAGTAGCGGCGCAGGATCTGGGAAAAGGCGGCGCAGTGGAATGCCTCCAGGACGGAGTTGTCGTTATACAGCTGGGCCAGCGGGGCATTCAGCTTCACCAGGAAGAAATTGTTCACGCCAGGATGACCGACGTCATGACCAATGGCTGATATCAGCAGGGTAAGGGTATCGAACGGTGTGAGGAGGGATGCCATCGGACATTTGGTGTCAACCGTGGGGCCCGCAGACCCGTAGGGGGGCAGGGCGCCGATGTGAAGGAGGAAGCAGAAGACCGACTGCAACACATCGATCGCGTGTCGGAAGTTATGGTAGAGGACAAAGGAGTTGTAAGATGCACGACAGGCGAGGAGAAACGTCCGGAGTTCACCTAAGAAGCAAGATCCCCTCGTTAGCCAACCTTCCCATACCATCAGCATCCGTCTGATTCACTTACCGGGCAGCAACTGCCACTGCTCCAGCGCCGGGTCGGTCAAAGCATGCTGCAGCATTTCGAACGCGGCCAACACCAGTTCGTCGTCTGAAAACTCATGGGCGGTAAAACTCCATTGCCCGACGTGTTCCCTGACGAACTCCGCACGGTCGGGGCGAACGTCGAGTTCGCGGTCTTGGAATTCTTCAATCACCTCTTCCGGATTGCAGATGCCTCGCATCAGCTTGGACACCATGGCCTCGCGGAGATACGCATACGGCTGCTCGTCATGGACGCCCACCCACGAGTGTTTGCGCAATTTCTTTCGGGAAAGAAAGCGCGACTGTTCTCGGAGAGCCGTCTTACGAGTCCGATAGGCCTGGACAACCAGAGCTTGCGCTCGGCAGCTGTCCAGCGGGGTTACGAGAACGTCGACTGCCCCCGCATCCAGACATTTGGAGATGTGTTGGGGGTCGGGGAGAGACGGAATACGGGGCTGCTCAACGGGGGAGGCGCTAGTGGGGTCGGCGAACGGGGGGCGCAAGACGGCGACGGGAATGATCACATTGGGGCAATCTTGGACCTGGATGTCGGCCGACAGCCCCGATAATAACTTCAGGTCGTACGCCCCTTCCCATTGTGAGGTAAATGTGAATCCCCGGCGCAGGGATGCGGGCGAGGGCGGCGATACATCGGCCCACGAGCCACGGCTGGCTCGGCGACGATGCAGGGCCGCTTCCTCGCCATGGATATCAATATCGAAGAACACGAAGATGGGCGTGCAGCGAGTATGAGCGCCGTCGCTGAGCTCCGCTAGTTTGGTCGCGATAGAGGTTCCGGCTTGACAGAGATAGATGCGTTTACAAACTCCTAACAGGACTTGGACGTCCAACGCCAACGACTCCGGCTCTTCGATAATTCCAGGATCCGACGCCGCGCCTGCCGGAGCTTCGGGCGTCTCTTGATACACCCAGCGTTCTGATCGTACACGATGGTCGATATATAAGGCAGAGCAGTCGAAGCGATCCATGGTGTCGGTGGGATTTGAAACACCCATCATCCAGGGGGTCACCACTCCAAATGTCAGGACTCGAGATATTCACGGAGGTGTGAGAAGATGACGAAATAGCTGTCTAGCCGGTCCGGACTCGGGCTCATATGGTGAATCAGGTGTAGCCGCTCAGGTGGAGAGACGAGAGATATCTCGGGGAGAAGCGAACGGCCCGGTAGACGGTACAAAGGGAAGCGAAGGAGCGTTGAGAAGTTGGACAAAGGAGGGACTTGCGATCGGTGACGTTATACAGTTGGATTCTAAATTGGTTTCTAGACGGTGTCAGCGAGTCCGGAGCCTGGACGCAACGGCCTGCAGGGTATGCAAGCGACGACAGCAATGGCAAACGAGAAGTGCAGCGACCAGCGAAGCCGACCAGCGACGAACCGCCGTCGAGGGCGCGCGTTGAACAATGTGTTTGTTGGCTGCAGCCGTCCAGCAGAGGAATGGGCGATGGTCCTTCCTGCGGGGGGGGGGGTGCGCGGTGCAGGACCAAGCCAAAAACCTTTCTGAGACAATCGGGTGCTGTACCGCATGCACGCCTCCAGACGGCGGTTGGCTGCGATCGCCACACCTGCATACCCACGCACTTGCCCACGCAAACACACACACAAGCTTGTTCACTCACAGTTCCTGAGAAGGGTCCAGCGAAATAGGAAAGAGATAAAAAATGGCGCAGAGAACGGTGAGAGATCGGTCAATTGAGGGGGTTGTGGTGGTGATGGTAGTTGGAGGTGGTGGTTCGTCCTCCGGTGGTGGTTGTGATGGTGGTCACTTCGTCACCCACGGGGAGAGATGGCGCCCGAGTGAAATCGACCCAACGAGGACGCAGCGAGATCGCGGCGCATGCGAGACTTCGGCTAGATGAGAGCGACGAAATTCGCGACCCAGATAGGACGACGGCTTAGGGCGTCATGGTGGGCCACCGACACGGCCAGACGGAGAAAAGATGACACGAGACTGAGTAGAGAGGGTGGAGAGGAAGAAGATCGATCGGGAGGAGAGGGCGAAGGGGCCGCACGGGTGGGCGAGGCTGGCTTGGTTGGACCGGGTTGGGTCTGGGCTGGTGGGTGGCAGAGGATTAGGTAAAAGGGTCCCCAGGGAACCGCTCGAGTCAGGCAGTAGGTAGAGGGAGGGGGAGGGGGGGAGTGGTTCGGTAGTCGTGGTGGTGGTCGGAAGACTGGGGAAACAAGGAGACCAGGGAAACAAGAGAGTGTAAATGGGTGAGTGTCAGAGGGAGGTGGGTTGCCGATGGGAGGGAGCTCTCGTAGTAAGAAAAGGTGGAAAAAAAAGAAGAGGAAAGGAAGTCCGAGTAGAAGTGAGGATCAGAGTAGTTAGAAGAGTAGTAGAAAAGGAAGACAAGAGAGAGACCGGAGGTGGGAAAGGAACCGAGAATGAGAGGAAGACCGAGACCGAGAGCACGAGTTAAGGGAAGGGAAAGTAAGAGAGTAAGAGAGTTAAAGTGAGAGGGAGGGAGGGAAAGACGGAGGAGGGAAGAACGGACGGCGCGCGGTGGTGCTTGGGGCAATGCGGCGGAGGAGGATCGAATCTTCGATACCCCAGCAAGATCGCCAGGTGAACCAGAGGATGGAGTCGTGGTGCTTTTGCGATGCTTTTTTGACAGACCGTGACAGGCGGATTGACATGGGACGAAGCCTCGAACTAAGATAGATAGATAGGTGGAAAGGCTTTTGGCTACTTTTGCTTTCTTGACTACTCGGTCTAGTGCTGCCCAGCCAGGGTCAAGAAGGTTTCGACCTTTTTTTTTTATTTTTTTACCCTGGGCCATTTAACTTTTGGGTTGCTGCATTTCTGCCAGTCTTCCAGAAGGTCGCGGCACGGCGGCAGGCGGGCGTCGTCACTCGTCAGCTTGTCTTACATCGTAACTATACCGACTGGGCCGTATTCGCATTACTCCTTCCGAGTGGTATTATATTCCACGATGACTGCTACTGCTGTCAGTGCTCATCGTTCCCTCGAGGGTTTCAGGATCCCGATAGGATGGGGACGATCGAACATGCAATCGACTACTCCGTCTCGTCCTAGTGACTGCGACTAATAGTACTACTGGGGTGTGCTCCAGAGCTGAACAGATGCCAGGCCGGACTAGTTGTCGTCGGCGATTCGCCTTTCGTTCCGTGTCGAGGTACGATCGGCCGTCCCCCCACTTCCTTGCTCTTGCATCTGGCTGTCCGGCTGAGTCTAGCTCGTTGGTTACCCGTATTCGGCTGACCGATGTAAGGAATCCGACTAGAACCTCGATCGAATCGAGGGAGCCACCAACCAACCCGGGGAGAAACCCGGAGGACTCATGCAGTGATTAATTACTGGAAGTATCTCCGGAGTATATGAGGATACTACCACGGAGGGACTAGGTGGTGATTTAGCCATGTACCAACACAGTAGTATCCTCGGCTAGCCCTACTATTGAAGACAGCACACACACACACACATACCAGAAAAGAAACGAGAAGGGAAAAAAGAAATAGCCTGCATGGTACTACTGTCCTCCCAAACCGAGGAAGAACCGGTGGAGGCAGCACCACTCGTGTCAGGCAGGGAACTGGGCGGGCGAGTCCTCCATGGTGAAGAACAGACAGCGAACACAGACCCGACCGGAAGAACACAAATGACTACAAGAAATGAAAAATAAAAAAAATAAAAAATAAAATAGAAAAACGACCGAGAAGAGATAAAGTGAGAGGAGAGAGTGGAGCCCATGACGCTTAAGCAAAGGATCTCATTAGCTCATGGGCAGCTCAGTTGGTCTTCTAGAATTTCCCGGGCGGGTCTTGGCGCTTTTAGCCGGGCGCTGGAGGGCGGATTAATTTCCTGGCGCGTTTCCATTTTTATTATTCACCGTCCGCCTGGCGCAGCCGGTTAGATTAATGACTTGGATTAGTATTATTAAAATGAGGAGGAGGCCAGAGGGGAAACGAGGGGGAACGAGGGAGGGGGGGCGGCGCGCGTGTTGGCGGATGAATAACCCTGGAACCATTGTCGAACCCGGAGATGACATCAACAGTCCACAATCCTGAGTCGTACTCCGTACTGCAATCTTTTTTTTTCCCTTTTTTTTTTTTTCCCTCACCGTTAAACTCACGAACCCTGGGGAATGCCGTCGATCGCCAGCCACCAAGGCCACGATGGACAGAGCAGCAACGAGTCAGAACCAGTGCAACCTGCCTAGTCGGGTCGTGCCAGGCAGACACCTCATCTTCTAGAACTTCCATTCCGTCGAATCCACATGGCTCCTCTTCTGCAGCCCGACTGCCTTGGCAACTGCCTCCTCACTGAGCTAGATACCGCGTTGTCTTTCGTGCCACAGCGACAGCACCAGTGCCCAGGATGATTCCACCGTCTGGAGGAGTTGATTCATCCATATCCCTCAGAGGTGGCAACCCGCCCGCCAGTGACGTCGTCAGTTCCATTGAAACCACCGGGGTCCCGATGATGTGATGACGACTCAGCAACCAATGGATGCTGGAAGCAACTGAGGCAAACTGCCTCTGACGAGTTAACCACTGGATGGAGATCACATTCATTGTCGATAGAAGTACACAGCACGGAGTAAGTGTCGAGTAGACAGTAAAGAGTCCAAGCTGCAGCTGCGGCGTGAGTGGAAATCCCGCCTTGCCGATTCGTTCGGAACGCCGCCATTCAGAAGGACAGGCACACGGACCGTCAAGTCCGAGGTTGAGGTCGGTCACGGGCGAAGAGTACCTGAGTTGGGGCGGCATCCTGCAAGGAGCATCCTTCCAGTCCAGACGAGGGAGAGACCGACCAGCAGCGTGGCTGAATTCTAAATTCCGGTCAGTGGCTGAATTATTGTCCTCCCAACACTTTACTGATTATTGCCGAATGAATCAACTTCGGTATCGGAACTTTAACTATATATATCAACACAGTGAATCTCAATGAACCTAACCCGTGGGGTAAATATCTCTATCTATCCATCGATACTTGGTATAACTGTACTAAGGCATAATCCACCCGACCATACTCCATCCTCAAATCCTATCCCCATCCCTGCTTCACAGTCCATACATAGTAATAGTACAGTTCAATATGCATGACAGCTTTTCGCCCCAGTCTCCCGTCCCCGTCCCCATCCCCATCCCCATCCCCATCCCCATCCCCAATTCCCCGATCCCCAATACCCCAGTCCAACCAATCCTCCCCACCCGCTCTTATCATCCATTCAACTCAATGGTTCAACCTCGACGATCACCCCTCATCCAGACACTACATACATCATACATAGTACATAATACATATGCACAAGTACCTACATACATGGATGGATATGGATATGTATACATATGTACCTCCCCGTGGTCAACCTACCCTAGTACCCTCCCTACCCTACCCACCTACATACATACATACATACACATACACACATACACACATACACACATACACACATACACACATACACACATACACAAATACCGCCTCACAAAACAAGACCAAAACAGCACGCAGAATACACTTTCCTGTCGTGTAGCGTCACACGAACTCAATTCGGGTTACCTACATATGTACCTACCTAGCTAGCTATCTGCCCAGGTAGCAGGGAATTGGTTCGACGGGCTTGTGGACCCCGCGTTTTGATACTAAGTGTCGATGTATAAGATAAATGGATGGGTGTGGAGAGAAGATGAAGGAAGATAAGCTGCGATTGGGGTAGATAAGGAAATTGGATCGGATAGGAGGTATTGCTGCTAGGTAGGAAGGGATAGTGGGTAATGGGCCAGGAGTCACTAGGTTGAGCTGGAGACCTAGTAGTACGGAGGATACGGAGTATGTCTGGCTAAGACTTGTCGAGGAATGCCAGTTATCACATGGTGCATGCAGCCGAGACCGACTATCAATCAGATTGATAGATGTACACAGAGATAGATAGGTGGTATACATATATTGATGGATGATCAAGTTAGCAATAGCATAACTGGAACTATTGTATTCTGTATCACTGGAGCCGCTCTTCCGGCACCGGCTCTTCGCGTGTTCATGCATATGATCCTGGCTGTAGCCGCGGCAGTCAAAAACATCGAGTATGCGCTCTCATGACTATATAAAAACACGGAAGAAGGGGAGACATGGTAGCGAAAAGCGAAAAAATGAGAACAAACGATTCATCAATAATCTAAAGCACGCTGATGGAAAGCTCAATAGCCCAAACCCCACTTTTACCATGCCAGAAACAAGCCCAAAAAGCAACAAAAGGAGGATGCAGACGAATGAAAGGGGCTATAATACACGGCAGATTATTCTATCGTAGTCACTGGGGTTTAGGAAAGCAAATTCTTCAGAGACGGGCTCGCACTCGCCCCCGACCCTCCATTGGTCCCGCTGGCAGTCGTATGTCGGCCCGCGCTGGCCATCACCGGCGTATCCTCTGGCTTGACCGGAGGAGTCGGGCCTCGTGGATCCATATGCACCTGCGAGACGGGCGGCGACTGCGTTGGCGCCCCAAGCACGCGATCCACCGAGTAGACACGTGGCGGAGGCCCACCGTTCAATGCGCTGAGCGAATGTTGAGGCGAGTGCCGCACCATCGTCGCCTGGACGTCGGGAGGCGATGCGGATGGCGCATACGGGCGAGGGCCCGTCGCGTGGGACAGATGCGGCGACGGCATCGAGACAGGCCCATATGGGCTCTGGTGCGTCGGAAACGGCTGGGCCGGAGGGTGGGACCCAGGGGCATAATGAGGCAGCGGCGGGGCATGGTGCGAGGGGGTGGGCGGGAATCCGTTGATATGGCTTGCCGGGGCTGGCGGCGGCGGCGGAGGTCCTGCGCGATAGCCAGGCACCGGGAGTCCGTTGCGCAGTTTGCTGTCGCCGAACTCCGCAGGGCGCTGCTCATAGCCGGGATGCCAATCGGAGCCGCTGTGAGGCGGAAGGCCAATCGGTCGGGGAAGGACCCCGGACTGCGGGGGGTGCGCATGATGAGAGCCAAATGGGCTGTTGTGATATTCCGTGATCCGAGGGGCGGGCAAGACGGGCCGTGTTGCCGAGTAAGACGACGGGCGGGGTTCAGGCGATGGTTGCGGCATGGGCTTCTTGAGATGGCACTTGTGGCATTCGTACAAGGTCTGCGATCCCTCGCTGTTGATGGCCGATAGGGCCGTCTTCTCCGCCGGGCTGTACTCTCCATTCAGGCGCGGAAGGGCATGCTGTGATGGGGTTTGATGTAGGTACGGAGGACTCGCCGAGGCCGCGCCGGAGAACCTTGACCCTATGGGATCATTGAGTCCGACTCCGTTGAGCAGTGGCGTCCTGTGGTCGACTCCCGGCGTGCGTCGCGACTTATCAAGGGGCCACCAGCGGGGACTGAAGGCACTGGAGCAGCGAACACACTTTCTCGTCGCGTCCGCATCAGCGACGGGTCGGGGGGCGTGATTCTCGGAGTCGATCACCATCTCATCCGGAGCTTCCTCTGCGGGTTTGTAGCTGTCCTTTGGCGCCGTCGGTGCTGTCGGTGCTGTCGGTGCTGTGGGCGCTGCTGATGCGGCTGCTGGAGCGGTCGACACGGCCGGAGGTGCTGCAACGCCGTTGGTAGTCGAGACTCGGCGGCTGGCCGAGGGTGTTGCAGCGTGATGCGACGCGTTGACCGATTGTTGCACGTAGGCCGCCTTTCTGATGGTTCCCGTCAAGGTCAGGTCGGCTTGCTTGTAAGCCAGGGCATACCGCTGCAGAGCGTTGATCCCCTCTTCCTCGGTGGGCTCTCCGATCTCATGGATCGTCGCCGTAACCGGGTGATGAGGACACCAGATGCCCGCAGATGCCGCTCCTACCTCCTCTCCGAGCCGGACGCTGCTCACGGTATCCCGTCGGGAGCTCTTGATCGGCGTGATGTCAAACCCAAACTTGTACTGCGCTTGGAATGCACAGCCGACATGAAAACGGGCGTTGCAGTTGCCAAAGTGGCACGGCACACAGGCGCCCCCGTCGGTCTTGCAGATCTTACAGACATCGCGCCACTTGTCCCGGGGAATCAGACCGAATCCTTCTGCCGGCTCGAGCTCCTTAGCGTCGCCGAATTTGATCTCGGGCGTCCAGACGGCGCACATGACATGGACCCAGTTGTTGCCGGCTGTCCGCTTCAACGGCTCTCGAGGACCGATCGGTTTGCCCACGTCTTCTTGCCTCTTCCGGTACAGCTTGATGGCTTCATTGACCATCTCCTTTTCCAGCCGCTCCTTCTCCCGATCTCGCTCAGTCTTCTTCTTGTGAGTCGACTTGGGCGCCTCCATCAGTTCGTGCTCCGTCCAGGTGACCGGGCACAAGACACAATTGTACGTAGTCGAGATCATGGGGTCCCGGTCGTTCGAGCACATATCGCAAAGCCATTTCACGCAGTTCCGCGACGGGCTGACTCCGTAGCAGCTCCGATGCACGGTCAGGCGGCAGTCCCTACAAGACAGGTGCTGGTCGCCCATCGGCTCCATCTTGTTGCAGATGGCACAGGGAAGCGTCTTGGCCTTGGGGGGATCCGGCATGATCGGGGGTGGCTCCGGGACCCGGTCGGTTGCGGCCTTCTTTTTCGGCGCGGGTTCCACTGAAGTGGCCGTCGATGTCGCTGCGCTGTCTTTCTCCGAGATTCGACCCTTCTTCCTCGTAGACTCTTGCTGCACCTGTGGATTAGCATTCACTGGGACCCCAATGGAGGCCGCCGTCGCAGCGGTCGCACTGTTGATACTGATGGGAGTCTCGGTAGAGACGAGCAGTTGAGTCAGAAGCTCCTCATCCACGCGCCGGCGCCATGACTTGTTGCCGCTCTGGGCGATCTTCTTGGCCACCTCGTCGACGCTCTCCCACTGGATACCGTATTTCCTCCATAGCAACGCACAGCGCAAGCAGAGAGCCACGGTAAGCTGCGACGTCTTATCCCGCTGCTTCGATGAAGGCTCGCTCGGGGTGGTAGTACCGGGCGGAATGCCGGGGGCACGTCGCCACTGCCGGGAGGTTCGCGTTGAGCAGAACTTGCATTGGAACCCACGCTTTTTCTCCGTGGCTTTCTCGTTATCAAAGGCCGAGTCATCATGGTCGTCGGCCACGTCATCCACCAACTTCGCAGCAGTGGTTCGCTTGGCCTCCTTCTTGCCCCGCCTGCCTTCATAAGCACCCCAGATCTGACGACCGCGGGGCGTTTTTTTCCACATATAATAAAACCGCACGATTTGATAATGTGGCACGGTGCCCACGTGCTTCGTGATGTGGCGCCATTCGGACCCATACTTCGCAACGGCCTGCTCAAAGAGTTTAACTTCTTCGGGTCGCAAATGGGGCTCCTTAAGATCCTTGTATTTGTTCATCTGCTTCAGCCTTGCTAGAGCAGCATCGGCGTCGAAGCTATTGGAGTAAAGGAGGTCGAGAGCCTTGTCGAGAAAATTAGTGGCGTACTTTTCTTCTCCCACCTGAGGGGCTAAAGCCTTTGCGCGCTCCATATATTCATCGATGAACTTTTCGCGATCTGCCGGGCTGAGATCGGACCCAGGCGCGTCGTCTTCGCCCCGGGACGGAAGCTGGTCGGCCGTGGGCATTTTGAACATCAGCTCTGCGGTCCGGACTTGCTTCCCGGCCACTGAGACCGGCTCATCTTCGCCGCGTCGGACATATCCCAGGGGCTCGTCCTGGACCCACTTCGGCCGGTTTGCTTTTTCCTGTTTGGCGGCTTCGATTGCAGCCAGGGTCTCTTTGGACAGTTTCGAATCCTTGCGCCCCCCGGAGCCCCGCATGTACTTCTTCTTGATGTCGACCGGCTTGACGTACTCGATCGGTTTCCCGGGCCAGGGATTCACCATGGCCTGATGTCGAGGTCCCAAGCGAGAGCTGGCCCGCGGGTAGATCCGGTCGTCATAATCCAGTGCATCTTCAACACGGCAGTGGATTCCTAAATAGCGATAAGGCCACATTCTGGCTTGCGCGACTTGTTCTTCGGTCGCTGGCCGGACCTCTTCTTCGGCGGGTGCTGGAGTGCTGCCTGTGGTACCATTCGCCGCGCCGTGGGGCTCCTCCTCCTCCTCTTCCACCATCTCCTCGTCCGCATCGGGCTGGGATTCACCCAGTATTGGAGTATTGCGCGCCTCGAGTTTCCGTTCTTGGGCGCGACTGCAGGCCGCACACGCCCATGCAAACCCTCGAGCCGGCTTCTTGGTCAAGACTGGTCGAACACAGTACATGTGGTAGGTGTGGTGGCAGACAGCACAGTCCACCGAGTCATTGCTATGGTAGAGAGAGTTAGCATGGTTGATCCATTCCACCCGAGAAAGAACGATTCGTATACCTTGCGGCATACAAGCCACAGCGCTTGCAGGTCTTCACCGCACTGGTAAGCTCCTTCCGTCGTCCGATTTCGACCAGGACGAACTTCCAGCGCTCGTCGAGAACCTTTTTGACGTTGCCCGGGACGTTGATCACCTTGCTTGTCGGAATCACGTCGTAGTAGCGATGGATGTAGCGGTCAAACATCTTATCGTACCAGAAACAATCTCGGGTCTTCCGATACTTGTCAAAGTCGGCAATCTCCGACATATGCATGATTTGGCACTTCCCGCGTAATGAGGTGAGTGGGCATGTGTCGGAATGCATGGAGGCGAAGACCAAACGCGTGTCGGCGACCTTCCGCTGGATGTCACGTGGGCGATAATACCAGTTCACCCGCAACGCCTCGATCGGGCCTGAGGGCGCATCCTTGGAGGGGAGGAATTCCATGATCCGTGCCAGATAATACGGTTCCCCCGGGGGCTCACAAATCAGGTAGACGTGGTCTGAGTGCCGATCTTAGTACAAAGCACGTCTACGGGGGAAAGCGAGAGAAAGAGAGCGAGGAAGAAATAAAAAAGAAGTTGATCTCACCATTTACGGCGTATGTTGTGCCGTCGTCCGCTCGGAGTTTGCCATCCTTCAGATAGGCACCACGGCTCTCAAAACTGACCATATTGGTCTCCGTCTGACCGTGCGCCGTCCCTGGGGCCGTAGTAAAAATCTTCTTCGCCGAGTTCCCACCTGTAGCGTTGTTGATCGTCGAAGTTGCAGGCTGTTTCCGCTTCCTCGAGAAACCTGCCGAGGGGGTGGTGGCCCCCTCCTCGAACTTGGCGGAGAATGAGGAGGTGCCTGGAATTGAATCCTTCGCAGCAGACGCGGCATTGGCGCCATTGACCGCCGTCAGACTCTTTCGTAAAGCTGACGATGAGACTGGCTCTTCACTGTCGGCTTTGGAGCCATTGACGAGAGCCCCGGCAACGCCGCTACTCCGCTTAGCGGATTTCGAGGCGGGTTGGGCCAGCTCCAAGTCGACGTCGATATCGCGATCCTCGGCATAGTTGGGACGCGGGGCGGCATTGCGACCTCTGGACCGGGTGCCATAAGGCGCCGGAGTGGTGGAAGTGCTGGGGGGCTCCGTAACGGCGACGTCTGAAGCCGAGGCGCTGATGGGCATGGGCAGTGAAAGCAGGTCGTGGCTGGTGGCGGCACCTTGGGGGGTGGGCGCCTCGACCGAACCCGTTCGGGAAGAGTGGCCAGGGGTGGGCATGCGACGGGCTGCGCCAGACGGCGACGACGAGTTGGGCTTTCCGTGGTGGTTTGAAGGGGACTTCTGGGGCGGTGACCTATCCAAGGCCATGGCCAACCCTCAAGTGGAATTCCCGCGTGGAATTCCCGAAACCGAACCCCGATAAGAAAGTTGGTGAAGGGGAGAAGGGAGAAACGGTGGTGGGTGGATGGGTGGGTTAGGATGTTCACAAGATGCACAAGAGAGAGAGAGAGAGAGAGAACACCAAACTGGCTGGGACGCGGAGATGCAAAGCTCAGCAACGGGCCGGGACGGGGAGACGATCCCTCATGAAAGTGGACTCTGCAGCCGGGTGGAAGGGAGGCGAAGGGAAGAAAACGAAAATGGGAAATGGACCAGGCCTGGCGCTGCAGATATTTTGCCCGAAGCACTGGGGAACCGTCAATCGATGGTCACGCCAACCCGGAAAAGTGTAATGGGCAGGTAGCAAGAGCAGCTGTCTTGTCCGGTTCCCTCAGTTCTTCCCGCAAGGGCGCAGAAAGGGTCGAGTGGGTGGTAATGGCAAAAAATAAGTAGGACGGAATATCAAGATCGGCACCGCTCCGAAAGTGATAAGAACAACACGATGATGGGAGGGTGAGAGGAACAAGAGGGAGGAAGCAAGCAGAGCGGCAGGGAGACCGGCTACCGAATGGCATGGAATTAATTAATGGGGGAGACGAAAGAATGTAGGAGAAGGACAGTCAGTCAGAAGGGAAGAGAGAAAGGGAAGAAAGGAAGAAAGAAGAGAAGGCCCGCTGGAAACGTCGGAGTAGTAAAATGAAGGTTAGCGGCGGTGGAAGCCAAACAAGACGTAGAGCCACTTAGGGCGTTGGGAGACTCGTGGGGTGAGCACAGGATAAGATCAGTAGCCAGTCAGATCGGACTAGCCCTCGTAGTGGCAGAAAGTACGTCGTTGTCGTATCTAGTAGGAGGAGGAGTACTAGTAGTAGTTCGTGGGTTGCCAGACTGATGATGGATGTTGGTCGTGAAGTGTTAGTATTGGACCAGGGCTACCCAAGCACTGCATACATCTGAGGATAGATCGAGAGGGGGGGTTGGTTGGCTGGTGTGGGTGGGAAGGGGAGAGGAAAGCTGGGGGGAAATGGGAGAGTGAAAAGGGACGGAGGAGGACAAGAGGGGAGAGGCGAAAGAATCGAGACGGATACAGCCAGCCAGCCAGGCAGGAAAGAAACGCGAAAAGTCAGAAAGGACGAGGAAATGCAAGAAGGGTGGAAAGAAAGAGAGACCAGAAAGAATCAGGAAAGCCGTCGAGGATCCCGACCAGTCCACGTCCTCGCCCCTAGTCCCGATGTGTTAATATGACGGATCCTCCATCCACCCATGAACCAGATGAATATCGCTTCGAGAGCATGGAATGGATTGGCTTCCCTCCCCGTTCGTTTCTTTCGAATTGCGTTCGGTGCTGCGATGGCTGGGATTTACTCCCATCTACGATAGTATACTATAGTGTCCGATGTCCTATCTGATCTAGTTTCTGTGCCTGGACGTCGGGGTTATTTTTATAGCAGTGCGCTCCCCTTGCTCGTCCAGGCGGCGTGTTTGACCCGTTGGGTGATCTACGTCGGTACACTGGGTTTAGCGGATTTACTTTAGTGCTAGTAAGATCTCTCGCGGATGGGGGGAGGAGAAAGGGATTGTGTGGGCCGACAAACCCGACTGCGAAAGAATGATGATATTGGGGGAGGGGCTATGGGACGAGGATCAATGCTGAAGAACGGGGAAAATGAGAATGGAAGGGAAGGGAATGGAGAGGGACCTGGAAACCTAAAATTAAGCAGCAGGGGAAAAGAAAAAGAACATGGGACGGACAAAGGGAGGGGGACCAGGGCAAGCAAATAAATAATACATAATGAACGGCCAGGCGGGCTTTGCATACATCCATCCATACATACATACATAGTAACATACATTCATTCATTCATTCATGATCCCTCCACGACCCTCTTTACTGATCCTTTCACTCGGTGCGTCAATCACCATGGTCCAGAAAAGAAAGGCGGGTGATGGGAACGGGCCCGGAGGACCAGAGAGGGCATGTCTAATCTGTGGCAGGAATGTTGTCACGTAGGGCAGCGCATGCGCGTTGGATCTGAAATCCAGAGCGCCAAGTCCCAGTGCAGTGAGTGGACAGATGGACCCATCCATGCCATCGAAGGCGCAGCGGATATCGTCTGTTTCAAACTAGATCAACGGAAACGGCGTCAGCATCGTAACCAGGAGGTCGGCTGGACAAGAAGGAAATTGATGGAGGTGATCTTGTTGCTTGTCATCGCCGCGTCCGATGATCATGATGACATTATCATCCCCGATCCTCCCAGGTTTGACGGTTGAGGGCCTGCGCAGGACTCGGGACATGGTAGCCCGTTCTTGAAGTGGTACCGCATCGTTACGGGGGTGTTCTGGAAGTAATCGGGGCCTCCTATTTGCAGAACACCCAACGCCCCTTCTCAGGGTGATGAAGCACTCGGTGGAGTGTGGATTATTAAAAGGTACCTAGGTGAATGACCTTGCTCAAAAGAACTACTCCTACTTGGATTATTGTATCATGGATGCATCTCGCGTCCGGCGGAGAACAGCAGCAGCAGCACCACCACCACCACCACCAGGAGATCCGAGTCGCCTCGACAGCTGCAGGAGGCCAGAAGGAGGCGATCGAGGTTGAAACATGGGACCGGGCTCGCTTTTTCACGGCCCATGCTGCGGCGGAGGACTGATGACTGAGGAGAGATAATTTTCCCGGGGGAATTATTTCTGAGCTAGGGAAGGGAGAGGGGCATTGGGTGCAAAAGCAGTGGTTCTGTACGACAGGCGACTGGAGGCATGGATACGTGCTGGAAATGCTAAGCCATTTTAGCTTAGGCGGGCAACCGAAAACTCGGTTCAGCGCTTCAGCGACAGTACAGAAAAGGGAGGGGAGGCGCCAGTTCCATGGCTCCCTTCGACCTGCAGTGCTAATTGACTAGTGGTGATTAGCAGCTACACAGTCGATCCTCAGGCATGCCTGGGGCTTCTGATGCGAACCACCCATTCGCCAGTCGCGACCACTCCCGTGCGGAAGTCAACAGCCATCGAGCCATCCATCCATCCCGACCAGCCTCATCGGGGACCGCCGTGGAGACGCGCTGGAAGAAGGGGAATAATCCTGGTTGACAGCGGTTGCCGCTGTGCAGGCCAGGTGGGCGCATGTGGTCGACTTGCGGCGATGAGGTGATGATAACAGTAATCCGTCGGCCAGAGCGGGAACATGGCCCAACCCTTAGCGTTTAGCCTAGGGTACTTGACTCGCCGTAAGTATCTAAGTACTACTGGGGATCTCCCCCGCGACGGCGGATCTTTTGGGTGCGACTTTTTTTTCTTGGCTCCGTGGACTGAGAGGTGAAGGGACACTCCCGTTGACTTGGGTAGATACTTCGGATGATGGCCAGCACCCCGGGGAATTCTGTTCCAATCATCCGGGTCCTCCCAAGTGCCTGGAGGAATGATGTTCTCTACTCAGTACTTTACGAGGTCGATCAATTTGAGGCTGGTCTGGAGTTACATCATCTTCCCGATAAGCCCGGCTGGGAGGCATCCCAGGTCTCCGGGCGACTGTCGGACCTTGGAACTCCTGGGATCAGAAATCGCAACCCAACCTGGTCCAATGAAACGACTGACCGGTTGCCGCGCTGGTTGTCCTGACTTTGTTGCCACATTACAGCCTCCGGCCAGCCTGGCTACCTACCCAAGCCAAAGGCCTGCTTTTCACTTTTTTCCTTCTGGGAGGGGGTCGTGTTGGCAAGGGGGGCAGAATCGAATTATCGCATATATTTTTTATCTCCAAGGCTGACTGATGATGATGATGATGATGGGACGGATGCCTAGTAGTCACGGATATGGTGGTAGCCCTTCCCGTCGAAGGAAGATTGACCGGGGGGTGGTCGGCTTGGTGTTTCAAATGCCTAAACCGATTCCGACCACTCTCCCCCAAGCACAAGCACTCAGATAGAGACATACATACAGACAGACAGCTAGAATAGATTTAATCGACCAGTCTCTGTACCAGAAATCCTGGATGATTACAGTTTGCTGGGCCCGGTTATTTAATCCATCATCTGATGACCGGAAATGCAAAACCCAATCATATTGCTCGGTTGTCTCTGCTGAACCCAACTGTCGAAACGTGTAAGCTGTCCGGCCGACGGAGTCGACGCGGCAAGATGACTCGATCGTCCGATACTAAAGGGCGCGCGCTATGGGGACGGTATGGAGGAGTCTGGCACTTAGGGACTAGTGCCTGCAAAGGGCCTAAGGGAAAAGGAACCCATGTTGTGCCGAGCACATACATACACCGATGACCCCCCCACGGTATATCGACTGGGATGCATCCGCGGTGTCAAGAAAAAAACTTCCCCCCCCCCACTGAGCGCTCTCGCAAAACCATCGCAATATCTCAATAAAATAACGGATCAGTGTGCGAGGAAGAATCACCCGAACCGTCATGAATAATGATACGGTGTACGGGGAATGTATGATCAAGTCTGCTTAAGCGTGAGTGGCCACATGTGGGTGGATCACTGGGGGGCTTTTTCCCTTTTTACTTTTCCTTTCTTTTTTTTTTTACCCTTCCCTTCTTTTTCGGGCCCAGAGTCCTCCGGGTCAATAATGTTGAAGAAGAATGGCACATTATTCGTCCGAGGTATCCGTCCGCTTCGACCCCCCTACGGATATGAGTGTGAAACCCCTCATAGCCTACGTACTTTGGTACAAGGATACGGAAAAAGTGTAGAATGGAACCCAGAACACTCTTGGCGGGAGGCTTAGTCCCTACCATTAGATGACTTCAAACCCATCGAAAATCATGGGATGGCAAGAAGCTCGCAAGTGGGATGTGAGGAGAGGGCCAACATGAGCCAACAATCCAACCCATCAAGGGGCGTGTCAATGCTACTCGGTAAACCAGACTCGTGTTGCGCAGGTCCGCATCTTAGCACCCTCCGTATGGAGTCGGAGGCTGCCTCGCCTTACCTTAGTCTTCCGTAGCCAAAAGGCAGTTTGATAATCGTCAGGTGACCCCAGGCAGCCAACCTGCACGAGACAGTAGGACAAGGACGAGAGGATTGATTATTCTGGCGGTAATTGCTGGAGTGATAGCCTCATATGGAAATCTATCCACCCGGAAGGGCAATCCACCCGAGCCGCCAGCCAAGATGGAGGTTTGAGTGAATAAATGAGTGAGTGTCAAGGTCAACTAGCGATCAATAATAAATGTCTGGCTCTGATAGCCGGGCTTGTTCTCCGGCCACCCTTGCTTACTCACGTACCCTCAGTCCTGCAGAGGGCGCGGGAAAAGAAGGAATAGCGTGGCAGCTGGATTTCCAACGTCTGTGCTCCAACTGGGTCGCAGGACTCACGGGGTGAACAGTGGACACTGCCAGGACACTGAGACTGAACACTGCAGTGTGATGCGAAGGGCGGCCACCATCATGGTCACTCCTGATTCCCAAGACGTACTATGTTTAACCTTCAGCCTCCGGCCTCCAGCCTCGGGTCCTTTCGTAACCTGTGAACGAGCCCGATCCGGGCGCTAGACACCATATGGCCAGTGCTACTTATACTATGGAAGATGCATGCCGCTATTGACTAGCACACGACCAACCTCCGTTGGGTAAGTCATCCCCCCGACTGGCGGATCAGCAGGGCTCCGATTAGTGGATGAGACGATCCAGGAACGTTTCCGCGCGGGAACAGAAAAATAAAGGTCCATTATTATTATGCTAATTCGGTGTTATTTGACCTGGCCCTTTCATCTTACTGCAGGGTGACTTGAGCCTATCAGGCTTCGTAGTATGCATGCAAGTACTGCCTATCTATAGCATGTCCTAACGCATTATGGAATTCCCAAGTAGGCTCCCACCAGCCTTAGGCTCCCCGACAAGGCTCCCCACAAATCTGGTGCCTGAGGCATATGGGCCATCACGATGCCGTTGCCCGAAACGAGCGCGTTGCACCCGCGTTCCTGCCAGAACAAAAACAGGCCTCGCGGGGATTCTCTGTTGGAAATTTCCCCTCCACCATCATCTGCATCATCATCATAGTACTACTGCTGGCTTCGTCTCAACCCTCGGGCAGCCAGAAACTTCAACACATCCCCATTCCGCCTCTGTGGGGGCATTTGTTCCTTTGAATTTGAAACTAGAGCTGTTGCCCCACTTGGTGATAGTCATCTAATGTTCTCTGGGGTGTGACCAGCTATCTCGTACACTCCATCGTTCATGGGAGCCCCACGATAGCTGTTATAGCTGTACAAAGGCCAAAATATTAACCAAGGCATGTCTGCACAACCTGGGCAACCACTTCAGACCTATGGCTTTCAGACCTCTGTCGATATTGCCCGCCAGCAGACGTACCATATAGCCCCATTGGCTGGAAGCAAGCGACCCCCGGACCCATCTGCAGGCGATGATCACAGGCTGGTGGGCGTAGGACATCCCTCGAATGCTCCCGGTGCGGTTGGTCGGCCGGTAGATTTTATCCGTCCTTCGTTGACGCTTCCTAAGGCGCGCCTGGTTGCCAGTGAGATCTATCCCGTTGCTGCGACGCTGCCCGAGCGTAATGGTCAATCGCCAAATGTGCTCCCTACCGACCAGGAATTGGCACATAATCCCTTTCTGTCCCTGAAACATCCTGCCTATGGCCTGCCGCCTGCGCTGGTATCGAACCTTGCCGAGGCTGGGCTCAACAGCATCTACCAGTGGCAGGCGTCATGCCTGCTAACTCCAGGTCTCCTCAAGGGCGACCGACACTTGGTCTACACGGCCCCCACGGGCGGAGGGAAGTCTCTGGTCGCCGATGTCCTCATGCTCAAGCGTATCATTGAGAACCCCGGACGCAAGGCCATTCTCGTCCTTCCTTATGTTGCATTGGTACAGGAGAAGCTCAAGTGGCTCAGACGCATCGTGCAGGATGTCGAGAAAAACATTCACAGCGCTGAGGATGAAGCAGTCAACGAAAAACCGTTCCACCACCGTTGGAACAAACTACAGCGATCGATTCGTGTCACCGGATACTTTGGTGGAAGCAGGACTGCTGCGTCTTGGGCAGACACGGACATAGCTGTCTGCACGATTGAGAAGGTGCGTTGCTTCATTGATTGGGTCATGAATCTGCTCTGAAAGTTCTCATCTAGGCAAATTCGTTGATGAACTCCGCCATCGAAGAATGCAGCATTGGGGACTTGGGAGTAGTCGTTTTGGATGAGTTACACATGCTTGACGATGAACATCGAGGGTATCTGTTGGAACTAATGGTCACCAAATTGCTTCTCCTGCGGCAGGATATTCAAATTATTGGCATGAGCGCTACATTATCGGTATGACTGTAGGCCCGATTACAGACCTGGGTATCGTCAATCTGACGGAATTCAGAATACAGAGATGCTTGCTGAGTGGATGAATGCGGTCTACTTTGTCTCGACCTACCGGCCAGTTCCAATTGACGATTATCTCGTTTATGAGAACGCAATATACCCTGCGGCAACCTCGAGGCAGCTGTTCCAGACTATCTCTAGGCTGAAGTCGATGACAAACACTTCTTTGATGGATAAGATGCCTCCCCATCGGATCATTCGTCCTTCAACCTTTCGGGAACTTTCAAACCACACAACGAATGCGACGGTGGCTCTGGCCATCGACACAGCTGCCGCTGGATATGGTGCCTTGGTGTTCTGTGGCAGCCGACAGATGTGCCAGCTTCAAGCAGCCGTGATAAGCGAAGCAATGCCGGCTCCTTCAGGAAATACAGACGACCTGAGCAAACGATTGGATTTACTCGCCGAGCTACGAAGCCTGCCTAGCGGCTTGGACCCGGTCTTGGAAAACACGCTCGTAAGAGGCGTGGGGTTCCATCGTAAGTAGTCATCGCATTTTCTTGATGCACACGCTGAGCCGTGAGTTTAGATGCAGGGATGACCACAGAAGAACGAGAATTGATCGCGCAGGCTTACGACCAAGGGGTATTGAAGGTACTCATAGCCACATGCAGTCTGGCGGCTGGAGTCAACCTCCCCGCACGAAGGGTGATTATAAACGGAACACGTATGGGCCGAGATCTTGTAGGACCGGCAATGCTGTAAGGTGCCTCAACGATATGTGGAGTGCTACGAGCTAAATCCGTGAAGGCGACAGATGTGTGGGCGAGCTGGTCGCAAAGGAAAAGATGAGGTGGGTGAAACATACCTGATATGCGGAAACAGCGACCTGCAAGCTGTCTGCGACCTCCTAGAAGCCGATATGCCCGCCATTGAAAGTTGTCTGGCCCCTGAAAAAAGGGGCCTCAAGAGGTGAGCCTCCGCTAAGCTCTGCAGGACGACCAAATACTCATATGCCACCAGAGCCCTCTTGGAGGCTATTGCGACCGGGCTCGTCTCCGGTTATGATGCGATCAAGGAATACGTCCGATGTACCCTTCTTTACCTGACGGTAGATAAAAGACTAGCCTACAGCATCATGGGCTCTGCACTTCAAGAATTGATCACCGAGGGGCTCCTACGCATCAATGATGACGAGTCATACTCGCCGACACAACTCGGACAAGCGGTGGTGGCTTCCGCGTTTGCGCCCGAAGATGGTCTCTTTGTCCACGAAGAGTTGAAACGAGCGTTGCAGGCCTTCGTCATGGATGGTGATATGCACATATTTTACATGTTTACTCCCCTTCAGGCAGCCACCACCACCCCAATCGACTGGCTCATTTTTCGCGATCAATTGGATAATCTCGATGAAAGTGGGTTGCGTGCCTTGCAGTTTGTTGGTGTCCAGCCCGGCTTTGTAAATTCGATGTATGCGGGACTCCTGACTCTACCTTCTATCAGACGTTAAGGCACTGATGGATTTGCAGGGCACAAAGTGGCGCGTCGCTTAAAGAGAACAACCCCGAACAGGTGAAGCAGGCTAGAATCTACCGCAGAGCCTATACGGCGTTTCAGCTTCGGGATTTGAGTAATGAAGTGCCACTGTCAACAGTTGCCAGTCGCTACCGGATCCCGCGAGGAGCCGTGCAGACCCTGGCACAACAATGTCATGGCTTCGCTGCTGGGATTGTGAAATTCTGCCAACGAATGAACTGGGGCATGCTGGCAGCCGTTCTAGATCATATGCGAGATCGACTGGAGGCCGGGGCTCGCGCCGATCTCCTGGACATGGCACAGGTGACCTATGTCAAAGGATGGACTGCCAGGTTACTCCGAGAAAACGGATTCCGCAACCTAAGAGCATTGGCGGAGGCCGATGCGAAGGACCTTGTGCCTGCCCTCAAGATGGTGTGACCAACTTTGAATGCCTTGCGCGATCGCACTATACTAACCGGAATGTCAGGTAAACCCGCGCAAGGCTCAGAAGAGCCAACTGCATCCCACGGAAGCCGAACGATATGCCCAAAAGCTGCTCGCCAAGGCAGAGGTTATTGTTGCATCGGCAAACAAAATCTGGGGTACGTATGGCTGAGCTGCTTTTGAGGTTCAAGTCTGGCATTACTGACTCAAATTAATCAATTCGCAACAGAACGCGAGATGCAGATCGAATTGGACGAGTGAGGAATTTTGGAATGCTTTACGAGCTACTCTTGGGCTTTTGACACGAGATGCTCGACTTTTGGACTACGAGACCTCTTAGGATGGATAGACTTAAAAGTTTCCCGCTGGTTGCTCACAAGGCAACCTCGCATGGACCCGTTTCACAATTCTCACGATTTTCACAGCACCTCAATTAGATAGGCAAGTACAACAGCTATATACCTATACGCCATTCAGTGCACTCTGTGCCGCGATTGGCTCACCCTGGTCGACAAAATCCAGGAGAAGGAAGTTTGGCAACCGGCCATACATGGACTCGCACAGGTCGGACTGGGCTCCAATGCTGCCAGATCCTGACACGGCGTTGGTCTCGGGCGCACGCTCCCGATCAGGGATCAGAATGCCCAAGATGTCGACATCCAAGAAGTGGTTGACAATGTACATGCGCCCGGTGGCTGACGCCCCGGCGGGCCGATCGATGCTGCAGTTGGAGAAGGTCGCATCCGTCACATCATAGGGCGTCTCGAAGAAATATGCAAACTCATCGAGGATGTACGGGACGGTCGACGCATCGGCGCCATAGTCTGGAACGTTAGTCAAATAATGTTCCCCAATATGCACTTGTATGGTTCCTGCTTACCTAGGAAAGCCACCAACCGCGTGCCATTCCCGATCAACTCCCGTAGGGTTGGCCACGCATCTATGGCCAGGGTGCTCGGAGACGAACTTGGGACAAAGGCATAATCTTTGAGTCCGGCGCTGGTGAAAACATCGCCGAACTGTGCCACCGGAAGACTGTCATCATTTGTGAGGAGGAGGGTCACCACCTCGTCTGGGTTACTGTCCAGCCAGGTCTTGACTGTGGCCAAGTAGGATTCCAGGGTGCCCGCATCCTCAAGCAAGCACGATGTATGACAGAGAAGAATGGTGTCATCCACCAAGGACTTGTGGGTTTGGCCCTGTAGGAACCGGACTCCAAGGTCCAGCTGCCCGGTGACATTGAGATTCTGGTTATCGGAAAGGAGCAGGCCGACGAAAGGACTGTCGTGGGCGCCAACTTGGGTGACGTTGGAGTACTTGCGGTCGCAGTAGGCAGACTGGCCGTTGCAGGCAGACTGCGCAATGGCTGGCATGATGGATGCCATGCCTAGCACTAGGCCAGTGAGGATGGATGAGGAAAGCATCTTCATGCGCTAATGTTCCTGGTCCCATACACAGTTGCCGGGGTTTGGGTAGGGGGGGACACCGTAATGGGTCGAGAGGAAGCCGATGAGGAATGCCCCGGCTCTATTTATATCCCAAGCCCTTGTGGCACGATGTCTAGCCCGGATCCCAGCTTCTGCCAAACTGACCGCACCAACCATTGATGATCAAATCAGCATCGTCCTGCCGAAGCCCTCTCGAAGCTCGTGACCAACACGGGTGATGATGACGGGGAGTGTGATGGCTCCAGCTGGGACTCCAACAGCCGAACAGAGCAATGTGACGAGGATGATAGGACCGGCGGGAGAGCGTCAATGCCAATGCTACTCTACAAGTAGAAGAAAAGGCCCTAGCACTCTGGGTGCAGAACTAGTGGACGGTGCCCGCGCCCACTGCAATCCAATCAAGCCGAGGTCTGAGAAGGAGAAGAAGCGTGGTTGGCTCGGAGCTCGGCGGTTGAATAGATTGGTCGATCCTTAGCCTGGCTCTCACGGGCACTAGACGCTTGATTAAGATTGGGGGCAGTCACTGACTGCAGATGGGACGGGGAGGTGGAATCACATCGGGAGATGGACGGCTGCCTCTATGCGGATTGAGCATTGATGGGGGAAGGGTGTGTGGGAGGGACTGTCACATGGGATCCGTCACCATGCAGGTCAGAAGCTTGACGGCGAGGCATCGTGGCGGTAGGACGTAGGTAGCCTGTAGTAAGTAAGGGGCAGTTGGGGAAGGGGACCAGCCCCATGATTTCGATTGTTAGGATTCTTTTTTGGGGAAGCGTTTCATGTTCGGGGGTTGGGGGCTGGGGAAGATGCCTGAGGCATGCACAGAGGGGCTCGTCAAGCCTCCACAGCCATCGATGCTGAGTTGCTTACATAGTCAGGATGTGGCTAACCATGCGTCTATCCCAGCAATCCTGATTGTTGTTGGGCGGAGCATTCTTTGGGACCGACAATCATTGACGGCTCCTCCGATGAGGCCGGTGGATTGGACCTCTCTTTCGGAACCGTCCACGTGGAATGGAATCAGTCATGTGTAGGGTTCGCATCGCTGCCGGTCGCTTGGCCAGGTACCACGAAGCAGGGTTCGATCTTTGCTCCGTAGAGTGTACTCTGTGGATACTCCGTACATGGTGTAGACATGGTGTAGATCGATAACGGCCTGGTCGATATACAACCGCCCTCAGGCATCCATCCATGGGTGGCCCCATCCGGATTGGGTCTAGCAGCCATACTCGGTGGTTCTGGTACGGTACCATACTCGCCGGTGGGTATCTCCGGTATCTCTCTGCTGTTGGCTGGTCTCAGTCTCTCTCTCGTGTCTGTCTTGTCTCTCTGCCTATCCATCGCTCCTCCAGCTCATCAGTCTTCTCTACCCCCAGGTCTCCTTCCTATCCGGTCCGCGCCCTGGCCATCCGCCCCGGCAGCTTGTGCTTCTTCTTCTCACCGTGTTCGTCGACCTGCGCCAGTGTTGCCATCGCCCTGGGCCTCACATCCAGCCCCCCGTTGATCCCGGCCAGCCTCCACTTTTATTGCCCGTTCGAGCTTCGTGACATCCGGTGGTGAGACAGCCAGCCTCGTCATACCGCTCCAGCTCAACCCCCCGTGACCATTGCTATCTGAGACGACGGTTGGAGCGATGGTCATTCGAACATCCTGCCGATGAGCTCCATGATCGAGACCAGTAATGACTGGGTACGAGAGGATGAGCTCGACTTGGGCCAGGACGACGACGACCACTCCCCGCCCACCCGCAACGGCATCTCCGACCATGTCAACCCCCAGGAGCTGCCGCGCCATGGCTCAATGGCTTACTTCGAGGAGGAACTCCCCGATCTAGCTAGCGAAAATAATGCCTCGGGGAAGCCAATCCCGCCTGTTGATGCCGATACGACCGATCTCCCCTCGTCGCCGCGACTGGGACAGCCCGGTGCTCCCGGTAGCGTCGATGAGACGCTTTCGACGCCGGATGATACTCCTTCTTTGCATGTTGGTTGCGACCGTGTTTGTTGCCCCCCAACCCCCCCCGCTGATGAGAATAGGGCTCTCTTCTGTCGTCGCGAAGCAGCAGCGCGTTGGCCCTCCGGGGCTCTCCGCATCTCAGCCTCAGTCCCAGTCCCTCTCATCGCCCCTTCGACCGTCGCTTTCAGTCCAGACTATCCTCCGCGTCGCCTGTTAGTTTCCGACCCTCGTCGCCGTTTCTAGTCCAGCTTCACTCCCGAAAATCCTCCCTTACTAGTCACCTATCGCCGGGTACCGTGGATTCGGGCGCGGACACCCCTCTGGGCCCCTGGGATGTTGTGCAATGGACCAGGCTGAGGAAGATCAATGGGCAAGCGTTCTCGGAAGTTGGGAAACGGAACTTTGGATATCCCACCTGTATGGTCGTCTCGACGTCTATCGTGGTGGGCACGTCCAAGGGCATTGTTCTGGTGTTTGACTATCAGCAGAACCTGAAGACCATCATTGGACTGGGGACAAAGGGTAAGTCTGAGCTTCAGCGGGCCTTAGGTGTTTAGGCTGACATGAGCAATGTAGCTGTTGAATGCGGCGCGATCGCATCTCTAGCGCTTTCGGCGGATCATTCAACGGTTGCCGGGGGCCACACTTCGGGCGACATATTTACATGGGAGATATCACGGTCAGCACGACCGTTCCTTCATATTCCCCCGATACCCGCCAACCAGGTCGATGCTCGAACTTCCGATGGTCATATTTCGGGTGCGCCGGTCATCCATGTGGGCTTCCTGGGTACACGACGCACGGCGCTTGTTTCTGCGGATAAGCGAGGAATGGCCTTCTCGCACCTGGCTACCCGGGGCATGGGCGCAATGGGACGGACGGTGAAGACCACCCGGATTTTGGGTCGCTATCCTCAGGTCTATGCGGAAGGAAGCCGGCCGCGAAAACCTAGTTCAATCCTGGCCTTTTCGCCGCTTCCACTCGGCAATGTTGAGCAGCCCACCGACTCTCTGGGTCTGGTGGCTATGCTAACTCCCTATCTTCTGGTCATTGTCTCGACTACGCCTATCGCGCAAACACAGCACAAATCGCCCCGCCCGAAAGAAGTTACCGCTCATGGCGCCATGACAGGCGCTCTGGCCTGGTTCCCGGCCATCCGGCTCAAGGGCAAAGATTCCGAGATCTCCAAGACGAAGCTTGTATACTGTTGGTCCAACGTGCTGACGGTGATGGACGTCTCGGAGGTGGAAACCGATGAGGCGCCAAGCCGAGATCGCCCTCCAAGCCTCGACTTCAAGCCCCGGAGCAGATGGAAGGCCGATGAAGCGATCGTTGCTGTGCAGTGGCTGAGTCGCTCCGTGCTGGCGGTGCTGACAATCACACAGCAATTGCTTATAGTGGAGGATTATTCCATGCGCGTCACGGAAGCGGTGGACCTCCTCAACCGGCACATCTACCACGTGGATCTGTTCTCCGCTCAGTTGCATAGCTTAGTGGAGCAGTTCAACGAAGATGATGCTTCGATGCACGGTGTGGTGGCCGATGCCTTTTACATGAGCTTCCGCTCCTACAAAGGGCGCCTCTTTCTCTTAGGCTTCAACGAAATGTTAATTGGAGGTCTGTCAAACTGGGCGGATCGATTGCTGGCCCTCATGGAAGCCGGTGACTTCATCGGTGCGATTCAGCTGGCGAGCTCGTATTACCAAGGTAGTGCAGAGAAGCTGACCATCGGCCTTCCGGAAGAGGATGCGTTGCGGCAGCCGCTGGTTCGGGACAAGCTCCTGGAAATGATCTCAGCGTCCCTGAAGTATGCCTTTGGGCGCAATGCGGAAGCCAACAGCGGCCGGCTGGGGAACGGACAGCTTGAGAAGCTAGCCGAGGTGTCCATCTCGGCCTGCGTCTGCATGTCCGAGGAGGACTTCCTCTGGGACGAGGTGTTCAACTGGTACGAGGAAAGTGGTTCCCCGGGGATCTTCCTGGATGCGCTCGAACCGTATATCGTGGAGGGAACCGTCCGGTCCCTCCCTCCGACGGCGGTCAAAGCACTCATCAACCACTTTGCGACGAACCACAGTGCCAGCCGACTGGAAGAGATCATCTGTCTGCTGGACACCGCCACGATGGACATTGACCAAACGACTACGTTGTGTAAGCACCACAACTTGTACGACGCATTCATCTACGTTTGGAACCGCTGCCTGGGCGACTACGTGGGCCCATTGCAGGAGCTCTTGCAGCTCATTCCCACCCCCGAGGCGCTCGTCAACGGGGAGTCGGTGGAGGGGCTCAAGCGGTACACCAATGCGATGAAGATGTTCCCCTATCTCTCCTTCACCCTCACCGGCCGGATCTATCCGACGGGGGTTGACATGGATGACACCGAGGCGGCCCGCGCCAAGGCGACGCTGTATGATTATTTGTTTTCCGGAAAGCCCTCCGGCATCAAGCCCGGGGCGCAATCGCAACCCGGCGGGTCGTTCCCCGAACTCCAGGCTATGCTGCGATTCGACCCGTCGAGCTTTATGAGCATGATGAATGAGGCGTTCGAGGACAGTTTTCTGAACGAGCAGGACCTCGACGAGACCCCGTTCCGGGGGGTGTCCATCAATCGACAATATTTGATTAGCATTCTGTTACAGGTCATGACCCAGTCCTTCGATGCATCCGATACGATATACCTAGACATGTTCCTTGCACGCAACCTTCCCAAATACCCTCAATATATTCTTCTTTCTGGCAGCACTCTGCACCAGGTCTTGGAGCGGCTGTGCCGATACCCTAGCCTGGACATGGCGGACGACTGCGAGCTGAGCGCGGAATACCTGCTATCCTTCTACCATCCCCCCAACGTCCAGGCCATGATCCCGCTCTACAAGGAAGCGCGCTTTTTCCGCATCTTGAAGTCCACCTATCGTTCTGAAAAGCAGTATCCGGAGCTGATATTGACGTACCTCGAAGACCCGAATGAGCAGGATGCCATCTTCACATGCCTACAAGACTGCCTTCGTCCGGGCTCGGACCTGGGTAAGAAGCAGCGGCGTGATGTCGTCGACGTGATCAAAGAGCATGCTGGCCAGCTGGCCGCGATCGATGTAGAGAAGGCCGGCCAGACGATGCACGGGTTCGCTCCGGAGACCCACGAGACCTTCCTCAAGGTGTTGCAAGAAGACCCCTACCGGCAGTATCAGTACTTGGCCGTGGTGGTTGGTGTCTCCGTCCAGTCCGTGGCGGACGGCCGCCAGGCCAAGCCCATCGAGAACTGGATGGTCGAACGGTACGTGCAGCTGCTCTGCAAATATAACCCCTCCCGCGTGGCCGACTTTGTCGATGATCTACGAGTCGGGGACGTTCGGTTGGAGGAGCTCCTGCCCTCGATGGAGGAGAGTGGAGTCGTGGACGCCGCTGTGATCCTGCTGGCTCGACAAGGTCAAGTCCGGGGCGCGATGGACCGGCTCATTGCCCATCTGGGGACCCTCGGATCGGGCCTGGTGGGCATCCTGCAAAACATGCACGACAGCCCGGACTCGGCCAGTACGACGGAGGCCATTGACCACCTCGTCGAGTCCCTGGACAAGTATACCCGGGTGGGAACCTGGCTTTGCCAGGGCCAGAGCAAGACGGCCAAGAACTCACGCGCCGTGGACCGGAATGGCACCAGCAAGGGTGCTCTTGAGCAACCTCTCTCGTTCGACGAAAGCCTGTGGCTCGACTTGATCGAGGCCGTCGTGCGGACGGCCAGCAGCGTGTTTGGGCTGGTGCAGAAAGGGCCTGCTGAGATCCCGGTGACCCCGGGGACGGGCCAGTTGGTGTCGGCCTTCCGCGCTCTGGTGCAGCAGGTGTTCACGTCGTTGCTCGCCAGCACGGTGCGGGTGGGGGGATCGTCGAGCAGCGAGCGGAGTGACGTCGGTTTCCTGCGGATTCTGCGCGCATTCCTCACGCGAGCAGCTAGCTGGTCGCCGTCGCTCCTGGAACTGCGGGCGGTGCTGGGGTCGATCTTCTCGGCGTACACGTACGAGAAGTCGCTGCTGGCGCTGGCCAACGGCATGCTGGACCGGGATCTGTTTGTGCATGTGGACGAGGTGACGCGGCTACGGCAGCGGGGATGGCGACCACGGGGGCAGCTGTGCGAGATCTGCCGGCAGCGCATCTGGGGCCCTGGGGTTGGCCCCCAGTTCTGGCAGTTGTGGGAGCAGAAGCAGGCGGAGAGCCACGAGCAGCGTCTGCAACGGCGAGTGCAGGAGCAAAATGACCCGGCGACGGCGCGGGGGAAGGGCAAGGCAGCCGATGCAGGTCAGGCGCGCGCTCTGCTGGATGGGCATGCGGCGCCGGGCGATGGGGTGGTTGCGAATGGGGAGGGGGCGGCCGGGCCTGGCGGACCGGTCGTGGTGTTCTCCTGTCGCCATCTCTACCATCGGCGGTGTCTCCTGGAAGTGGACTCGTCGCGTGCGGGCGGACGTCCGGGGCATCAGCCGCCCCAGCACTTCCCGGGACGAGGAGGATCGGAGTGGGAGGAGTTGATGTGCCCTATCTGTCCTGTACATAATGAGCCGGCGCTGGCAGCGTGATGACCTGATTGTTTCTAATAGCATTACTCAATTCTCTTTCTCATGACGATCGGCTGACCGCCGGGGCAATCTCCCGACACCTGTCAGACAGTCTCAGGGGGGGAGATGAGGGAGGTCGTAAATTAGACATGAAGAGAGCAACATTCCTGGCCTGCAAGCGGCGGGGTCAGTCAGCTGCCGAAAAGCTGACGGGCGCTTGCCTCCGGGTCGTGATTGGGCGGCTGCGTCGCCGCGTGGTCTGCCCTAATTGTCCTAATGCGGGCAGCCCGATCCTTCCAATCTGGCCAATTCTGACTAGAATTACCAGGAAGAGCAGGAGCGGGAGTATCGTTTAGACGCCCGCTGGCCACTGGCCAACATAATCCATTGTCCCCCGCCTGGTCCCCCCCCCCCAGGCACCCATGGAATGAGCCCGATCCCTCCGATCGTGCCTGTCACTAGCGGATATCCTACGCTGCCCGTTTCCGTGGCCTGCACGCAACTCGGCAATAACGGCCTCACATCCGCATGGATGGCCATCCACGGCGTCCGACTGGTCTCGCGCTCAGGTCCGGTGGGCTCATCATGGTGGGCGCCACCTTCACTAGTGCTAAGCTTGACCGACCCCCTGTCTGTGTCTGTGCCGTCTCTGCAGCCTGGCATCTCCTCCCGTACGCGCCTATATAAACCTACCTGTTCACGGCCATGGCTCGACGAATTCAGACACCAGTCGTCGTCCATCAACATTCCTTTACTCAACGTCGTACGCCGCACGGCGCAACTGTCTCCTCCGTTCCTTTGAGTCTCGCGCCCGAGGCTAGTTCTACTACTACGTTTGTCCACTCCTTCACGGATTCGTTGCGGAGGTATAAGTCTAGCTGGTCTACGCCTCCATCGTTCCTTTCACAATTACAAGAATCATCAGCACCATGCGCACTACCGCGACTCTCCTTTCGGCCGTCGGCCTCACGGCGCAGCTCAGTACTGCTGCCTACACCTTGCAGGATGACTACTCACTCTCTTCATTCTTCGATCGCTTCACATTCTACACCGGCACCGACCCCACTGCCGGCTTCGTCGACTATGTCGATGAGACGACCGCGGAGGCCAACGGTCTGGTCAATACCTCCAGCAGCTCCGTGTACATGGGCGTGGACCATACCAATGTGGCCAGCAGCAGTGGCCGCCAAAGTGTGCGCATTGCCAGTGACACCACCTATACCCATGGCCTCTTCATTCTCGACCTTGCCCATATGCCTGGTGGCATTTGTGGCACCTGGCCTGCCTTGTAAGCCCTTCCTCGTTTTTTTTTTTTTTGAGTCACAGTCTAACATGACATTGAATCCAGCTGGCTCCTCGGCTCCGACTGGCCGAACAATGGCGAAATCGACATCATCGAGGGCGTCAACCAGCAAACCACCAACGACATGACCCTCCACACCAGCGACGGCTGCACCATCAACAACTCGGGTTTCACCGGCACCCTGACCACCGACAACTGCTATGTGGACGCTGCCGGCCAATCCAGCAACGCGGGCTGCGGCATCACCGACCCGTCGACCGAGTCCTACGGCACCGGCTTCAACGCCAATGGCGGCGGTGTCTTTGCCACCGAATGGACCTCCTCCGCCATCAGCATCTACTTCTTCCCCCGGGGCAGCATTCCCTCCGATATCGCGACTGGCAGTCCTGATCCGTCCACCTGGGGAACCCCGGTCGCTTCCTTCGCCGGTAGCTGTGACATTGATGAGCATTTTACCGGAATGCAAATTGTACGCCCCATCGCCTCCTCCATTGCCCCAATACGTCTCTCCAAGCACAATGCTAACAATGATCATATAGATCTTCGACACCACCTTCTGCGGCGACTGGGCCGGCAACGTCTGGAGCAGCGGTAGCTGCGCCTCCGCCGCCAGCACCTGCAGCGATTACGTCGCCAACAACCCTTCCGCGTTCACGGACGCGTACTGGACCGTCAACTCCCTCCAGGTCTACCAGGAGGATAGCTCCTCGACGACGGAGTCTGCCGCTGCTGCTGCTAGTTCTGCGGCTTCAAACATCACTATCTCCTCCCACAAGGGCCACCACGTTCCTAGCCCGTCGTTTGTGCGGAGGGCGAGAAGGGAGCTCCGGGAGCGGGGAATGGGGCTGCATGCGTGAGTGATGTTGGGTTGATGGGGTTGCTTAGAGAGATGAGTGTATAGGTGACACTGCATATTGAATATTTGGTACATGTCTGGTTGGGTTGTGTATATACCGGGGGTATATATGTCTCTCGTTTGGTACTTTGATTTGATTCCAGTTTTTGGGTGGGCTGACTGGGTGAATATGGAGGAAGGAGGAATACCGTCAGGTATTGATAGGTAAGGTATCGGTCGTTATTATACCCATCGCTCGTTTGAGGAAGCAGAGCTAGAAGAAGAATTACAGTTGGTTGTTTGTTTTTTTGTTGAACCTGAGAAACTCGTGTATCTTTCACCCCAGATTTCAGGTATCAGGTATCATTGTTCAAGCATGTGTGAGTAGGTAAGTTATATCTTGTATCAATGGGAATGAATTCTTCGAGCCCAAATAAATGCGAAGAATGAATCCAATGAAATTTACAATTCATTCAAAGAAAAAAGAGGAAGAAAGAGAGAGAGAGAGAGAGAGAGAGAAGTAGAAGATAGAAAGAACCAAATAGAGACAGGATTAGATATAATATCCCAATGGCAAATTGATTTCATCGAGATTCATACTACTGCGCGGAACTTGCTCACCCGAGCCTAGGTTGGGACGTCCGGATTTCTTCCATGCTAGCATTGTCCCATTGTCTATCGCTCTACAGCACTGTGATACATCAGATGCCCGTCCAATTGGATAGGCAGGAACAGCCATCGGAAGGTAAGACAAGGGGGTCCAGATCACCTGTCACCGCCCCGCCCCGCCCCCTTCCCTCCTATGGAGCACATCCCCCTCCTGCTACCCTTCCGGGTCATTACTGGCCTGGAATAGAATAGAATGAAACCATGAATTTCAACGACATCACTCTCGCCCAACATGAAGCCCTCAAAAATGAATGGATCGCATTATGCGCAACCTCCTCCCAAGGCATCTGCGACTTAGCCAGCAGGTATCGAGGGCGCGACGATTGTTTACTCCGCTCCATGCACTGTGGGTCCTTCAACTTCAGCTTCCGCCTTCATTGGGATGACGGTGAGCCAGACTGGCTGATCCGGTTTCCCTTATCAGGAAAGTCCATGTTCATGGATGAGAAGGTCCGAAATGAAGCGGTTTTGATGAAGTACATCGCGGAGAAGACGCGGATCCCGGTCCCGCGGGTCATTGGCTACGGAACCGCAGAGGAGAATCCGACCGGACTAGGCCCGTATCTGATCATGACCTGGGTGGAAGGGAAGAAGATGTCGGATGTCCTCCGCATGGGTGGTGATATACCGGAAAAAGAGGATGCCCTGAACCCGGATATTGACCCGCAAATGCTGAAGATCCTGTATGGAGAAATGGCTGAGATCTTGCTCGAGCTCTGGAGTCTGGACTTCGATTCGATCGGAAGTGTCTGCGAGGAGCAGCAGCAGCAGCAGCAATCAAGAGTTGTGATCGGTAGCAGGCCGTTGACTCTGGAGAGCAACGAATTGATCAGGACCTGCGGCCTGGAAGATTGTACCCCCCAGAGAATCTTCCGTAGCTCCGTGGAGTATATACATTCCCTCTTGGCGTTGCAAGACACTCACCTCCAGAGCCAGCGGAATAGTGTCTATGATACGACGGACTGTCGCGAGAAATACGCCTGTCGCAGCTCGATGAAGGCTGTCGCTCTCCAGTTTGTTTCGGCTGCAGATAACTATGGCCCCTTCAAGCTCTTTGGCGACGATCTGTGTCCTGGAAATGTGCTGGTCGATGATTCCCTCCATGTGACCGGGGTCATTGACTGGGAGTTCTGCTATAGCGCGCCGGCTGACTTCGCAGGCAGTATCCCGTGGTGGCTGCTTCTAGAACGACCGCAGAAGATACTACATCGCCAAGGTCCCGACGCCTTTTTCCAAGCGTTCTTGCCCAGGGCCGAGTCTTTTTTAGAAACCTTGCAGCTCAAAGAGAAGGTCAAGGGACTCGACCTCGCTCCCGATCGGCTGTCAGTGCGGATGAGACGGTCTATCGAGACGAAAAGTGCGTGGTTCTATCTGGCTTGCCGAGCAGTGTCGTCCGTCGACCTCTTGTACTGGGATCTGCTAGATGAGTATTGTTGGGGTGAGGGACCCTCAGTCACCGACCGAGTACGTGCCTTGACTACAAACAACGGACTTCACAAGCATCGTGAGGATTTTGTCCGGTTGAAGATTGCACAACTGCAGGAGTATTGTAAAGAGCTGGGAGAAGAGACAGACGTAATCTATGAAGAAGAAGATCGAAACTGCCCTGCTGATGTGACGACAGCACCGGGAACATCCAATAAGAGTTCCCACGTGTTCACTGCACTTGAAGGGAAGAGTGGGAAGAACTTGGTCGCTGCGGCCGCTGTGGCCTGCGTGTTTGTTGTTGGCCTGACGTGGAGACGGTTTCGCTCATGAATACAACGCAAGTAATCAGTGGATATTCCACGTATTTACCGACTACTAGAGACAGGGGGGATAAAGGGAGAAGTAGAGATGTCACCTACCTAATACCTAGCAAACCCAAAAGGAAAGGAGAGAGAAATGTAACAGTATTCGAAACCAAGCCAGTGTATTTCCTACAACTACTCTCACTCATCATCAAACTCGGCATAAAGCCACGGATCCTGAAGCAAGTCCTTTGCGGTGCTTCGTTCTTCGGGGAGCCATTTGATCATTCTCTGTACGAAATCAATGAACATCCGCTTATCGTCATTGCGTAAATTGCATATGGTAACGCGTGAGGAACCAACTGGCCAAGATCCCGAGCGAGCCAGACCGTCGAGCTACTGCCGTAACCGAGTTTGGTTGCGAGTTGATACCGGTTATTCAGCACTTCCCCTAGGTGTGCGGGATAGAACCGTGCAGGGTCATAGTATGGCGTCGTTCACCGGAAGTTTGGGAGCGACTGCTGTGGACAATGGCCAAGGGCGATGCTTGAGGGCCCTGAGTGGGAGTATAAGTCGAGATCGGGAAGCTGCCATCTGGTATTCACAGGATGAGCATCAGGAAGAGACAGGAAGGAGTGCGGCATGGGATGCAGACGGTGATCACGTGCCCCCATCCGAACGATCCAGCATGCCTTTCTACTGATTCAAGGGCTCTGGGAGACTTGAGACGAAGTTTGTATTCTCATCAATGCAGGACAGGGTAGGACAGTTCCATCTTTGTTGATACTTTGAGGGTTGAATATTAAAGGAAGGTCAGGTCTTGATTGGATTACGTGACAGGCGTAAACGGCATATTTCATTATACATCTGTGGGTAGGACTAGCTCACACTGAACTATAGTCGATACCCCAGCACATCTCGCTGGTCATCGGTTAATCGTCCCCATTCAAGCAGTAATCGGAAAAAGTAGATCTCCATGTCTTCCTTGCGGAGGGCCTGCTGGGCCCATTTGCGCCCCTCCTCCGCGATCCATGTGCCTTCAATGTCGTGCGGGGGGATGCTGACTGTTCGGGGGATTCCATCTACGGTGAGGGTGGTGTCTACGCCCGCGAAATATGCTAGTGTGCTCCAGAGACCGTGGAGTCGGAGGTCGATCGGCACAAAGTGCAGCCATGGGGTGATGCGCGAGTCAAACCACTGTCGGAACAGGCCCGTCTTGAACGGAAGACTGTGGCTTTGCATGAAGGGTAGGAATCGACCGCTAAAGCCTGCGCCGTCGGAGTCGAAGAGGTATCGGTGTTGCCAGTGGGATTGGAAGTCGACCCGGGATGCCGGGCTGAGTTCTTCGCGCTGGTTGTCGCAGTCCGGTTGGCGGCAGCGGACAATCGGGTCGATGACATTGACGGCCGTGTCGAGGTGCAGAATGTCGGACGGGGCGCGGCCGTCGAGGATTTCGTAGTGGTAGGTGTCGGTCTCGTTCGTCGGAAGGAAAACTGAGACCTTGTTCAAGGTGTTGTTGTTCACGAGGTGGGCGAGACGCTGGCGCGGCATGCCTCTCCATTCGCCGTGCTGGCTGGTTCCCTCAGAGGTGCTACCGATCCAGAAGAGGGTGTTGGCCTTCTCGGTATAGTTTGTGTCCGGGTTTTCGGGCGAGGGCTTGTATTCGATCTTGTCGACGTAATTCCACGGGCTAGGAAAGATGATGTCGTTGAAGCCCGCAATTATACTCTGACTGAAGACGGGGGTCAAGTCTTGCGTGACTTTGAACGAGGCAGGGGAGAGGAAGAACCCGTGCAGTGACGCGAGGTCTGGCTGGTGGCAGATGTCGGTGGCAGCAGCCCAGTCGGACGGAAAACCTCCCAAGGAGTGAGGGCGAACGCAGCTGAGGCATACATGTCGACGGTCCCAGATGCGCTGGGAGCGGGCTTTCGAGGATCGCGGACAGGTGGAGCCCACATAGCGATCAAATATGTGTTTGAAGGAGTTGTCGACAAAGGGTGTCTCCTTTGTCTGATCGGCGGGCTCGATCGGACCCCATTGGTCACCGCGGTCAGTCGACCACTCGGTCTGGATACTGTCCTCAGGGGGTAAGCCGGAAGACTTCGCTTGGTGGCGCAGGGCCGATATCTTCTCCCAGGGAACCGCAACCCGAGGCTCATCGTTCAGATTGAAAGCGAGGTCCATGTCGGGAAGGTGTTCGGAGAATTTCTCGATCATTTTGGCGGCACTAATCACCATCCACGCATGGGTTGGCTTGATGCCCTCCTGGACTCGAGCTTTGCCGTTGCGAATACTGATCGCACCGATCTCGTTGTAAGGGTTCGTGGCCAGCTGCTGCGTTGACTCCCGGATCTGCGCCGGTGGCACGGCACGGAAGGGCAGGAGGTCCGTGTAGATTTGGTCGAACTCGTCGATGACCAAGGAAGATCGGCTGACAGCATATTCGTACCATTTATCAAAGTTCCTGATTCGAGTCAGCCCCGGCTAGATGTATGATATTGATGACGCAACGCACGGCGGTGGATGTTGGTTATATTGCGCTCGGTAATGCCTGACAGCATCGACAAGGCCCTGGCTACTGTTGGCCCGCGCAAACCATTGATCGTGATGCTGTCTGCCCTCGTACACAAGCAGATCGATAGGATGCAGATGGGCCGCGCTATGTTGTTGAACGACCAGAATGAGACCGATTCCAGATAGTACAGCGAACACAATTCGCATGGCGAGGTTGAACCGGTATAGGAATTGCGGTTCCTCCTCTGAAGCCGTTCGAGCATAAAGAAACGACAAGCCCCCCATGAAACTGAAAAAGAGAGCTGCGAAAGCGCGGGAGGCGAGGATCAATGGGAATGGTTGCTGTCCGTTGAACAGAGCCGACGCCCATGTAAAGTAGACAGAGATGAAACCCGCCAGCACAGCCAATCCAGCAATACCATAATACGGGATCTAAACAGTCAGAACTTGCCCAAATGGATGGTTTAGGAACCTACCAATTGAGATGCCGACACGATCACACATGCCACCAGCACCCCTTGGCCCACAGCACTATGCAGATATTGAGCGCTGACGAAGCCATCCTCGTTGTGGGAGCTAGCTGCAAGAGCGACCAGAATGATTGTATAGAACACAGCAACACCCTTTTCACGGTTAGATCAGATCAAGATCCTTATTGTATAGACGTACCAGTAGACTGTAGGCCCAGGAAACCACACCCTGTTTCCTTCGGTTGTCCCCCGATCGGACTCCTTCGGTGGCTAATTCAGCCGCACCTATCAAAATCAAAGAGTCAAGAATGACAGCCAGGGTCTTGAAAGCGCGCAGGTGTGTAGATTGGCCCGATGTGGTGGGGCAGATGTAAGTGGACTGCAGGCCATCTCCGAAAGTGGTGGTAATGTAGCCGCTTGTCAGGAGAAAGAATGCCGGTATGACATATCTCCAGCGGCTCCGAAAGAGGAACGAATGCACGCGACTAGCAAAGGTGACTATCGCACGGAGGTGCACGTTCTGTGGGGATTCAGGAGCGGTCCATCTCTGAATCGGTCGGCTGCGTTGGTTTCGCCAGTAATCGTAAAGGGCCAGGAAGAAGGGGATTGCATACTGGACCGGAGAATCTGGTTAGCGCTGTCAGGTGCATATCGGTCCATTGTACACTTACGGCAGATCCGTCAGGCGCGCATTCGATTTTGACAGTTATCTCGCGATACAAGGCAATCCGTATGCAACCGAGCAGCGAAAGCAGCCCTATTTTGACCCATCGCGCCGAGTTGCGCGGGCGGGTGAGAGTGAGACTGCTGTTGCTGTCCAAGCTGACCGGCGAGAATGGTTCTTCGAGGGATTGATTCTGTTCGGTGAGTGGGATGGCGGAATATTTCGGTGTAGAAGACGCGATCTTCGGCATGCGATGTACGAATCGGCTCACTATCAACAGAGACGTCCCCGCAAAGAAGCAGGCCAATGCGGCCGAGGTGAGAGGATGATCTAGAAGGACATGTATTAGCCACACGTGGAATTGTTCCGATCCTGCCTTGGCTGTTGACTTCGTGAGCTTACCAAAAGCGAAAGTGGTATTGTACGATGTTGAGAGAAATGTGCAGCTTAAGAGGAACACCCTGCGCGTGTCAGAACCAACAGTGCCTATACTCCCGGATCGGATCGACTCACCCCACTGAGGCCTTGAGGCCCGTCTCAGCGGAAAAGTGTACCATATCGATCAAAGAATGTTTATTGTATGCCTGCAGAGCTAGTAGCCATTATCGGATGGACGTCATTCGCATGGTGCAGCGCACAGGTATCCCGGCGCAAGAAGAAAGATCCGCAAGGGAGCCGGCAACTTGGGTGCCTGGATGGGATTCCGCCGGTGGAGACGTCAACGGTCAGCCCAGGGGCACCAGGGGAAACGGTGAACTCCGTAGTCCGTACGTTCTGTGTGAAAACCAAAAAGAATGCGCGACCGGACTGGGGGGGCTGGACAAGACAAAGGACAACAACAAAAGGCCGCCAGGATCATCTAGCGAGTTGCGACACTGGGCCAGGATTGCCCGGATTGCGTCAACGAAGGGGTCTGGCCCACGGCTCGCGCCCCTCGGGGGCCATCTTCATTCCACAGACGGGATGCCTGCCCGGGGAGCTTGGGCCGCCCGTCTGCACTACCCATCCCGACCGGCGAGCACGTCAGCAGCGATCATGGTACTATCAAATGAAATGCGATTGTCGGGCTGATAGCCTGTCAACTGTCAAGCGGGCCATCTGACCATCCACCATTTGGCCTAGAATGAGTGGCCAGGGACCGTGGAGTCGGGAGAAAGGCTGAAAGGCATGAATGGCAGGCAGGGTGGCAGATGAACTAGCGTCAGGGTCCAAGCATCGATCTGCAGGCTGTCCGCCAGCTCCCCGTTGATCCCCCCCCGGTTCAGGCAGCCTCCCCTCCCGTGTGCCCCTCCAGATGGCATCATCACCTTGAAGTCCTTGGAACAGGGAAGCCATGTCACCCAGTCAACATCGACATGTCTGGGTGGTCTGGTGGGCGGTATCAAAGCAGTCGGGAACGTGGAGAACTCCGTGGGGACAGCCTGAGACAGCTGGCTCTAATTTGGGAATGGCGCGTTATGGAGAGTGCCAATCGGGATGCCTTGTCAGTCCTGTCTACGCAACACCGCACTACTTATGCACGAGTCGGCTTTCTGTTACTATCTATACTCTCTTAACGGGCTCGATCGGAAATTAAAGAAGAGAAAATAAGCAAAAGGAAAAACTGGAAAACATTTGCATGTGAACGATTGCCTTATCTACCGGGCTGGGTTTGGTGCGGCGCACTCGCGAATATTGACATCAAATCAGGAACCACATAAGACATTCGATACTCCTTACAGTCGTAGTTCCATAAACTAAGGTATATCCGATGTAACCTCAATTTCGCTTCATTTATTATGATCACGTGATGAAGCGCGATCAGGAACCAGCCTGCTGATGCCTCAGGCTTCAAAGGCGGTGCCCATTCCGGAAGCGGTCACCAGAGGCAGTTCTATCTCCGCGATAACTTTTTTTTTGTCGGCGTCGCAGCATCGCAAAGCCATCGGCAGTGTGAGTCTCAGTTTCCTACCTGGCCACCTGTTTCTTTCATCTATCAAGGACCTGATCCTTTTCCCCCGGATCGGTGATTGCGTGGTGTCCTGTAGGACTACTGCGACCCTGTAATTCGTGGTCCCCGCCGCCGTCAACAAATTTTCGTTGCGGGCCATCCAGACTATCGTCCGAGTCGTCCCCTCTCCAGGGTCACAGGAAACACCCTGAGCAAAATGCCCCGCAAAGCTATCGACGCCCGTATCCCCGCCCTCATCCGCAATGGCGTGCAGGAAAAGAAGCGTAGCTTCTTCGTCGTCGTCGGCGACCGCGCCAAGGATGTCATCGTCAACCTGCACTACATCATGTCGAGCGTCGACGTCAAGCAGAACAAGTCCGTTCTGTGGGCCTACAAGAAAGATCTGCTGGGATTCACGAGTCACCGGAAGAAGCGCGAGGCGAAGATCAAGAAGGAGGTGAAGCGCGGCATCAGAGAACCGAACCAGGAGGATCCCTTCGAGCTGTTCATCACCCTCAACCAAATCCGTTATGTCTACTACAAGGAGACGGAGAAGATTCTCGGTAACACCTACGGCATGTGCGTGCTCCAAGACTTCGAAGCCATGACCCCGAACCTGCTCGCCCGGACCATCGAGACCGTCGAAGGAGGTGGTATCGTCCTGCTGCTGTTGAAGGGTATGAACAGCTTGAAGCAGCTGTACACCTTGTCGATGGATATCCACTCCAGATACCGCACCGAAGCCCACGACGATGTCACCGCCAGATTCAACGAGCGTTTCATCCTGTCCCTCGGTAGCTGCGACTCCTGCTTGGTCGTGGATGACGAACTGAACGTCCTGCCCATTTCCGGAGGAAAGAACGTGAAGCCGCTGCCTCCCCCCGAGTCGACCGATGAGACCACCTCTGGCACAAAGAAGGAGCTGAAGGAGATCAAGGAGAGCTTGGCCGAGTCCCAGCCCGTGGGGCCTTTGATCAGCCTGGCTCGCACGGTCGATCAGGCGAAGGCTCTCCTTACTTTTGTTGACGCGATCGCCGAGAAGACGCTGAGAAGCACCGTCGCTTTGACGGCTGCCAGAGGTCGCGGTAAGTCCGCGGCTCTTGGTGTCGCCATCGCGGCCGCCGTGGCGCACGGTTACAGCAACATCTTCATCACCTCTCCCAGCCCCGAGAACTTGAAGACACTCTTCGAATTCGTGTTCAAGGGTTTCGATGCCCTGGGCTACCTCGACCATGTCGACTACACCATCCTTCAATCGACCAACCCTGACTTCAACAAGGCCATCGTCCGTGTTAACATCCATCGCCAGCACCGTCAGACGATCCAGTACATCCAACCCCAGGATGCCCATGTCCTGGGTCAGGCCGAGCTGCTGGTCATTGATGAAGCCGCCGCCATCCCTCTGCCTCTGGTCCGCAAGCTGATGGGACCGTACCTGGTCTTCATGGCGTCTACCATCAACGGTTACGAAGGAACGGGCCGTTCCCTCTCCCTGAAGCTGATCCAGCAGCTTCGTGAGCAGTCTAGGGGAGGCGTCAAGCCCAGCGGTCAGGAGGACATCGACGTCGCTGATCGTGCCACGGGCAAGGCAGCCAAGAACGCCGACAAGAGCCTTGGCGGCCGGTCCCTGAGAGAGATCACCCTCTCTGAACCCATCAGATACGCCCCCGGTGACTCCGTCGAGAAGTGGTTGAACAAGGTCCTTTGTCTGGACGCAACCTTGCCCAAGTCTCGCATGAACACCCAGGGCACCCCTCACCCGTCGCAGTGCCAATTGCTCCAGGTCAACCGTGATACCCTGTTCTCCTTCCACCCTGTTTCCGAAAAGTTCCTTCAGCAGATGATGGCTCTTTACGTTGCCAGTCATTACAAGAATACCCCTAATGATCTTCAGCTTATGAGCGATGCGCCCGCACATCAACTGTTCGTTCTGGTTCCTCCGATTGACGAAGAAGCCACCAAGCTCCCTGAGCCTCTCTGTGTCATCCAGGTGGCGCTGGAAGGTCGCATCAGCAGACAGAGCGTTCTCAACAGTCTGAGCCGCGGTCAGCGGGCGGGTGGAGACCTGATCCCCTGGCTTGTCAGCCAGCAATACCAGGACGAGGACTTTGCCGGACTCTCGGGTGCTAGAATCGTCCGCATTGCCACGAACCCTGAGTACTTGAGCATGGGTTACGGATCTCGTGCTCTGGAGCTGCTGATTGACTTCTACGAGGGCAAGTTCACCAGTCTCTCGGAGGATATCCCCGAGCCTCAGGAGGAGATGGTCCGCGTGACCGATGAGGAGCTCACCAACTCCAACCTTCTGGATGACAATGTCAAGGTCCGGGACATTCACACCATGCCCCCGCTGTTCGGCAAGCTGTCGGAGCGTCGTCCAGATGCTCTCGACTACGTTGGTGTCAGCTTCGGTCTCACCCCGTCTCTCCACAAGTTCTGGAAGCGCTCTTCCTTCTCTCCCGTCTACCTCCGCCAGACCCCCAACGACCTGACCGGCGAGCACTCCTGCGTGATGCTGCGCACCCTCACTGCCGGCTCCAACGACGCCGGCTGGCTGGGTGCCTTCTCCCGGGACTTCCACAAGCGTTTCGGTTCCTTGCTGTCCTATCAGTTCCGCGAGTTCCCCTCCGTGCTGTCTCTCAGCATCTGCGAGTCCGCCAACGCCGGCGCGAAACTCGACACGGCCTACTCCCAGGCCCTCCTGACCAAGTCCGACCTCGACGCCGCCTTCTCTCCCTTCGACCTGAAGCGTCTTGACAGCTACGCCAACAACCTCCTCGACTACCACGTCATCCTCGACATGGTCCCCATCATCGCCGAGTACTACTTCTCCGGCCGCCTCAGCGGCAAGGTCAGCCTGTCGGGCGTGCAGCAGTCCATCCTCCTCGCCATCGGTCTGCAGCGCAAGAACCTCGACGCCCTGGAGAAGGAACTCAACCTCCCCTCGTCCCAGCTCCTGGCCATGTTCCTCAAGATCATCCGCAAGGTGTCCACCCACTTCCGCAACCTCGTCGAAGGCGCCGTTGCCGAGACCATGCCCGCCGAGAAAGCCCCCACCGCTCAGGTCATCACCGAAGCCCACGACGAAGTCGTCGACGAGCGCTTCAAGCCCCTTGAGACCGGGCTGGACGAGGAACTCCGCGAGGGTGGTCAGCAAGTAGACGCGGAGCTTCGGGAGAAGCAGCGCGCCCTGATCGATGCCCTCCCTCTCGACAAGTAAGCCACCCCTTCCCTTCTTACCTCTGAACTCCATCCCAAAAACCAGTTCACCCGAATGAACAATAACTGATTTACAGCCTCCAGATACGAGATCAAAAACGGTAGCGCAGGATGGGAAGACGCCGAGAAGCAGATCCGCAGCGGCGGCGCCTCGACCGTCAGCATCAAATCGAACAAGCAAACCAAGCGCAAGAAGGGCGAGTCGGCCCGCGAGATCTACGACCAGGAGGTGGATTCTAAGCGCCAGAAGATCATCAAGAAGGGAACTGAGGGAAAGAAGAGAAAGCATTAGCATGCTACATCCTACCTCCTTCTCTTTTTCCCTACGTATAACATTCTCATCTTCTTCTTCATTTCTTGCATTATTCAGATGGTGTTCTTAGGACTTGAATTTCTTTTTCTCTTTCACATTTCCTCTTTTATCTTTACCCCTCCTGCTTGGTGCATATTGAGTTGTCTGAATGATATGGCTATGACTGGCACAAGGGTATCTATCATGTCTGTATATATGTCAGTTTGGTTTGAAAGAAAAGTTTTCTTACTATTCATTAGACATAGTGTTCGTTGGAAATAATGATTCGATAGTTTATTTCAGGCTTTCTTTCCTTTCCTTGCTCTGATGTAAAGATCAAGTATTTTAGGCATACAGTAGTAAGTAATCTATCAAGTACCCGAAGTAAAATACAACCCAACTAGGGAGCAAGGAATGTTTCCAATCCGAATCCTAGTACTTGTAGTACTTGTTGGTCTCTACCTAAATAACAAAACACCTTGGCTAATAAAACTAACAACAACAACAAATCATGCACGCTACTCCGGCATAGTGGATAATTTACAATTCGTCGTGATCGGCCGCGGGCTGCTCCTCAACCTTCTCTTCGACAATGACACCCTCGGGCAACTTCTCCTTCTCGCCCTCACCGAGTCGTACGGCATCGATCCAGGCCTCGACCCGGTCCTGACCGTACTCGGCGCCTTCGGCGGAGTCGTATCTGCGCCACCAGCCGCGACGGCCGCTCAGAGCGATGATCTCGACGGAGGTTTGGTCTTCGGGAAGGCCGAGGGCAGCGCGAAGGGTCTGAGAGCCGCTGTTGATGGCGGGGACGCTGTAGAAGGGGAAGAGCTTGTGCCGGCGGACGGAGTATTTGTGAGAGATCTCGGAGAGGCTGAGAAGGGCGTCCTTGGCTGGGCTGGGGAGGTCTGCGTCCGGCTCAGTCGGTTCGGGGAGGAGGGCTAGAATGCAGGTGCCGGATTTGGGCAGCAGGCAGGCGGCTTCGAGGGCCTCTGCGGTGGGCAGGGTATCGATGGAGGGAGCTGGGATGGGGACGCTGGCGGGTTTGGCTTCCTTGGCGTCGTCGGGGACGATCTTCGGGTCGGGGGATTCGACGGGTTTCTGGGTATCGCGGGGGGTGGAGGATTTGGGGGACTTGGGAGCGGGGTCCGGGTTCGGAGCGGCGATTTGGCTGAGGAATTCGACCATGGGTGCTTTCTTCAGCTCGCCGTCGTAGACAATGGGGTCTTGGTCGCCTCCGGGGAGCAGGACGAGGGTAGGGAACTCGGTGATGCCGAATTTCTCGACGGCCTCGGACTCCTTGTTGCGGACTTGAGCGACGTGGATGGAGCCGAGGAAGTCAATGGCCAGGGCGCGAATGAGAGCGCTGGTGGTGCCTTTCTCGGTGAAGAGGATGGCCTTGGGGGTTTCTTCCTCCTGCGCGAGCCAGGTGTCCAGGTCCTTGTCCGTGGCGCGCTTCACGTGGTTGGGGATTCGGTCGACGACGGCTTCGACGATGGCTTTGGTGCTGCGAGCGCCTTTGTAGTCTTCGACGCGGGGCTTGCCGGGCTTCTTGCCGGGAGTGACGATCTTGAGGGTCGGGAAGCCCTGGACGCCCATGCGGCCGCAGAAGGGTTTGTTCTCATCCTCATCGCAGTTCACGGCCGCGACCTTGGCCAGTCCCTCGAGGTTCTTGGCGGCTTTTTCGTAGGCGGGTTTGAGGTTCTGGCAATGACCGCACCAGGGCGCGTAGAATCTGGAGGGGGCGGGGTTTAGGAATGGGAGCTTATCTGGAGGGTTGGTCGGGTGCTTACTCTACGATCTGGAGCTGGTTAGTAGGGCTGGTGAGTGATAGGGATGATGTGGAAGAGCTCTACTTACCGAAGTGTGGTTGGAGTTGGCGATCAGCTGGTCATAATTCTTGTGGTTGACCTGCAGGACCGGGGATTTCTTGGTATACAATCCATCAGCGTTGACGGGCAGGGCCGCCAGAAGTGACGCGACGAGAACCAACGCAGAACTGGGCTGCAACATCATGGCGGAGGATGAAAATATGCGGGGCGATCAAAGAAGTGCTAATAGTAGCAATGCATCACGAGGAGGTAAGAAGAAGGAGAAAGGGTCAGCGAGAGAACAACGAGGGTAGAAGCAAGGTGTCCTGAAGCTCTTGGCATGTGACGCGAAGCTCTCACAGTCACGGCCGGCTGTTGGGTTCCGCCGCCATTGAATGCCTTCCGCCGCCAGAGTCCCGGCCCCCTCCACTCCCTTCCCCTCTCCATACTTTCCCTTCGCCCTGCATCTGGTGCCTGGATGGCCCCGGCAATCACCCGAGGAGCTTCCAGCAGGAGTTCCGTAGCTCCGACGGGCACGTGCTACCCCCATCCCTGCACCGTATATCTACTATCGCGAGCACTATCGATCTAGTGCTCGGAAGCTCACATCTTCCCCGCATTCCCCATGGCCCCGTCAGTCGGCATGTCGATGGCATCAGATTCTGAAGGCATGGGCATGTCCCTACTGCCGCAAGAGATCTTCTGGATGATTTTGAATCATCTGGGTCCCAAGGATATCATCCGTTGCCGTCGAGTCTCCAAGGCCTGGAACACGGCCTTTCGAAGCGCAGCCAACCTGACCCCGCGGTTGAAGAAACTCTTCCCTTTGGCCAGAGAGGTGCGAGAACTGGAGCTCAATCACAATGCTGGCATTGATATGGCAGACGATGATGATCACGCGTGTACGCTCTTCGATCAGGTCGCCTCGAGGTACGACCACCTCAGCCGCGCAAAGCCCAAGTCGATCCACAGATACAAGCTCTGCGATGACTTTGGCCTCTCAGGCGAGAGGGAGTGGTTTCCCGTCCAGCCCTGGGAGAATCACGCCAGCCATCTTATGCAGCGGGTAGATCGTACCTTCGACGAGACATTCTGGTCTTACGAAGATGGGCTCGTGGTGTACCCCAGTGCGGATCATTCATGCCTCGTTCTGATGGACTTTGATACCGACAGACGATTCATGGTCCCCTTCATCATCACCGGAAAAGTAATTCGCAGAATTCGTCTACAGAAGAGGGTTCTTGTCGTCGAATGGGCAGAGCCGAAGGCCTTCCACTGGCTCAATGACAGCGACGGTGTCCATCGGCACTTCGCTTCCTCATTCGATGTCACTAAAGCAACCAGTGGCTGGAGTGTGACATTCCGGAATGAATGGAAGATCATGTTCCTGGGCCATCCTCTCAGCGAGCGAGATCGATTCTACTCCACACACAGCCAGACACACTACGCCATCTACATCTGGCAGCCGAACCGCAGCCTCTACACCGCAGACGACGATGCACCAATCGAGTCATTGTCAGTCTGGGACATCTCCAAGCCATCCTCCTATCGCCCTTCTCTTGACCCCACAGGTCGCCTGCGAGTAGACTCGGAAGACCAAGGCCCAGCCATAGTCTCTCGCTTCGGCTTCCGAGAACTCGGCTTCTACTCCGTTCGACAGCGAGGCCTCCCAGCCGTGCAATCCCTCAACATCACCGACGACGACCAGTCTCTCGAAATCGTCGAAGCCGAATGCACCGGCCCCATGAGCACCCTCGTTGGCCCCGCCGCATGGACATCCGAGGTCCAAGTCACCACCATCCCCTTAATCGGCGAGGGACCCTGCTGGCGCCGAGACGTCGACTTCGCACTCCCTCCCTATCGCGGAAACTGTAGCTTACAGACAACCCCTATCACATTTGCCGTCTGCGACGAACGCTGGTACGCCATCATCTCCGAAACCTATGATGACAAAGCCCAGGTAGGATTCTGTCTGCATCTGAGTCCGAGATTATGGCCCTTTGATTTAAACATGTTCTTGACCATCCGTACACCGTCGTCGTTTATCTCGCTGAAACAGATGAATATCTATGAGCTCACCGGGAAGGGGAAGATCTGTGGGAATGAAAACTACATCATTGGCGAGAATGCCAATCATGAACTTATTGTCTATAGATTCGATCGATGAGGGAAATTGTCGCGAGGGCTGTCATATTTATTACAAAGCCGACGGTGTCCTAGACAGCCACATAATGAATTATGCCATATCCTCAAAGAAAGATGAGCTGAACGCTGCATATCTCCAGTACCTGTAAAGCGTAATAAAATACAACCCTCGTAATAGCTGCAACCACATCGTGGCGGAAGAAACAACGCTGTCAGTTCTGAACTCGATAGAATCAATTAATAACCCCGACAGCCAACGCATCAGACCAAATTGAAAGCATGGAGCCAACTGAAGTACGCTACCGGACGCAGCAACCACTGAACTTACATCCCACGCACGCCTCAATCCCACATCCCGGACAAGTCAGCGTGTAAAGAGGCTTCCAGAGCTGGCATTCGTCACATGAGGTCCTGTTGAAGTGTTTCTCCCAACCGCCCAGGTGGAGGCAGTGTTGGGGTTCCTGTCCCTTCTGGAGCGGTTTCGCCTCGGGCACTGTAAGACGGATACTTTCAAGCCAGTCGCAGTAGATCTCGAGGATCATACCCGTCACTTCGGTTAGGAGGTCCTGGGCCGTGTAGCGACCGCTAGGGTGGGAGAGTTTGTTCTTGAAGTGCGGGATGAAGGGGGTTAGGTAGCCGGGAGCATGGTCGAGGTTGACTCCGGGGGTGGACCTCTTGGGGGTTTCGTCGGGGACGGCAAGGCAAGTGAGCTCTTCGCTGAAGTCGTAGAAGATGGCGGATTCGCCTCCGCTGGTACTGACGCCGGATTTTGTCTGGCTGTCGGGGGAGGACTGGCGGGCGGTTAGGTATTCGGTGCTTGACCGCTCGTCTGGGATGTTCTCTGCTGCGTCGTCGTAGGAGTAGAGATCGACGCAGTCGTTGTCTTCGTCGTCGTATTCGTCCGAGTCGTCGTAGTAGCTGTAGGAGTCGTGGTCGGAGTGGTAATATGTGTCGGGGGGTTGGTCGGTGGTGTTGGGGCCCAAAGGGTTCCCATTGTGATCTTCGTCGGAGTCGGAGTCGTTGTTCTCGTCCCTGTTGGTATTGTTAGGATTGACTTCCTTTTCATCATCGGTATCACTGTCGCTGTCATCATCTTCTTCTTTCACCCCATACCCTTCCCAATAAACGCCCTGGTCGTCTTCATCTTCAGAATAGAAGTCATCATGATACTCCCTCGGCACCGACAAGCCCGCCTCCTTGGACCGCCAACAGTGCCCAAAATCATATCCCCTCACGAAGTCCGTTAGAACCTCAGCCTCCTCGCCTTCGTCCTCTCCATCCCTCCTCAGCTTCTCCTCGTCCTTTTCGACATTGGCCCTCATCGCAGCCCTCCTCCTCTCCGCCTTCTCCTTCTCCTCCTGCTTTAGAAACTCCATAAACTCCTCATACGTCTGAGGTCTCTCTTCCCAATTAAACCCAATCCATTCCTCATATTCTTCTTCATCATAATCACCACCCTCCGCCCCCGCCTCCCCCTTCTCCTCAGAAGCAGCGGCAGCAGCGGCAGCGGCCGCCTCAGCAGCCTCCCTCATCTCCGCCTCTTTCCTCAACATCTCCCCGACACGAATTTCAACCTGCACACGAGCCTTCTCGGCCAACGAATCAGGTGAAAATGGGTCCATATGGACACTATTCCCGTAACTGTACATGTAACGTGCCCTAGGATCCCATGGGTTGTAGGGATACGCTTGTGTAGTGCGCCAGGTTGTTCCCTGCGGGTCGTTGTGATCGTTGTCGGGGAAATCCGAGAAGCGGTAGCCGTTGAGGCGAAGCTTGTCATCATGGGATTGTTTGAGGATGGGGTCTCGGAGGGTTTCGATGGCTTCCTGAATCTGGGGTTCAGGTTAAGCAAGTCGGTTTGTTTGGAGGGTAGGTGTTGGGGAGGAAATGAGCGATGTATGTGTGGGACTGGAGTGGAACTCACCTTCTGAAACTCGTCCGCAGAGGGATCATCACTGGTGGTGGTGGTGGTGGTGGTGGTTTTCTTATCTGGATGGTACTTCAACGCGAGCTTCTTGTACGCGCTGTTTATATCCTTTGCGCTCGCGTTGTGGGATATACCCAGAATAGCGTAGTAGTTTGTGATCCTGCGTGAGGGCATAGTGATGGAGTAGTGGTACTGAATTTGGGGTTGGAGAAATATATTGAGGATATGGAGGTAAGTGAGGGGAAGGTGAGAGGTATCACCATGGTTGAAATATGGAAGGAGGGGACTAGAGAAAGGTCCGGCCACCTGTCAGATAGAGAAACTGTGAATGAATTAACTCAACTGTACAATGAATGCAAACAAGTGATCATTTCTCCCGTCTGATATTCCCTGCGGAGCTTGTCTGGACAGAACAGGGCATTGCCATGACTGCCTGATAAAGGCAGTAGTGACGGCACCCATTCATTCACAATTGCTACAAGCTCTCACTGTTAGACTGACATTTGCATGAGACAAAGGAAAGATAGTGATAGATTTTACAGGCTGACAAGCATCTAGGTATTTATGAGTAAGTCTACACACATGGCGACTCCCCCCACATAAGCTTCAAAAAAGCTTTTACATGTCCGCACTGGCGGTGGCACCAGTGATAATTTCAACCAGTTCACCGGTAATGGCGGCTTGACGCTGACGGTTGTACAAGATCTGGAACCTGCAGGGCGTTAGTCTTTGCCTATAACAAAGCAGCGATGTACTCACTTGTTGATCATCTCACCAGCGTTCTTGGAGGCGTTCTACAGAAAAGGTTAGTCCGGTTCCAACTCGAATATTCGAGTGATACTTGCCTCCATGGCGTTACGACGAGCCTGCAATCACGTTAGCATTCGGTCAATTCCATTAAGGGCTCCAGAACTTACCGAGATCTCGCAAGCGTGTCCCTCAGCCAGAGCCCAGAACAGGTTGTTGGCAAGGGCGTACTCGCGGAGGTGGGCCAGAGTTCCATCATCGGTCTCGAAGGTGGAGAGGTTGGCTAAGGAATAGTTAGGCTTCTACTCGCAAGGCAAAAGCAAACGTGCATAACTCACGGGACTGGGTGATGGCCTCCTCGGAGTAGGCCTCAACGGTGCCGGCCTCGTAGGACTGAGCGTTAAGGAACTTGTTGTAGATGATCTTAACGCTGGCGTAGTCGGTGGGCAGCAGAGCGATCTGGTCGGCAATGGCCTGGGCATCGTTGAAGGTGGGAATGTCCTTGCAGACGTTGGCGAAGCTCAGGACGATGGCGTTGGGGTTGGAACGAGACAGCTGAGCCTTGGCCTTCTCACCCAGAACGACGATGTCGGCATCGGGGTACTCCTGGAGGATACGGCGAGTGGCCTTGCTGAGACCCGAGTGGATACCACCGCAAAGACCCTTGTCGGAACTGGCGACAACGAGCAGAGTCTTCTTGTCGCCGACGGCCTTGGTCTCGGCGTTCTCGAAAACGGTGTTGGAGGTCTGACCGTAGGCGCGAGAGTCCTCCATGGCCTTCTGGGCGCGGGTCAGGCGGGTGGAGGCGATGACCTTCATGGTGTTGGTGATCTTCTCGATGTTCTTGATGGACTTGAGACGGCCCTCGATTTCACGCAGAGTCGCGAAGTTGGCGGCATTGGGAGGGGCAGTGCTTCGAAAAAATCAGCCATTGAATCATCCCAACACCTGCCTGCAGCTCTATCTCGCTTTGTTGGGGGGTGAATGGTGGACAAGGGGCCAGCTAGGTGTCTAGCTTGAGGGGGAGGTGGAAGCGAAAAGGCGACGGACGGGCGGGTGTTGTGGACATCCGGAAGAGAAGAACTTACCGGGAGACCGCAATGCTACCAGCCCTCACAGCCGGACGGACAGCACGGGAGAACATATTGCAAGTATGCCGTACGGTCGAATGACCAACGATAAACAATCGGTAGAGAGAGGGGGGTGGGGAGGGGAGACGGAGGAGGAAGAGGTCAGAGAATCCTCGTAGGCTGGCGGTTGAGAAGTCGGTGGTTGAAGTTGGACTCCTGTTTCTGTTCTTCCGACAGCCGGGCAGCACGGGACCCAACCACGCTAGTCCCCATCGGGCAGTGTGGTGATTGCTGGCTGGCTGGCGGGTGGTCCGGGCGGCCGCAGCGACCAGCCGCGCAGCCAAGGCCGGTTCGGGGAGCTCGCAGTCAGGTGACTGGGATGCGCGCGGGCTTACGTCGGCTGAGTCAGACGCGCCACTCAGGCATGCAGGCAGCGAGGCCGGAATCGAATCGTCATAAACCTCCAGACCAAGAAGCCTTGGCACCTCAGGCTGCCAGCCTCCTCGCACGGCGAGTGGCTGACGGTCCGGAGAAACATGAGGATCGCCTCAGGCCCCAAAAGACGGCCTCGTTTTCCCATTCCATTCCTTCTCTTCTTCTCTTTCTCTCTCTCTCTCTTCTCTTCCGTTTCCCTCTGGTCATCTCTCTCTCTCTTTCTCTCCCCTGTCACTTCCCCTTCCTTCTTTTCCTCGCGCCGCTCCTTCATCTAGGCCCGTTCCGCCCCAAGTACTTGTTTTCTCCTGACTTTTCCCTCTTGGTCCATGTATTTGTCTCCCTTTTGACGCTTCTCTCTTCATCCAGCCTTCTCATTGGCCAGGCGGCCGTTGCTTTCATCGATCCCTCAAGCGCCAGCTCCGGGTTGCGGACTCGCCCGCTCCCTCTCGTGTTCTTGCGCCTCGCCCTCCCGGTCTTTCCTGCCCTTTGCACCTGCGGCCCATCGCGCTCCCGATCTCAATCGCCGGACTATCATGAGTTCCTCGGAAGACGATACCCCGCTTGTGAGAGCCAACGGGCGCCATTCCGGTGAGTCCTCCTCTCTTTTCCGCCCTCCTCTCTCTCTCCTGGCTTCCTTCTACGCTTCAGTGATCCTTCACTTCCCTTCACCCTTCACCTTAGCCGCGGATCAATCATCAGTTTGCGCCTCAATCTACGTCTGTACTCATGAATGCGATGAGTCTTACACCTTTTCTTGATGTTCTAGGCAGCCGTACGGACCCGAAAATGCGCAACGCGACAGAAACGAACGGTCATGTGGACCCTGGGGTTTCAATTCGCTTTGGCCCGGTCAAGGGTGATAATGATGTTGAGATGGAGGACGCGGGAGCGGAAGCTGACGGCGCCGCGGCCCCCAAAAGGAAGTCGCGCGCCAGCATCGGTCAAAGAAAGTCTTACGCCGAGCCTGAAAGCAGTGAGGAGGATGATCAGCCTTTGGTACGCCAATCACCTTCATCACGCCAGTTCCTTCGTTCCCCCCAAACTTGCGACGCTATTGCTGTCGCTGTTCGTTTCAGCGGCTGACTAGTCGACAGAGCAAGCGACGTCGCACTTCCGTGAAGCATGAGGACCCGGAAACGGATGACGATGTGCCTTTAGCGCTCAATGGAAGGAAGCTCCCCAAGGCTTCGGAGACCGCTATCGGCGAAGATTCCGATTCCGATGTTCCCATTGAAAGAAAACTCGCCTCTCAAAAGAAGCGGATCCAACAGAAGGCCGAGAAGGAGGCCAAAGTAATCCGCAAACAAGAGACCGCCAAAGCTACAAAGCCCGCTGCGACCAAGAGACAGGCAAATGGCATAAAGAAAGAGCCCGCAGACGTCAAGCCTTCGGCCGTCAAAAGGACGCCGAAACAAACCAAGGCCGCGGAGAAGGCTGCGTTGCCCTCTCATGTGAAGAGGGCCGCTTCCAGTGGCAAGTCAACTCCTGTCAAGAAAGAGGAGAGTGAGGAAGCCGAAGATGGCGAGGAAGAAGAGTACAGGTGGTGGGAAGACCCGACCAAGGGTGACGGCACGATCAAGTGGACGACCCTTGAACATAATGGCGTCGTTTTCCCTCCTCCGTACGAGCCGCTCCCGAAAAATGTCAAGATGAAGTATGATGGTGTCCCTGTCACTCTCCATCCTGATGCTGAAGAGGTGGCCGGCTTCTTCGGCGGCATGCTAAATGCGACTCAACATGTCGAGAACCCCACGTTCCAGAAGAATTTCTTCATGGATTTCCGCGACATCCTCAAGAAGACCGGTGGCGCCACGGATTCTAAGGGCAATAAAGTGGATATCAAGGACTTTTCCAAGTGCGACTTCCAGCCGATCTTTGCCTTCTACGACAATCAACGTCAAGAAAAGAAGGCTCTGCCTCCGGCTGAGAAGAAGCGGCTGAAGGCAGAAAAGGATGAGCAAGAAGCTCCCTTCATGTTCTGTATGTGGGATGGGCGCAAGCAGAAAGTGGGCAACTTCCGAGTCGAACCGCCCGCCCTCTTCCGTGGCCGTGGTGAGCACCCTAAAACGGGTCGCGTGAAATCTCGAGTCCAGCCGGAGCAGATCACCATCAACATTGGCAAGGATGCGCCTGTCCCGCCACCTCCAGAGGGCCACAAGTGGAAGGAGGTGAAGCATGATCAAGAAGGTACATGGCTTGCCATGTGGCAAGAAAACATCAATGGAAACTACAAGTATGTCATGCTTGCCGCCAACTCCGATGTCAAGGGCCAGAGTGATTACAAAAAGTTCGAGAAGGCTCGCGAACTCAAACACCACATCGATCGAATCCGCAAGGATTACCAGAAGAACCTCAAGCACGAGCTCATGGTCGAGCGACAGAAGGCCACGGCAGTCTACCTGATCGACCAATTTGCTCTGCGTGCTGGTAACGAGAAAGGTGAAGACGAGGCCGAAACGGTGGGATGTTGCTCTCTCAAGTATGAGAACGTCACCCTTAAGCCTCCGAACAAGGTCGTCTTCGATTTTCTGGGTAAGGATAGTATTCGCTTCTACGATGAAGTCGAAGTCGATGCACAGGTCTTCAAGAACTTGAAGATCTTCAAGAAGGCTCCCAAGAAAGAAGGCGACGAGATCTTCGATCGACTAACGGTACGTACTTTGACTGGCTCTATGATTCAGAGTGCTAATTCGCTCTAGACCTCCGCCCTCAACAAGCACTTGTCAGCTTACATGCAGGGATTGACTGCAAAGGTCTTCCGTACCTACAACGCTTCGCACACCATGTCGACGCTGCTTAAGGAGATGAAAGCCGAGGGCAACATCGCAGAGAAAGTCAAGGCCTACAATGACGCCAACCGTAGAGTCGCCATTCTCTGCAATCACAAGCGAACTGTTGCTGCATCTCATGCTGGCCAAATGGAGAAAATGAGTGAACGGGTAAGCCGATTTCTGGAACGTTCAGCATGGCCGTATCGCTAATGTCTGTTCAGATCAAGGGACTCCGGTATCAGAAGTGGCGTCTGAAGCAACAGATGCTCGACCTTGATTCCAGTTTGAAGAAGAAAAAGGGCGCCAAGTACTTTGAAATGGACGAGGATATGGATCTCGACTGGGTGAAGGAGCACCAGACATTCCTTCTGGAAGAGCAGCGCCAAAAGATCCAGAAGAAGTTTGAAAAGGACAACGAGAAGCTTGCCGCTGAAGGCGAGAAAGAGATGAAAGCCGGCGAGCTTGAGACACGTCTTCAGGCCGTGAAAGATATGGAGAAGAAATTCAACAAAGAGAACAAGACCGGCAAGGTGGAGGCTGAAGGCAAGGGTCCGACTGTCAATAAGCTCGAGGCCGCGATCACCAAGCTTGAGCAGCGCATTGAAACAATGGAGCTCCAAGCGCAAGATAAGGAGGAGAACAAGGAGGTCGCGCTGGGCACGTCTAAGATTGTGAGCTCATGTTCCCTTCACTACTGATCATCAGTCAACTAACGTGCAGCAGAACTACATTGACCCCCGTCTCACTGTCGTGTTCAGCAAGAAATTCGATGTTCCCATCGAGAAATTCTTCTCCAAGTCTCTCCGAGAGAAGTTTGAATGGGCCATCAAGTCCGTTGACGACGATTGGGAGTTTTAATGTCACTGCAATGGCACTACAGTCCTGTACATGTCTGGCTCCCGAGCCTGACTTCTGATGTCGTGTATCTTTGGACTATTTTCCTCTGCTATCTTCTTTGTTTACAATGGTGGGTAAACGGATTGTTTGTGCATTCTGCATTTTGGAGCCTTTTTTTCCTACTGTTTCTTTCCTACCACCTTTCTCTTACAAAAGCTACACTTGCTCTTTCATCGCTGTACGCCTTGTTTTATGTGGACACGATGAACATGCAAGGGGTCATGGACCCATCACCAGTCTGCTTGCCTACCTCCGGTCTTGCTTTTCGCTATGCCTTCTTGGATCCTTCCCGGATCCAAGACCTGGTCCCATTGGCCTCGCAGATGAAGACAAGAAAACAACAACAAAATAGAGAAAAAAAGACCTAAAAAATTACGAAAGGAGACTCCGTCAACCAAATACATCAACCAATATATACAACTCTGCAGTCAAGACAGGAATCCAAGTGGAATCAATATAGGATCTATAGATCGCTTGTTTAGGAAGTGCTTGCATTCTGCAATACCAGATTCAGATAACTTTTACTGGACCCTTTATGATAAGTAGATGTAGACTTGGTTATAATACAGTGTTGAGATTGAAATGCCATCCTTCCTTGCTAGTGGATAGTATGGCTTAATGGTGTATTGTCATACTACCTACGGAGTATCTGTGGTGAATATTGATTAGGCTGACATACAATGATGCCTGGATTTAATTTAGAGGCCTGTTTACATCGATAAACGAGATGAGATTTATGTTCCAGGAACGGATCCAGTATTCATAAACGAAGGGACAAGTCCCTTAGATGGATGTATAGATAGTAGACACGCTAAAACGATGTGAAGACGCTAGTCTAACGATCTAGATTCTGCTCTAACCGAGAAAGCAAAGTGGGATAATACCATGCTTTCCAATCGCATCGAGAGTTCTGTCATGCCTCGTCGATGCGAAGTAAATGTACCAAAGGGGAGGCCAGAAGGAAGGCAAAGTGGAGAGGGAGTATATATCCATACGCAAGCGAGACGAGTAGGATTATGTATGGTCAACATCAAGGAAAAGGCTCAACCTATCCATATGCAGTGCAAAATTCAAGTAGTCTAGTGTGCATGATGTTCATCATCAGAAGGACGCACCATTCAACCCCAGCCAGCGACAGAAGAATGTGAAACGCAAAAAGGATATAGAACATACCAGTTGCTCAAGAATAGAAACCAGACCCAAACAGAACATTACAGATTACATGCAAAACGGTTCGTGGTATACAACGTGTGAACTTGAGATGAGTGATGCCGATGCGACAGGTCTATGTGCTTTTTGCCAGAAGGTCAGGTCGAGTCGGTGTATTCTGAGGGAACTCCGTAATCATGCACGGTGGGGGTATAACAGCTTTCGTATGTCGTCAGCCCCGCTGCTGTTATACTCAAGTGGTCAGGTCGAGAAAATGGAAGCAAAATAACATGTGTAGGTCGTCTATGGCCACCAGCCCATTCGCTTGTAGCTGTCCACCATGGCTCGGACGGCATCGGCATCGAAGCGCTCTCGGGTAGGCTTCCACCCAACGGTCTTCTCAAATAGCGTACCATCCAGAGACATGTCCTGATCCTTGATCACGTCCTTCTCCAGGAATGGGCTGATGGGTCCGGGTCGTTCGATCTTTTTCTCTTCGATCAGATCGGCCCAACCCTGCAAACACTCCTCATTCATATCATCCACAACGTCGTCGAGGTTCAGTTTCGCCAGCTGAGAAGCTAGAGAGCCCAAAAAGTCACACTTGAGCCCAAAGACTTCCGACAGGGCTTGTGCGATATGCTCCTGGCGAGTATCTCCATGGTCGACCACGTTGAAAGCGGTGGGAGCGGTCCCGTCCGTCGGGGCGCTTGCTCTCCATTCCGCAGCCTTCCACAAGGCGCTGGCTGCATCTTTGACGTAAACGGTATTGATCTTCAGGTCCTTGGTGTAGAGCAGCTCCAAATCCTTCTGCATATCCAGGTGAACACGAGCCAGGCAGACTCCCATAGCGAAGTAGCCCGAGTCGTACTCTCCGTAAACATGGGGCAGACGCAACAAGCAGTAGTTGAGACCCGGGATTTTCTGCAGCTCCTCACTGGCCTTCATCTTCCACTTGGCCAGCTTGTGCCATGGCTGCAGCTTGTCATCTTCCTTGCGGGGACTTGAGCCGCTTTTGTAGACGTGCGCGGTCGAGCACTCGACGAACGAGCGGATGCCTCTACGGGCGACTTCACGACCCAGGGCAACGGTGAGGGCGTAGCTGCGGACTTCGTAGACATCATCCGGTTGTGAGTGCCTCGTTTCACCTCCGCAGTTGATCACGTAGTCGAATTGTTCGCCATTGGCACGGTCGAAGATACGAGGGAAGTGCTCTAATCCACCCAACACAAGTTAGCCAACTAATTGCCATCACCTCAGAGAGCTTTCTGCGACTCACGTTCACGACTGGCATCGGCCTGGACGAATTTGTCTTTGGAACAAGCTTCCTGGAACTCAGGGGCCAGCCACGCCAGCTGAGGCAGAACCTTGTCGACAAGTCGGACCTCCGAGGCCAAGTTATTTTCATGTAGGTAGAGGGCGAGATGGCGGCCAATGAAACCTACGAGACACGGTGTCGTGCGTTAGCTATTGTACTCGGGGAATGGGAAATGAGGGACGGCGGACGGGTGCACCAAGGGAGGCGTACCTAAACCACCAACGATGAGGACGGCGGGCTTTTTGCTCTCGGCCATTGTGAAATGAGAAGACACGAGATGGAGGTCGAAACACAGACGGGACCACCCTGTGGTATTTTCTTTTCAGGAAGATTGGAGGCGAAATGCGGACTGTTGGGACACCCCGCACCCGAGCGCGAATAAATCGAAGAATGCGGGGAGGAAAAGGGGGAGGGGAAGCAGTCGGGAAGGGACAGGGAAGGTATGTCAGGGGGGCGGGAAGGTCGGGAGGTTTGAGTTAAAAGTTAAATGCCACGGAGGGGAGAAGGAAGGAAGGAAGAGGGGCGAGGAAGAGAGGGAGAGGAGAAAAGGAGAGCGAGAGAGGAGGGAAGCGAGAGGAATGGAGACGAGGAGAGAAGAGGGAAGGCGCGAGGAGCGAGAGGATGAGGCAGGAGCGATCCTGGGCCGGGAATCAAACCAACCCATTTATCAGAATCACCTGCCATTCAGTCCGTCATCTAATCTTACGGCCTGACTTGTGCCACTATGGCCGCGCTACAGTGTCCACTATCGTCCAGGCTGAGACAGGCGCCACCGCAATGGGCCAGCTGGTGATCAGACCGACTACTGATGATGGATGAAGCTCTTCGCAGTTCGCACTTGCCTGTCCCTGTGTCGGATCTTCTCTCGACTCGAGGAATCCCGGGACTTTGCAGCATGACACGACGAGGCGCCAACTATACTATACCCCTCCTACTCCTCCCACCCCTCTCTTCCTCGCTGGCAATCTCCCCTCCGTGCTCGCCCCATCTTTCCCCCCCGTCCATTCCATACTTTTTAATGATCCTCCTCTCCTGGCGTCCCGGAGTTTGTCACGCTTGCCGCGGATGACGCTCAACTCTCGCCAACCGCATCCCGAACGAACTCCGCTAGCGCCGCGTCTAGAAATTTCGCCGGCGCGGTGGAGGTTCCCGCTGGGTTTTCCCTCGTACAGTAGTGGGCAATTAAGACTCGTCGACCAAGGCCGACAAATTAATTCCTCATCTCCTCCCCTGCCAAGCGCGCGTTGTGGGACGTTTTCCGTTCTTCAGGGACACCGTCCGATCATAGTCCCGCGTCTAAGTGGGTAGCCACTGGCCTAGGAGGGAGAAGGAGAACTGCTGCGAAATTGATGCCGAATCCGTTGGGAATGGAGATGGCACAGCCGAGAGAAAGAAAGAAGGAAACGAGTCGATCGGTCGCCACAGGCAGACGACATATCATGGCAAGGTGGCCAGAAGGAGCCGCGAAATCCCGTGCGCTTGAAACCGCCCAAGCAGTGTATGATCACCGACAGGGAATAATCGAATGATCTGCGTCTCATCTTACGAGTCAGGGCTGGTGGGGGGTCTTTTAAGATTATGATGATAATGGCGGTGATTTACGGTGCGGCGGACGGAGGGCAGGTGGTTGCTTCTCGGCATTTGCCCTCAGCACGTATCACCCGCTGCAAGTGCTCGGGGAAGCCAGAGCATCGACCGTCTATCTCGTATCTATCTACCGGCACTTATTCCCGTCAGTGACAAGGCGCTGGCCAAAGGTAAAGCGGACACTATTGACTCGGTTTCCAGGTTTGCGGGCCTCATAGTGGGCGAGCGATTCCAAATGAGCTCGTCTCCTCATAGTCCGGATGGCCGATGGGCCTGCCCCATATCCTGCCCAATCCAGACAGCTAAGCTCATGGGATGCCTTTCAGCATCGATAACGGTGCCATCCTGCCAATAATGATGCGAAGAATGATGCTAGCAGTCTACAGGTCTTTGACGCTGTGCAAACCCAGTCATCGGTGTACGCGGTTTACGTAGTGCACGTATTCCTACACACCACGATCGGAGATCGCTCGGTATTTCTTCCTCCAAAGCAGGAAAAAAAGGAAAACAGAAAAAGAAAGGTTGTCAAACACCTACCGTTAATTCTCCGACTTTTTTTTCTTTTCCCCAGGCAAAGAGGTACGGTACCATGGGACCGTGGCCGATCATCCAGCCCGTGGTTCGTGCTGGAGCCTGGCCGCACTGGAACTGGAAGGGGTTTAGCTATGCGACTATCATGCAACTAATGAGTAGCTGGAATTCAAATTGATTCAGAGAACGAGGATGTAGATACTAGATCTAGATGCTACATGGTTTTAATTTATTTTTCCTTCTTTTTCAGTAACCAAAGGAGTAAAAGAAAGCGACAAACCAATTCAGAGAATTAAGACAAAATAAAAACTAAGAAAGTAAGAAAGAAAGAAAGAAAGAAAGAAAGAGACGACCGATCCAAGGCAGCATGCATACACAACAGACCGAGTCAGTGTGTATACACAACTGACCCCAAATAACCACATCACATCATTATCATTAAGCTGCTGAACCGCAAAATCAAAGCACAACCCCATCAGAACCCCAAATCACTGCACACACCCTCTCTCTCCTCCTCCATGAACAAATAACTTACCTACCCAATCACATGAAGCAACACTCTAATCTTAAACTCCACCCCCTCATCCCCATCCCCCTCCCCATCTCCAACCCCATCCCCAAAATCCCTATCCTTATGCTTATCCCTCTCCACCTCACTCCTCACCCTCCAAGCCCTCACCAACTCCCTCTGCACAACCACCCAATCCTCATCATGCCCCTGCCTCACCCGAATCTCAAAATCCGACCACTCAAAGCGCACCGACGCCGCAATCACCGAGCCAGCGCTCGGATTCGCAGGCGCGAACCAGTCCGCGTCCTCGCGACTCAACTGCATCGTGGGGTTCCATTCGAGGAGATTACATTGGTCCGCCATGGAGTCTAGGAAGGAGGATGTGGAGGTGAAGTGCTCGTAGGGAATCCAGACGGGCGCCATGCCTTCTTTGGCTTGGGTGGTGGAGGTCGCGAGGATGGTGGTGAGGTAGGTGTAGTTTGCTGCGCTTAGGGCGGTGGTGGTGGGGTTGGTCGGGGGGGTTGGGGTGGAGGTGGAGGTGGTGGTGGTGGTGGTGGTGTTGGTGTGGATGAAGGTGCCCATCGGAGGGGGAGGAGGGAGGAAGGTGGAGGGGGATTTCTTTTCCTTTTTGGTGGGTTTGGGGGGTGATTTTGGAGCTGGTGCTGGAGATGTGGTGGATACCGGTTTGGTGGGATGAGGATGGGAATGATCGGGCTTTTTCTTGGATTTGGGAGCTTTCTGGATCTTTCTGGAGGACATGTTCAACTCGGCGGAGGAGTCGCTGTCAGAAAGAACTGCTTTGAAAGGCCGGATGGCGTTGGATAGGGCTCGGGTGCGAGGGATCTTGTAGGTGAGTTTGTCTCCGGTGGACATTGCCTCGGTGTAGTCTTCGTCGGTCTCTTTGGCAAGGGAGGTCATTTTGCGTTTGGATTTGGAGGTGGAATTGAAGTTGGGGTTAAGACGCTTGGAGGGAATGCTGGATGCTGGAGTTGGTTGATCTGGTGCTTTGGGTGTGGGAGTTGTGATAGGGGCAGTGGTGGTGCTGCTGCTGTTGGTGAGGGACGGTCCGGGAGCGGGAGTCTGAAGTAGCAGTAGCCAGGTTAGCATCGAATATTGATATCAAGATGCCACTGTAGTCGGGACGAAAACACAACAGACCTTCGGTTTCTCGGTACTCAACCTCGCGTACCCCTTTGCCTTTCGTTCCAACAGTACCATGAGCGTCCGAACAATCCTATCTCATCGTTAGTCACAGACAACTAAGGAGGACGAGATGAGGACCTACTCCTCCCGTCTATCAGGATAAACACAAAGCGTGTCCGGGTCCGCCAGACACTCTTCCTGGAGATATTTCTGTCGATTGGCGGGCGTGCCCCAGTAGGTTATGCCGAACCTATCGACGAACATCTTGGCGCAGGTACGTCTCTCGTTCTCGGATCGAGCCAGGTCGGCCCAGCTGAAGCCGGTCGACTCGGCGTGTTCTTTGACACGGGCGAGGAACTCGCGGCCGTATGCTTCCTTCAGGTCGAGAAAGTGCACGAATTGTTTGTCGCGCCAGGATGGCTTGACTTCGCCGCGGTCGAGGAGGTCTTTCATCGTTTCTTCAATGCTGCTGGTCGTGGACATTGTGATGGTGTTGGAATTGTTCGGTTAGGTGGGGGATGGGAGTGGGATGGGAGAGGGGCATGTACAAAAGGTGTAGGATAGGAGGGAGGCGGAGAGTGTAGAATATGGAATGAATGGGGGGCGCGTTCTATGTTTATATACTAGGGACTGAGAGATGAAGTGAATGCGAGTGGACCTTGTTGCTATAGCAGTATGACCATGTCGCGTAGGGATTGAATAGTAGAGGATGCTGGCAAATGGTGCGGCGGCGCGTGGGGTGCATGGTGAAGGAGGGTTACCAGTGGAAAAGGTAAAGCAAACTACGATAATACAGGTGAGATGGAGCAGGGTTAGCTATGGCTGGGTTTGTTGGCTGCAGAACACGGTATGATTTGTTGTCATTATCGTTCACATCAGGATAAGTGTAGCCTGTGTCAGGTCATAAAAGGCTTGATTTATGGCTCGGTCATGCTCACATCATACAATGACGGTGGTTCTCAATGCGTGCAAGCGCATACAAATTCATCTACCACCAATCTCTTTTTATTCCGCGCCGAGATACCGGAGTGAATTCTTGAGCTCCTTGATCGCCGTGTTCACATCATCAAACGTCAAGGCCGACACGGCCCAGCGGGCATGTTTCTGGGCAAGCGCTATGGCCTGGTCATCGACTGACTGCGTGTTCGTCCGGCTGGAGCTCGAAGCTGCAGGTGCAGGTGCTGAAGGGGTGGGTGACGGGATACTTGGAGGCGTTGGGCGGGAACCAACGGGCACTGTTCCTGAGGAAGACTGTACGAACGGCGGGGGAGGACCAGCGCTGGTGGTCGGTTTGGTGTAGAAGGAGCTTGCATCATGAGACGCTGCTGGCGGACTTGAAGGTGGGATTGAGGACGGCGGAGGGAATGAATGGAAAGAGTCGGCGTGCGGTTGGGGAGACCTTGCGCCAATGTCTGCCGGTGTGTCCGGGAGGTTGGGCACAGATGTAGAAGGGGAGGCAAACGTCTCTGGGGCCGAGGGGAGGTTCAGCGGTGCACCTGGCTCCGCATCATCCTCCGCGGGAGATGTAGGTTCGGCTTTGTAGTGAGCGGCGGGGACATCGGCAAATGTGGTGGGAGGTTCTGGCAGGACTGGAGGTGATTGTGAAGGCTGTAGAGTCTCATTGGGTACCTCTTCAACAGACGGTTGCCCAGGGCGCGCGACTGGCGATCCGACGATGGCCTGCACTTCCGGATCATCCTGCTTTGCTTCGATGAGCGCTTCGAGTTCATCCTCCTCAGTGGCCACCGGATTGGACGCGTTGGGATCCTCCCCGGCCTTGATCGCCTTTATAATCCTCACAGCATGGTACTTGGAGAACTTGATCTTCGCAGCAACCTCGGGGTCCAAAGGGTTGGTCCAAATTTGGCACAGTTCAAGAAAGGTTGCAGCAGCCTGGAAGGTGTCTGCGGTTTGTCTGGTATCGTGTCAACGGCTTGCCGATCATGTCCAAGGGACGGAACCTACTTGGTCACTTTGTTGGCCTTCATGGTCGCTTCGGCGCGCCCAAGTACCTCCAGACCGAACTGCTCCACGTAGGCATTGGCCGCCTCAGCATCCATTACAGCATCATTATCGGTGTTTTCACTCTTGAACTGAACTCAGACAAGGTGTCAGCCTTCAGAAAGTGTGTGCCACACTGTACGTGTCGCGACGCACCTTCTCCAACTTGTCCACAAGGTCCGTCGTGTATAGCTTGACATCGTCGTTAGAAGTGTGTAGGCCCCGCTCGATAATCTGATTAACGATCCAGAAGTTGCCTGTCATCAAGAACGACCACCAGTCAGTTTATGTGGCTTGCATTCAGGCAGTAACGTGCGCATCACAACACTTACACCAGTAGGCAACGACGGGCTTCGCGTGCTCGAGCTGAGCTGCTCTCAAGGCATATCGCCCAATATCTGCAGATCGCAAGCTAGCGGGGATGTTGCTCGCCATGGGGTAGGTGGAACGGAGAGCTGCAATGGTTGGGATGCAGGGGAAGATGCACAATGCAGGCGGGGATGACGTTGGGTGGAACTGCGCCAAGCGGGATGTTGGTCCGCCTAGCGTTCCTGACCCTATCTCGATTCCCTCGATACGAACTAGATCGACAGCACCTTTTTGCTCGACCAAAGAGATAAAGTCTTCTAGAAATCCAACTCGAGTGGTTTCTCAATTTACATAGTAGTCCCTCCTTGTCGGAAGTTTTTACATGGTCTTCGTAACGACATCGATTCTCGCTTTACTCGCAGCCCCGGTCATGCGTCTTCGACGATCCATTCCCCAATGTCTACCTTTTCCTCCGCTAAAGCTTCGACCTCGAATTGATCCTCAACTTGCCCTCCAGGCCCTCCGATTCGCTCGATGACAATCCAGGCGCCACCCTGGTCTTCAAGTCCCGGATGCAGATCGAAATCCTCAATACGTACTCCAGATACGGCATCACTGTGGTTACCATCTTCGGAGGTAGCCAATACTTCCTTGTATGGTCCCTGGCCAAGCTCTACCGTCATCAACATAGGGGATGGTCCAACGGCGCGATTCCCTATCGTAGACTGTCTACTTCTCCCGATCAGTTTAACCCGCGTCAATCGCTTCGTCTCCAACGAGGCCAGCATTCGATCCTTTCCAGGATTCAGAATACCAATGTCCGATATGGTCGCTCGTCGCCCAGCTGCTTCCGGCGCAAGCGGTTTCACATTGCACGGGATCGAGGATGAAATCCAGAGGGTGAAGCGCCCAAGTTGATCGGGAGCAAAGGTGGAACAGACGATAGTGTACACCCCTTCATCAAGTCTTCTTTTCTCTGCAAAAGCCCCGCCACGGCGGTAGTCACCACTGTCAGTTATGATATCGCGGCTCCGAACTCTAGTTACCCGCTGTCCCTTGGACCAGAACAATTTGACATGCGTGGCGAGCTCCGGCTCTGACGGTTCGAGTAAGATAGAAAGATCCGTCGTGTCATGAATCTCGAGTGAAAACTGGGGATTGAAGGAGTATCGAGGGGACTCGGCGTTGCCTCCTGCGGTGGAAGATGTCCACGATCCTTGGGTTTTTGTTAGGCAGCTGTATTGGTTCTGAGCGTGCGCTAGAAGAATTGGACTGTTGGACAGGGCCGACAATGTGAAATTCTGGCTCGCAGCGGGCAGCGACTGCTCAGAGATCACGGCAGTGTAGGTCGTGCCTGGCGGCAATTCCAGCCTCATAAGTGTGTTTGGGGAGTCGACGTAGGGACCACGATGAAGCGCGCCTTCACTTAATGCCACACGTTTCCCATCCGCTTTGAATACGTATATGCTGATGAATCCGGGCTCTCCACTGTCGTCACTGTCCTCCAGGAGGTTTTCCTGTTCAGTTGTCTTGAAATGTTTGCCGAGCAACAGCCATACTGTGCCACCAGCCTCAGAAGTAACAGCAAACTGAGGGTTCTTCGCAAAGCAGCCAGCTACACTTCTGGCTGTGGAAAGGTCCCATGTGAAATGAATATCTTCCCGATATTGGAAAATCCCTGGGTTCCAATTCAAATACAGGTTTTCAAAGTTCTGAAGAAGACTTTCACTGTCCATCCAATAGGTTCTCGGTAGAGACGAAGATCGATTATGGGCATCTCTCGGGTCGAAACTGTGTGCAATGTCTCCCACCGCGGCATCATGTCCCCCCCATGGGTTCTTCACAAGCATCTGACGACGGTCCTTTATTTCTCTCATATCCAAGATGGCGTAATCATGTTCACCCACAAATCCTAGCTCTTTTTCTTCTCTCTCAGTCAGCTTTCCGGTGCCTATCGTTAGCAGGACGTCACCGCTACAAAAGCGCTTGTACAGTCGTCTCCAGAGTTGCTCTGCAGTCACATCGTCGTGATGAAGGAAGACCTGCTCGGGGATCCAACCTGTCAACACCCACAGATCCGTCCCAGAATTGCTTCCAGGGAAGTCATAGCCTCCGCGGAGTTTCAAATATGCCTTCTCTACCAAGGCTGGCCACAAGAAGTTTGGGTGCTTTTGATCAACAACATGGAGTGATCTTGACGTTTTGGAAGACGGTAAGCGATCATCAATGATGACTTTTCTGAAGCATCCGTTGAAGTAGAATCGAAATATGTATTTCCCACAAGGTGAGATTCTTGGGTTTACCTGGCCGTATTCACAGGGGAAGATTATGGGAAGATGGTGCTGATGTTGTTAGATGCATGGTTTCTTCTGAGATATGAATTTAGCCGTACCTTATCTAGGCCACGCTCCGACCTTGATAGAGCAGCGCAGAGACTGGCCACAACAGAGCAGTCCGTCAACATATCCTGTACAAGATCTGTTGGCCCAGAGACCGACATCACAGGCAAAGTGGACTCCAGATCGTCGGCATCTCTTGCATGCCTGGACAGCAATTCAAGAGGACGCTCCCAGCCCGCAAAAACGCTCCATTGTACTTTGGACAGGCGAAGATCCGGTTTGTCACTAGTACCAGTCAGTATTATAGACCCTTTGACATCAGGCTTCAGATTAGACCTACGTAAACAGGCCTTCGTCCAGCTCGAAATCTTCCGGAGCCGGGACACTCGTCCATGGAGGGAAAATAAATCCATTCAGCTTTGCGCTCTCAAGAAGGATTATTTCCTCACGGGTGGTGAATTTACGTGTAGATTTGGGGATCCGTCCCACAAGACCGCTCTTCTCATGAATACGAACCACGGCCTGCCAGTCGTTGTTGTTTTTGATATTTTCCGCTCGCGCAAACCATTCTTTGCATTTGGCATCTAGTGGCTGTCTTTCCTTGGAATCGGTCACCAAGCTCAGTGCTTTCATATAGTATTCGACCGCGTCAATTGCAGCATCGAGAGCTTGCGCTTGAGTGGTAGCCTTTGACACCTCCTGTTCCGCTTTCTATTTTCTGGTTAGTCTAGGGGATCTCGTTATAGTAGCGTTTGTTGGAATAAAAGTAAAGAAGAGTGAGATACCAAGGCCTTGGCAATCAGGAACTTCGGAGAGGCTGCGTTAATTTTAGACATTGTGTCTGAGACCCTGGGTAACACCCGGACACTCTCAGTAGAACATGCAGTTTCAGCCGGAACCTATCAGCGACTTAGACTTGATGATCATTTCAAGGACAACGGCGATATCTCCGGCGGGGACATCCGAGGTCCACTGGCTACTGGAATGCACCGGACCCAACAGACGAGCAGGGTATGTACTATGCGCACTTTCAGTGGGGTAGGTCCGAGAATAAATCTCTGAGGGACTAGTCAGGAATAATCAAGCATAACAGCATCAATAAGCCAAGGCTAGATGATGATGGTAGCTGGTCGTGGATGCTAGAAAGCTAGTACGGAGTATGCGTGGTAGCGTCGCGTGTTGGTGGGGAAGGAGGGCAGTGGGCAAGCCAGCCAATAAGATTAGCAGTGAAACGGAGGGCTATGAGGTCCTGTCGGGTTTACTCCGTAGACATCCCCATGGACCAAGGCTACAATGTCCTCCTTCTCGGCTGGTATATCCCAGGAGCAGAGGAGAGTCTCGTCTCATAAATAGGAAGTAGCCTTTAACATACATGGCTCCCTGTATCCTTCTACTACCTTGATTGTAGGTACGGAGTATAGTATGAGAAAATGTCGCGCGTTATCAATCATGAAGCTTCTTGCTAATTGATAACCCCTTGAGAAAGAACAAGTAATAAACCGTTAGGTCATAGAGCATTAAAAGGTAGTATCTTCTATTCGGTCATTTTACTTACAAGGTACATGATGTAATTGGGAGTCTTCTCCGTACTGCGGCACCTTAATTGAGCTGCCCATTAAATAATACATCACGTGACCGTGGCGCGTGCTCGCCGCGTTTCGCGTCGCCGCGCGATAGGCCATCCAGTGGGTGAACTCAACTCAGCCAGGTCAACAACAAGATCTCAATAGCTCAACCCCGCTGTTGCAGAGCAAAATGATCCGGCAAGACTTCCGCAGAATTGACCCGAAGAGAAGGGCCACGCTTGACCATAAAAAGAAACAATTCGCAGCACCCGTCTTCAAGCAACAGGACTATCCGCATCGCTTGAACTTCTATGAAATCCCCCCCACCGAGGAGATCACTCTCGAACAGTTTGAGCAATGGGCTATTGATCGGCTGAAAGGTCTTTGTTACTCTCGGGTACGCTCCAGATTACATGCTCATATTCTCAACAGTTTTGGCCGAAATCGAAGCCTGCTCTTATCGAAACAAATCGCCCGCGGAGACGGAAGCGCACATCACGCCTCACCTTCAAAAATTTCTCCCCCTTTCCTCTAATACATCCTCCTCCAACGGTGCGGCAGACCAGCGACTGAAAAATGAACGCCAAAAAGACCACTATTCCCACTTCATCCTTCGCCTGGCGTTTTCGGCCACCGAGGAGCTCCGCAGGCGGTTCGTGAGAGCCGAAACGATGCTTTTCAGGTTCCGCTTCCAACGAGACGACACCAGAGAACGACGCGCCTTCATCGACAGCCTGAATCTTGACTGGGAGCCGGTTGAAGATGAAGAGAAGCAGAGACTCTCGGAGCAATTACTCGGCGCGACCCCGGGTCTCCGACGCCTTGATGACGAGACCTGGTACAAGGTGGACTGGGAGAAGGTACCGGAGTTGGTTGAGAGACGGGCGGTTTTCTTGTCGAAGGGAAAGGCATATGTGCCCGGCAGAGAGCAATTGAGCATGATCATAGCAGAATTTACTGCTCGCTTGGAGCGCGCTCTTGAGGTATGTCTTGAATGATCGCTGTGGATGGTCCTATGGTACTGACGGCTGCCAGCTTACGAGTCGGGCCTTACCACGGTTGGACGAAGATGATCGCCTCACTCCAATCCTCAACCATCTCTCGAAGAACTTTGGAAGTGCCGAGTCCGTGTACACGGAGAACGAGGGATTCGTCGACGGCGCACCGATCACGGCGAACAATATTGACCGACTATCCCAACATTTCCCGCTGTGCATGCGCAGTCTTCACATGAACCTGCGCAAGAATCACCACCTGAAGCACTACGGACGACTACAATATACGCTTTTCCTCAAGGGAATCGGCCTGTCATTGGAGGAATGTATTGTTTTCTGGCGCCAAGGCTTCAAGGGCTTCACGGACGACGAATTCAACTCGCGGTACAAGTATAATATTCGTCACGCTTATGGCGATGTGGGCGGCGACCAAAACCGCAGAGGCCGCGGATATCCTCCTTACTCGTGCCAGAAGATCCTCAATGATTCAAATCCGGGTGTCGGGCAGACCCATGGATGCCCGTACCGCCACTTCTCTATTGACAACCTAATCGGTCTTCTTCAGTCCACCGGTGTCAATGACAGGGATGTCCTGCGCGGGGTGCGAGAGGATGTCGAGAAAATGCGGTTCCATATCGCTTGCAATCGCGTCTTTGAGTGGACCCACAAAGCAGATATCAAGAGGGTCAAGGAGGACGGAACCTGGAACCAGACCGATCTCGACACCATTGTTCATCCCAACACCTACTTCAAGCGCAGTTATCTCTTGAAGCAAATGGGGAAGGCACCGAAGAATACCTAACATCATTGTGATAGGTCCACGAAGCCACGTTCCTTTTGCATTTGTCGGTTTGCGGAGATTTCACCACGCGGGCGTTTCGGGTCAGGCTTTTGGAAACGGGAGGACACCATGGTCCTGGTTCTTAGGTAGATATTTATATGTAAATTGAGAGCATGGAACCCCCAAGCGGTCCAATTCGAGCATTACTTCAACTCCTCGTTTTTTACGATGATACAATTGCAGTAGGGGGAGAATGGGATGTAACCTCTGCTGATTCCCAGATTATCCAAAAGGAACAAAACGTCCTTTCAAAGCCAGGTGCCCAGCAACGGGTCGAAATTACTCTTCGCTCGACACTTTAGACAATTTCACCAACAAGGTGGCTGGAAGCTGCCATAAAAAAAGGTAAGGAGTCGGCGTTGTGAAGAATATTTGGAAAAGAAAAGAAAAAAAGCGTGTGGTGGAGGGGAAGGGCCCGTATTTAAAGGCCACTAGCGCAGTGTACGGCCGCCCGCAGCGACCGGTTATGCTGCAACCTGGCCTTATGGCAACCAGTGCCGCTTCACACAACAGTCTCCTGATCCCCGCATAGTCTCCGGACAACAGCTGTTGGCGTTGTCCTTTTCGTGACTGGGTTGTGCTAAAGGAGGGCTCTCCTGTGACCAGTCTGGGTTGTTTAATTCTGTTATTTCTGGCCTCATTCGTGCCCTGTTAGACGTCCCCCTCATTATCTCCCAGTGACGGAACCCCGTTCCCCAGGCCGCCAACATGGACTACGAAGCGTTGAAGGACCAATGGAGCGACGTCGAGGATCGCGATGGCATCAGACTCAGCTGGAACACCTTTCCCAGCTCTCGCATGGTGCGTCTGGGGACTCGGCAATCCTGCCCGGTTACAACTAACTTATCCACAGGAAGCATCCCGCCTTGTTGTTCCCATCGGTGCCGTCTACACGCCCCTCAAGGAGAAGCCAGACTCTCCGTTGCTACAATATGAGCCGGTCACCTGCAAGGCGCCTTGCCGGGCAGTCTTGAACCCTTATGCGTATGGCTCCTAGCTTTTTAAAAGGCACAGCACGGATGGCCTTAGCTGACATCACATAGCAACGTCGACGTTCGGGCCCGAATTTGGATCTGCCCCTTCTGCCTTATGCGCAACCCCCTTCCCCCTCACTACAAGGATATCACGGAGAGCACGATACCCCCGGAGCTCCACCCGATGAGCACGACGATCGAGTATCAATTGGCACGCCCCGCTCCTGCTCCCCCTATCTTTGTCTATGTTGTCGACACCTGTCAGGACGATGACAGTCTGAAGGCCCTGAAGGACTCGCTGATTATGAGTCTGTCATTGCTGCCGGCAAATGCGTTGGTGGGCCTGATCACATTCGGTACAATGGTAGGAAACATCTACTCTAGGGTTTTTTGGATGGCTCGTTGACTTGGTATACAGGCACAAGTACACGAGCTTGGCTATGCCGAGTGCGCTAAGTCTTATGTGTTCCGGGGCAGCAAAGAGTACGCCGCAAAGCAAGTGCAGGAGATGCTTGGCCTCTCATCCGGACTGCGTCCGAACGTGCCTCAGCAGCCCGCCCGCCCTCCTCTTGGCCCTGCGGCACGGTTCCTCCTCCCCGTTCAACAGGCCGAATTCCAGATCACGAACGTGCTCGAGCAGCTCCAGCGTGACCCGTGGCCCGTTGCGAACGACAAGCGACCCCTCAGATGTACCGGCGTTGCCCTCAGCGTCGCTGTTGGTCTGCTTGAAACCTCTTTCCAGAATGCCGGTGGACGCATTATGGTCTTCACCAGCGGTCCGGCCACCGAGGGTCCGGGTCATGTCGTCGGTCCTGAGCTGAAGGAGCCTATCCGTTCTCACCATGACATTGACCGTGACAACATCAAATACTACAAGAAGGCTGTCAAGGTGCATATCTACGTATCCTTCAAACGATTGCGCTTTGCTGATTATCTGTTTAGTTCTATGACACCATGGCTAAGCGCGCTGCCAACAACGGACACATTGTTGATGTCTTTGCCGGCTGTCTCGACCAGGTTGGTATGCTGGAGATGAAGAACCTCGCCAACTACACCGGCGGTCATATACTTCTCACAGACAGCTTCACCTCCTCACAATTCAAGCAGTCTTTTGTCAGAATATTTGACAAGGATGCCAATGACAATCTGCTCATGGGCTTTAACGCATCTCTTGAGGTGCTGACTACCAAGGAGCTCAAGGTCACCGGACTTATCGGTCACGCAGTTTCCCTGAACAAGAAGTCGAGCTCTGTCGGCGAGACGGAGTGCGGTATCGGAAACACTTGCGCCTGGAAGATGTGCGGAATTGATCCTGCCTCGAGCTACGGCATTTACTTCGAGATCGCCAACCAAGGCGGGCCTGCAGCCGTGCAACCAGGCCCCCAAAGAGGAATGATGCAATTCCTTACATACTACCAGCACTCATCCGGACACTATCACCTTAGGGTCACGACTGTCGCACGGAACCTCAGTGGTCCGGCTGGCGACCCTACGCTGGCACAGTCTTTCGACCAGGAGGCGGCCGCCGTGCTGATGGCGCGCATCGCTGTGTTCAAGGCCGAAGTCGATGACGGCCCTGATGTGCTCCGATGGGTTGACCGGATGCTCATCCGACTCTGCTCCCGCTTTGCTGACTACCGGAAAGACGACCCGACGTCATTCCGGTTGGAGAAGAACTTCACTCTTTATCCCCAGTTCATGTTCCATCTGCGCCGAAGCCAGTTCTTGCAGGTGTTCAACAACTCCCCCGACGAGACTGCTTTCTACCGCCATGTGCTTAACCACGAAGATGTTGGCGACTCGCTTGTCATGATCCAGCCAACTCTGGATTCTTACTCTCTGGAACACGAAGGAAGCCAACCTGTTCTCTTGGACTCGGCTTCCATCCAACCTGCTCATATCCTCCTCCTGGACACCTTCTTCCACATCCTCATCTTCCACGGTGAGACCATTGCTGAATGGAGGAAGGCCGGTTACCAGGAGCAGGAGGGCTACGAGAACTTGAAGGTGCTCCTTGAGCAACCGAAGGAAGACGCCAGGGTTCGTATACCGAGATCGCGCTTGCCAAATATACGCTAACCACCGATGACAGGAACTGATTTCTGACCGTTTCCCGCTACCCCGTTTCATCGTTTGCGACGCTGGTGGCTCTCAGGCACGTTTCCTTCTGTCGAAGCTGAACCCATCGACAACGCACACGACAGGAGGATACGGCGGAGGTGTGACGTCGCAGACCATCTTTACCGACGATGTCTCGTTGCAGACTTTCATGGACCATCTCATGAAGTAAGTGGCTAGTGAAGACTCCGTGATGAAAGCACTTGCTAACCCATTTCTCAGACTTGCTGTTTCCGGAACCAGCTAGATTTGACGAGGTAATGGCCACGACGAGAGCAGGGGAGGTTTGCGACGGTCCTCGGGTCGTTTGTATCTTTAGCGGTTATTGATTTTTGTTCGTTACCCTGGAATATAGCAACTACCTAGATTCAACGATTGAATACAAGCAAAATTCCGTAATAATATTCATTCATGGAACCCTTCAGTCTAAAGTCCCTCCTCCGGAAGGCCTAGCGCGGCCCGTCATAATCACGTGAGCACGGTGGGTTGAGCCCTACTGAGCTTACCGCTTCTGGGGTCTCGCTTAGCGGCAGCGCAGGCGGCAGCTAAATATCCTGCGGCCGTGACAGCGTTTTCCTTTCTTTCCTCGTACTATCCACCCCGACAACTTCCAAGGACGATTGACGACCTTTCGCACTCGCCATGCGTAAGTATCATCTCCTTGGTGAAAGCGATATGGCGGACTAACATGCAACCCATTGGGCAGCTCCCAAGTTCGACCCCAATGAGGTGAAGATCATGTAAGTTGCAATCCTGCAGTCGCGCGGTCAATTTTCGCGCAGCAGCTAACAATTTGATAGCCACCTGAGAGTGACTGGTGGTGAGGTCGGTGCCCAGTCCGCTCTGGCCCCCAAGATTGGTCCTCTCGGTCTGTCCCCCAAGAAGATCGGTGAAGATATTGCCAAGAACACTGGTGACTGGGTAAGAACATCCACGGACGCACCGCTGAAGAAGACCGAGCTAACCGCTGTTCTCCTGCTATAGAAAGGTCTCCGTGTGACTGTTCGTCTCACCATCCAGAACCGTCAGGCCGCCGTCTCCGTTGTGCCCTCCGCCTCTTCCCTGGTCATCAAGGCCCTCAAGGAGCCTCCCCGTGACCGCAAGAAGGAGAAGAACATCAAGCACAACAAGTCCGTTGCTTTCGACGAGATCGTTGAGATCGCTCGCCAGATGCGCCACCGCTCTCTCGCCAAGGAGCTCAAGGGTACCGTCCTTGAGATCCTCGGTACCGCTTTCTCCGTCGGTTGCCAGGTCGATGGCCGCAGCCCCAAGGACGTCTCCGACGACATCAAGGCCGGCGAGATTGATGGTATGTGATGTTCGGAAGTTGATATCAGATGGCATACTAACTGTTTACTAGTCCCCTCCGAGTAAATGGTGATCAGGATACCCGGCGGTCGTGAATAAATACCGACATGCTAGTTACCAAAATATCATCATTGTTCTCTCGAACCAACCCTGTTACGAGTCATGACTTTTAGGATTCCCACTTGTGTTCATTGAAATGATAAGTGTTTTCACTCAACTCTCCTTGTTGAGATTGCCCTCCTCCCTTCCGTCTCACATGGTCTACTTGCTGCCCTATGCAAGCTGGATGGTGTCGAGTTCCCAACTCAGATGACCTTTGCAACACTCTGGCCCTTACCGTCGTTTCCCGCCTTCGGGCCTGGATTCGAATATCATACCACGTGGTATAGGCTTATTTTAAGCAAAGAAGAGCAAACCGACCCGCTACTCACCGCGGTATTCTTGGAGGGGAGCTTCGTGCTTCTTTCTGTGGATACCATGGTCCATTTAACGGTCAACATCATAAATTCAAACCAGACACGATAGTCTGCCGTCGTAGAAATCCATATCAATCCAATGAAAATCATTTCTTTACAACCGTGCTATCTTCGTATAGATATCCCTCCAGCTTCAAATAACCCACCTTCGGTCAGCGGGTAGGAACTAGTCCACCCGATCGACCCTAAATCCGTGTGATGCTATTGTTGTCGCCGGCCTGAAGAATGAAGCGCCGTGAATCTGGGCAAGCAGGCTGGAATTCGATGGGGCAACGAACACGGACACACCGAAGAATCCACGAGGGCCCACCGGCTACTGGGATGAGCGCCATTTGGCGTTCCTGATACGCGCCCGGCTGCAGGAGCCCCTTAACAAATCCCGGGTCGACCGTAGGCAGAAAGGAAGGGAGGCATGGGGCAAGTGATGGATCTCAGGGCATCGGGATTCGGGATGCAGGTGGTTGTGATAGGCACAGGCAGGCGCACCGACATGCATGTTGTCCACTTCCTGTACCTCCTTCAGAGTATCCGTACTCCATAACATACATCGTTAACTCGTGACTCACCCGACAGCTGAGTCAGCCAGCCCGGTCAGGCCAGCCAGGCTTGCCAGGCTTGCCAGGCCGATCTCAGGCCAGCGCATCCATCTTTCGCGAGTGAAACATGGCTGGCCTGGGACCTGGAGATATCCTCCGGATGTCTTTGCCACACCACGGCCGAGCCGGACAGTTATACGACGGATGCATCGCGCTCTGATTAGTATTCTAAATTATCCACGATCATTCCTCCCACCCCCCCTCCCCCTTCCCCTTCCCCTCTCTCCTCCGAACGGGTGCAAGTGGAGAGCCAGCGCGCAGCAAAGTTTGCCGATCCTCATCGCCAGACCGCTCGTGACATGGCCGATGGATAATCACCGCCTACCGGGCGGCCCCATTCCCGCCGTCCTCGTTGATCCTGGTCCAACTTCACTTACTTTGACTGGGTCTTTGGGGGGGGCATGGGATGATGGGATGGGATGGGATGGGGGTACAACGCAGGCCATGGATGAACACTAACCCACACTACGTACGGATACCGTAGCACTGTCATTTACTTTGTTGCGTTGAGGGAGGGCTGAAATCATGGCCGTTGAGTGGATGGATACGGGAAACGGGCTTTTTGATTGAAAGTTGAAACTGAGGTAGGTTTCATGGATCCTCTGTTCCCGAGACCTAGATTTTGAGTTGGGCCGGGGAAAGGGAATAGTTCTGGGGCTGGGGAATCTTGGACGGGAGGGAATTGGAAGTATAAGAACGGGGAATAGATGGTTTGGCGACTGCCTGATGCATGCGATTGAAGATACTACGGAATAGATAGATAGAGGATGGAAGTATGGCGGTGCATTTGTTTGTTAGACTTTGATAGGACCCCCGTATTGGTCGACGGGTTTTAGGCACGCCGGATTAAAGCTCGAAAGTTTGAAGCCCGTCACTGATATGGGAAGGCGGCCTATCAGAAATTCATCACCACGTCGAGCACGAGTATACAGCACCCCAGCCGCACATATCTGCGAGATGTGGCCGTCATCCAGGCTTTTCACTTGATCAGAGGCGGCATGCGCTTTGTTTTTCAGCCTCTGGTGCATCCAGGGCTGCAGAATGATGTTGGTTGTGATGGTCGCCAGGTGTCGGAGCCTCGTTAGATGATGCATATCCATTCTTTCCTCTGGCGTAATTATCTGATTACGATATTCCCTCGTACGGAGCATCTCCTTTGTTCTGGAGAGCCACATATTCATCACTCGATATTAGCCCGTAATGGTTTGCGCGGTCGATGTATAATTATAATAATGATAATAATTTGGGAATAATAATAGTAATATTGATATCCAATTTCTCAGGATTCAGCCAGTCCTAGACGGACTCCACTCGAACCCACCGAAAGTGCCAGATCGCCCATCCGTCCTCACCACCGAAACCCTCCCACCCCCAACTCAAAAGGGCCCCCAAGGCCCAAGGCTTGACCACCGCGGGCGCCACCGCGACCGGGGGCCATGGCTGCTGGGCCACTGACGTTAGCCAGGCCTGGATTCGCTCCTGCGCCCAGCTGGCTAGCGCCGGTCCATCCTGGCCGTTGGATCGTAGTACCTTCAGGTGGGACTGGATGTGATGGATGTTCGTGTTTCCCTTGTTTCGCGTTTTTGGGTGGAGGAAAAAGAGGTTCCTTCTTCCTGGAGCTGGGCGGGTGGACGAGAACGACGTACCTTGGATCGGTCGCATCTCTGCCTTGAGGGCGCCCCTTCCTTCAAGCCACCGCGTGTTATACTTTATCCCATCCTCCGATGCCTGTATAGATCCTATCTCGAGGGGTATGTATATCATTTTATCAGCCGGGCACATAGTATACTGTGCGGAGTAGGGGTACATACTTGCATGGTTTGTATAGTACCTCGACCTAGGTACATACCATTTTATTCTTTCGCCCTTTTTAATTCTTTTTACTTCCTTTTGGTTCAATTTCTTTCTTTTTCTTTTTTTCCTTCCATTCCAAGCCACCACCACCACCACCACCACCAAGTAATTGACCTGGACGCCCAAAACCCACCCGCGTCCCAACTCAGTAACCTCCCTCCCCACTCCACCGGGGCCAGGCCAACGCCTATTGGCTCCACTCCCGCTGGTCCATCCTGGCGCCCACTCAGGCTCAGAGGGCTGCCCTCCCCCCCACCCCAAAAAAGGAACCGCCCTAGAACGAAACGGGAGCTATAGGCTGCCGCCGCCCACTGCTTGCGTTTTTGAAGCTCCGCTCTGTCATGATGCGCGTCCCGCTTGATGGAGCCCTTGGGTCGTCGATGACTCTTTGTCTGCTACGTTAGTGACTCTCGTATGGATGTAGTTGGGTTTTTTAGTCCCTCCAGAGCTTCAATTCCATACTTTTCCGCTTCAATCGATTTCCCTGCCGAATTTTTTTTTTTGAATTCCCCCCTCCTAGGCTCCCACTGGCGCATCCATTATTTTTCCCCCTTCATCATCTTGGCCGTCCATCCTTACCCCGGACTTCCCTTTTTCTTTCTTTTGGTGAATTCCCCTGCCTCATCACCTTCCCCTGGGCAATCTGAGTGGTGACTTGGACCTCTCCGCCCGCCGTTGGATCTTCTCCGCTTCGACCAGCCCTGCCGTGCCTTGGATCTGAGGTATCGCCGTTGGAATACTTCAGCCCAATCAGGACTTTCGCCGTCCCCGACATCATCCCAGAACGAAAAAAAGAAAAAGAAAAAGCAAAAGAACAGACAGACAGAGAAAAAAAAATCTCTTTTACAGCAAAGATAGACAGAAAAGAAAAAATATTCATCTTCCCCCGAGACAAGTTGTTGTGATTGTCATCAGCTAGTGGTGCCATGTTCAACCTTTCTCCTACACTATCGTTTCCCTGATTCGGATTTTGTCGGTCTTCACATCGGATCTGATTTGTTCTTCGGCTTCTTCTCTATCCTCGCCATTGATTCTTCTTCCCTGCTGGCCACCAACTTCATCGTGAACCCCCTCCCCATCCACTCTGCCGACCCCCCGGCCGGTCACTCTCTTTGGTCTTCTTTTCCCCCCTCTTTCACTCCCTCTCGCGCCGAGTACAGCATTTCTGCCAAGCGCAGGATTGCCTAGTGGTTGATCGCGTCGTGCGGACACCTGCGTCAGTGTGGGCGCTCTAGCAAGCTGACTAGGGCTGTGTGGTTCTCTCAGTCTCGATCCCTTTCCCTCCCTTGCATCGCTTCTTCACCCACCTGTCTCTCACGCAGCAAATAGCGTTGTCGGAGCGGATCGCCTGCGTGTCTTTTTGATCTTCTGGAATCCAGCGGCTTCGTGAATGGTATCTTCGCCCCAGACTCAGCCTCCATCCGATTTCCTCTCCTCTCCCTCCTTCACCTCCGCGGCTTTCGTACTTGCGCCCACTGTCATCCTCGATCACAATCAGCGTTCATGTCGAGCCCAGGGACACGCGGTGGGGGCCTTCGCTGAGTGTCAACTGAGCCGGCTCATGCCCAGGATGAGGTGTAGGAAACGTTTCAAGGAGGATGCTTGTTGATTATCCAGCGAGTTTGATACTCTGTCGACCATACTGACTGATTTCGATCGCCCCGAACCGCGCTCTTGACGAGAGCCCTGCATTTCCTATCCTTCTGAATTACCCACGTCTTTTTCGTCTCTGTTGCGGTCTCTCTCTACCCCCACTCCTCTCTCTAACATAATTCTCGTTAATCACGGCGAAACAAAAGCGGTGTCCTACTATTTGAGGTCAAGATGTTGCCCTCAGTAGCACCGTTCCCACCCGTTCAACCGCATCATCACTTCAATTATCGTCTTGGTGCCGACCCAACCCACGGACCTTACGACCCGAACACCTCATTCCTCACATCAGTCCCTCGTAGCGACCTGAGCAAAGCTTCGTTCCAGTTGACAGCTCGATCCCGACTACAATATCCCCATCCTATTCAACGTCTCGACGCCCACGATGCCACTGGCCCGGTGCCCAGTCCGAAGAGTGCGGGCGAACACGCCTTACGGAGGAAAACGCCGAGCGGGACATTGGCTGCTGGGTATGATGGCACGCCAGGGGATACCACCATTCAGCCGGCGAGCAAACACATCTTAGTCTCACCCATCGAATCGGGCCACTTGGTACCACCCCATACCGGATTTCCAATGGAGACATGGCAACAGATCGGCATGGACCAGGCTTCAGCGGGGAAGCACCTGAATTTCCCGCCCGTCTATCGAAACGACTCGAGCCGAGCTAATGCTGCCCCGGCCGAGATAACCCAAGCGGTGAATGGGACCAGTTGGGTTCGCTCTCTGAACTACGTGCCGGGGATGGACTCGATGTTGAACCAATCCCTGCCGATGCAGCCCTCGCAGCAGCGGTTTTACTTGCACAATGGCGCCTATGTTCCTACGGTTCTCCCAGCGACCCTTCAACCATGTGTCGGCCCCACCGCATCGGCCGGGACGGGGCCGTACGGTCCATATTGGCCGGATGGGGTGTATATCCCGTATCGTCCAGCGGCCTTTCGAGATGCTCGGTTCAATGAACCCACCCGGTTTGCGAAAGCAACGAACCCACCCCCACTCCAGTTCTTTGATGCAGGGCAACCGCCTTTCAGTCGGGGGGCTATCTCCTCTGGCAGCCACCCGGACCCAAGTCTGACCTGGAACCAGGGCCTTGGCATGCTCGCCTCCGATCTGCCAATGAAGAATAACTTTCCTCGACGCCATTCGGATCAGAAACCCGTGGATATATCAATGAGCCAGCGAATCCTGCCGTATCACACCCGCCAGTCTAATCCCAGCTCGGGCTTTTCATCGCGTCCCCAAATACCTGAGAGTGGTCCATCTTGGTCCGGCCCTGCGAGCGCCCAGGGTCCTACAGCAACCCCACCGACAACGAACACAGAATTCAAGGAGAAGGTGTTAACGTGGGCCCATAGTGTCTACGTCGACCTCCTTGCATCCATTCACCAGGCACGGCGGAATAGTATCTCGAATGCTGCGGCGGAGGGGCAAAGTCAACGGATTTTGAAGCCGAGCATTTACCCGAAACCACCTCGTCAGCCTGGTCTCGATTTCTCCAACACCAATGCCACCGAGCCCAGTCGTCATAACACTTACCCTTCGGGTCCGTTTGACCAGAGGGCCAATGCTATCAGTAACGCAGGCCAAAGTGACGCCTCCAGCTTTCCGGCTGGCCGTCGCTACGAGCGTCCTTCATTGGCTCAGATCCCGCAAGCTGCGTCTGACACCCAGATGCTGGACCGGCTGCGCCATACCGGACGATTGACTGCTTCAACAGCGGCGTCTCGCTTTGGTGCCACGCCATTGACTGAGGGTTCCATCACAGGGAACGCAATATCATCCTTGGAAATGTTATCACATCTTTGCATGGAGAGTGGATGGGAATGGATTGACGGGATGCTCCTGGGAGGCTGCCTTGCCTATGGCCTTGGGGACTATCACAAGGCCATGCGATGGTACTCCAGGATCATCGCTCGAGATGCAACGTGAGTATGAGACTCTCTGCAGTTAGCTGAGATATCTAACCATACACAGGCATGTGGAGGCCATCTCCAATCTTGCGGCCACACTTTTGGCGCTGGATCGCCGAGAAGATGCCTTGCAACATTGGCTTCGGGCCGTGAAGCTTCGCCCGAGTTTCTTTGAGGCCGTGGAACACCTGATTGGCCTTTTGTGCAGCAACCAACGCGGCAAGGAGGCCGTCAACATCATTGAGTTCGTGCAAAATTCGCTACGATACCCCAAGAATGGCGATTGCTTCGCGTCCGATGAGCATGCGAGTGAGACGGAGAGTGATGCAGAGAGCAGAGCGTCCAGCACGTCTGACCTGGGCTCCTATGAAAAGGCGTCCTTCGATTACGATGATGACTTTGGCCGGTCGGTCTCTGCCAACCGGGGTTCCGCGGATGTCAACTCGGTTGGATTTGGTTCCAGCGGCTACTCGGTCCCGGGTTCTGATAACGGCCGAATGTTGGCTCTAGTTCACGCCAAGGGCAATATGCTGTATGCGCTCGGCGACAATGTAGCCGCCGCTGCAGCCTTTGAGGATGCCATCCTGATAGCAGCGGGACGACGACGCCATGGAATTCAAAACCTGATCCGGCAGATCTTCTCGGCCTTTACGCAGAGCGCACATCGGTCTTATCCGGGCCCAGACCCCCGCGGACCGCAAGAAACGATTCTCTTGTATCCGGACCATGCCCTGCAGACGTCCAAGCTAGTCTTTGCCCCCTGCGGAACGCCCCCAGGGATCAAGTATGTCCCGGAAGGTCTTGCACGAAAGGCAGCCATTTCCACTACCAGCAATTCACTGCTGTCACTGGCCAAGATCTATCAAGACGGCATGTCGAATCTCTCCAACTCCGGTGTTCCACGCACTGCTCCAGGCGTTCGGGATATCCTGGCTCTCTACTACCTCTCCCTGTCTCTTCAGCCAAGCCCGTCCACCGCTAATAATGTCGGGATCTTGCTGGCCGGCATCCAGAATAATGCCCCTAAGAAGGTCCTCCCTCGTCCCAGCGGCGATATGCCGCATCCTGAAATCCCCGGGGTGATCCCGGGCACCGGCATCTCGTTGGCTCTCGCATACTACAATTACGGACTGCACCTGGACTCGCGCCATGCCCATCTCTACACCAACCTCGGGAGCCTCCTGAAGGATATCGGCCAGCTGCAAGCGGCTATCCGCATGTATGAGCAGGCTGTTCATTGTGATGGGAACTTTGACATTGCTCTGGCGAACCTGGCAAACGCGGTCAAGGATGCCGGTCGTGTCAACGATGCGATCGGATATTACAAGCGTGCTGTGAAGGTGAATCCGGAGTTCGCGGAAGCCGTGTGTGGCCTGGCCAATGCTCTCAATTCGGTCTGCAACTGGGTCGGCCGTGGTGGCATTCACAACGGTCATGGGTTCCGAGACCGGTGGCATGTCAACGACCAGGGAATGCTCCGTGACGCTTACACCAATGACACCGGGACAGGCTGGATCAAGCGGGTGGTGGAGATTGTCGATCGGCAACTCAAGGAGGGAGAGGCCTGGGGTCGCGGTTTGCTGACCCCGAATGTCATTGAGCAGTTGTGCGCACAATTGGCTCCTGCCGCAAGTGCCCACAACCAGGCTGCATTTGGCACTCTGGCCGGTATTTTGCAGTCCTGGGCGGGCCAACGATGGGAGGGCTCCCGGATTGTCAAGCTCGTGGAGCGTGCAAATCGCTCGATCACCTGGCAGTGGTACCAGGATCGGTATGTTTATGGCAAGGATTACCCGCTGTCTAAGTACCGGCGTCCACAGCTTCCCTCTGGCCTGACCGCGCCTAATGCGCCTACGGTTCTACCTTTCCATACCTTCACCTGCCCGCTGTCCGCCAAGCAGATCCGCCAGATCTCGCAGCGGAACGGACTTCGGATCTCCTGCGCAACCTTGCGTTCGCCATGGCTGCCTGCGACCGTCTTCCCTCCGCCGCCTCCTCCGAACCCGTATCTCAAGGTCGGTTATGTCTCGTCAGACTTCAACAATCACCCTCTGGCCCACCTGATGCAGTCGGTCTTTGGCCTGCATAACCCCTCCCGGGTGAAGGCATACTGTTATGCCACTACGATGAGCGACAAGTCGATCCATCGGCAGCAAATCGAGAAAGAAGCCCCGGTGTTCTACGATGCCAGTGGCTGGCCCGTCGACCGGCTCGTCCGGCAGATCGTGGAAGATGGAATTCATATCCTCATCAACCTGAATGGATACACTCGGGGTGCGCGGAACGAGGTCTTTGCAGCTCGGCCCGCTCCCATCCACATGTCCTTCATGGGGTTTGCCGGGACGCTGGGTGCGGAGTGGTGTGACTACATCCTTGCTGATGAAATCTCGATTCCACCTGACACGCTCTCGCCCGGGAGACGCACCGCACGCATGGAGGATCGGCTGCTAGAGGAAGACCACGGCGAGGATCTGGAAGACTGGGTATGTGGGGAGAAGATCGTCTATACCCGCGACACGTTCTTCTGCTGTGATCATCGACAGAGTGCGCCTGATGCTCAGGATCCCCAGATCGCGTGGGAGCAGGAGCAAGCCCGACGGTGGCGTATGCGAAAGGAATTGTTTCCGAACCTCAGCGATGACACCATTATTCTGGGCAACTTCAACCAGCTGTATAAGGTAAGCGCAGCAGACGACGATAGCATATTGCGTACTAATGGCATGTCAGATCGAACCTACGACGTTCCGCACTTGGCTCCGCATCCTGGCCCGAATCCCCAAGGCCGTCCTCTGGCTCCTCCGCTTTCCGGATCTGGGGGAGCAAAACCTACGGGAGACGGCCATTGCCTGGGCGGGGGAGGAGACGGCGTCTCGGATTATCTTCACCGACGTCGCGCCGAAGAACACGCACATTTCCCGAGCGAAAATCTTGGACCTGTTCCTTGACACGCCGGAATGTAATGCGCACACCACGGCAACGGATGTACTGTGGAGCGGCACGCCGCTCTTGACACTCCCTCGGTACAAGTACAAGATGTGCTCGCGGATGGCGAGCAGCATCTTGAGCAGTGCTCTGCCGAGCTCGGAGGCCGGTCGCGAGGCTCGATCGGATTTGATCGCCTCATCGGACGAAGACTACGAGAACAAAGCCATTCGGCTCTGTATGAGTCTGAAGTACCACCCGGGTGGGCAAGGCCGCGCGGGAGGCCGGTTAACCGAGCTACGCCGGATGCTATTCCAGGAACGGTGGGCAAGCAAGCTTTTCGATACAGCGCGTTGGGTTCGTGATCTGGAGGATGCCTACGATCGAGTTTGGCAACGATGGGTAACTGGCGAAGAAGGCGATATCTGGTTATGATGTACGCATCAGAATATACCCCTTGAGCGATTTTGGTTGGATGTTTTTTCCATGTAGGTTACGGTTGTGCATATGATTTGTTTCTTGGTATTATTTGTGTGTGGATTGCATGCTGGCGTTGGATGCCTAGGTATGGTCAATGATGATGATGCAGCTGATTGATTGGTTTGGATATGAGTGATATTGGGTAGGCGTTGAGGGATCCCCGAAAGGGTGAGCGTTTGGAGTAGGGATAGAGGATTGATGATTGAATGTATACCGTTCGGCTGTCAGCATTCTCGGAGGACATACTCCGTATTAAGAGGATGACCACTATTGTTGCCTCTATTCCACAGAAACCTAGTAGTCCAAACCACGCCAATGTGACGAATATGGTGCATCATTTTGATAAAGTCGACAATACCACAATCCACAATTCAACTTGGTATAATCTACCCGTCCACTCCGTCACAAATGAGAAAACACCCCTTCCCTCCTCAAATCCTAAATCCTCAACCCAACAAGTGACGCCCCATGTACAAATTAGTCATGAGTATAATATAATATTCTGTAAAAGAAAGACATCAAGTCGGCTGGATGGTGTAGTTGGTTATCACGTATGCTTCACACGCATAAGGTCCTGGGATCGAGCCCCAGTCTAGTCACTTTTTTGCCCCCACCCGCTTCCTCCTCCCTATTTCCTCAAGGTATTTCGGAGAAGGGATGGGGTGTTTTTTTACACCTCTGGCTAAATAGGTATTTTGTTTTAGTGAATGTGTAGTAGGGTGAGTGATATGCTAGGGGGGATATGTCTAGTGTTGTATCTTGCTTCGCTCATCATTAACTGAATTACTCTTACAGAGTACTTGAACTGTAGATATATATGTGACGGTGCTAATCAGTGATCCTCCCTCCCCTGAATTTTCCCGCCAAACATCGGATTTAAACCAGTCCTTCATAATTTCATCACCATCGAATTGGAAATAAATGATATATAACCCCCCCCAGCATCGACTCTTCATTGACAATAAATGAAACAAATCAGACCAGGTCAGACCAACCTGCCCAACTATTGACTACCAGCCAATTGAACCCCGAAGCGATAGTATATCTGGGATAGATCCTGCTTCGATGATTTGGGTGCTGAATCCGAGATATCGGGTTCTTTGCCTTTTCTTCGCTTCACTTTCCTTGTTAGTGAGAGAGGATGCTGCGAATAATCATAATTACTTTCTTGTTGGTTCTTTCCTTTTTTTCTTTTTTTACCCCTGAGTCACGCCCTCGTGAGTATGTAATGTATTCGGAGGTGAGTATCATGGTAATGGTTAGATGGTATCGTATCGAGCCATATAGGAACCATTGATATACTTCCACTCACTCTTTCCTGGAATGGCATCTCCAACGTCATGTGACTATAACTATAATCCTCTGATTATCCCATGTACTGCACTAGACAGGACACACAGACACAAACACAACCACAGGCATGTTGCTGTGTTCAGGTATCCATGCGGGGAAGATGGCTTTGCTGTAGGGCTGAGTTGAGTTGAGCTGGGCTGCATGTAGACTTTACATACCATGTTCGCCAAGAATCACAAGCGAACAATTATCGCCCTTTTAAGTACCCCAAAGCCTGACACAATCACCCGATGCGAACAGCAAACAGCGAATCAGACAGAGGAGGAGGTAGAGAGGTATATAGGAGTAGCCTAGGCCTCTCGCATGATTCTTCACCCCTTTTCCGATTTATATATCAGAGACAGCATGGGAATCGGTTAAGGGTGTGATCTTCATCCCACGGCTTTCTGCTTTTGAGGGGCATGCATGGCAACAGACCCTGCTGTCCATGGAAAGAGTGCCACGTGCTTGGACTGTATTTTCATCACTGCTTGTCCTCTTGTTCTCTTCATATCCATGGAGTGGGGTATTTGAGTTACCAACACTCCTAGTTCTAACGTTCTTGTGGTAGGAAGAATAGATCGTGGTGTCATAATCGAGCGGGGTGCGGGAGCTGTTTCAAGAGGGTAAGTAAATGGTCTTCCCAGTGTTTGTGGAGTGGGTTGTGTTGGTCCCATCTGATCATTACCACCACTCCTATAGCTCCCTTGGTATGAAGAAACAGATCGCGACAGTATGACAATCAATTAGGATATGTCGGGCGTCTCAAGAGGGTATGTAATTGTTTCCCTATGTCTGTGGAGCGAGTGTTGTGTTGGTCCCGTCATTTCTGAAAATTCCATCTGATTACTACCACCACTCCTATGCCTTGTGAAATGCAAGAACAGATCGCGGAAGCATGACAATTAATCAGGATGTGTGTGGCGCCTCAAGAGGGTATGTTCTTGTGTAGTTCTCCATGTCGACGTATAAGGTGTTGTGTTGATTTCATCATTGCTGTCGACCTCGTCTTCACAAGCCGTCCGTAAATTGGGGTAAGTATATGGAACTATGGAGCTGTGGAGTTGATTCATCGCCCCCTGTCTACCTCTCCTGGTATATGTAGATATGCAGCAGTATCTCGGAGTACTTGTCACTGAGATGATGCACCCGCGCAGTTAAACCTGTGAACGGTATGGGAAGGGGCCTCCCGGGGAAGAACACTCGTCTGATTATTTATATGAGAGGTAATAGACGGTCGGGAAAGGGGCACACTGGACAGAGCACCATAGTCGGTCTGATACGAGAGAGATGATGGGTATAATGGGTGTATGATCAGAGTCAACGTTCTGTATAGAATATGAGATCTTGTGTCGGGGCTGTGGTCTGGGGTATATTATGTAGCCATAGGGGAATGGCGAGAAGGCAGTGCTGGTAGCCGCACTTCCGCCGACATTAGTTAGCGAAAGGTGGTATCCAAAAGGCTGACAAGGACCTTGAGAATGAAACCGCCCGTGTTCGCCCATGTATCAGAATCGAGGACGGGTGCCGCTGGGGGAACGATTGGTTTGGTCTGACAAGACTCATATCTCTCTCGATGGTGCCACAAGGCCAGCAGATTATATAGGCGAGATCATTCTTTCACGCAATTAGGTTAGAAATTGCTCTTCCCATGTTGACTGGCGAACTGGCTTCCACTCCGCTGGGCAACTCGCCGCGTGAAGATGGCTACCGGCGTATTTCGAAGCAATCTTTGGTATTTGATTCGATCAACGTCCGCGTTGTAGGACTCGTCTTTGGTCGTTCCATATTGAAGGTAGTTTTGGAGAGCGGGCCTCAGGGCGCAAGTCGTGAGTGCTGCCTCTCTCATTGTGTTATATACTGCGAAGATGCTGTCCATATCAGTGCACGGTTTCTTCAACCTGATGTTCTTGCAGACGCCGTGTGTCATGGGAAAGGCGATATTGCCGCAATAGGATGATCGCAAAGTGACCAATTCATAGTACACACTTCCTTTCACCAGGCTGATGTTCAGCAAGCTGCAGTCCGCCTCAGGTGTTGTAGACAGAAAAGTATGGGCATAGAGAGAAACCCCATAGTCGTCAAACGTGCAACATGGTCACGGCCAGTCTTGTTCTAAAGTATGCAATGGCCTGGATGACGCCACCTATGTTGCTGTATGCCGAAGCGGGATTCATAGGTGGCAGAGACATTGTAGCCGGTCGTCCTGGTGTTCCTTGGAGCGAGCAGACGATGTAGCGAGAGGACGATGATATGCGCTTTGCGTATATAGATCTAGTATTGCAGGGAAGGCCGAGCTGCCATGGTGTAGAGAGTAATGCTGCCCAGGTGATGCTTGGCAAGTCAATATGCCAGCAATCCACCCTCTAATCGAGATTGCCTAGGTTGGATAGGTGACACCGTCTGTTCTGGACCACCAGGTCAAACATGCCGCCTCGTTAGTTGTCCTTTTGGCCGCTAAAATGCCTGTTCAACGTGGGTTGGGATTCGGGAAGAGCTCATTCATTCCAACCGCTTCTGTCAGGCGTGGTCTTCGATAGAAGAGACATAGACGTCTGCAATCTTCCTGTAATGCACGGACCAGGGCATTTTGGAGCTCAGGCCTGAGGCTCTCTGCTTTCTGGCGTGTCCATGTTGATGCTCGTCATATATAGATGAATGGCGCTGCTTTCGAGAGAACCATACCTCAGCCCGCCAGATATGTTTATTTCCTGGCTTCGGTTTCATTGCTGGGAGACTCGATAGAACAGGCCGAGACATGATCGGGTCCCCGGGCTCACAGCGATGATAGGTCCCTTGATGCTCGCCCGCAATAGTCTAGATACAGTTAGGTAGATGGTATCCCGCTGAAGTGCTGCCAGAGGCTGGCTGAACTCATGGCTTCGCGATTGCAGTAATTTTGCAAACGGGTATCATCGTAGTACTAAATTGGAACATGACAGGTCCATACTTAGTATTCAGAGCCGTTCAGATCCTTGATCCTGCCGCCTCAAATTCATAGATCTTGCTTAAGGAGATCGAAAGCTCGTCGATTGCTTCGCATTTATGCTGACTTCCGAGAGGGCAGTACTTTGCTGCCGGTTGAAAAGTGTATATCTCCACAGGTAGAGTAATCGCGACAGTATTCGGCAATGCAACCTATTGGATACTGCATCCATGTCCCCTGACTATTCAGGGCACCAGTAATTTGGGCAGGATTGCCACGAGCATACCGGCGCCTTGTCATCATTCCAAAGCCAGATTTCAAGCGGCTCAACAGACCTTGTCTCTTAGTGCGAGAAGGGGTGTATAGAGGATATAGCTCGTTCGTAGTCGCGAATGAGGGTGCTCCGCCCAACGTGATCATGTAGTTTGCTGATAGCTTCCAGCCCTTTTTTGTGTCTCACAGATAGCTGGTAGATACACTGTCTCCGTTCCGAAACATAGAACTATCATGCAGGATGGTTTGCTTCGCGACTGGGTAGAATATCTGCACACGTAATGCCAGACAAGCCTCGAGTAGCTGGCCATTATGCCGACATTAGAAGAACTAGTCTTCACAACTGTTTGTTTGATGCCGAGTCATAGACTGCCTGAGACACACGTCTGCCACTACATTTTCACCGTACATATCAATACGGCAGGTCAACAAGCCAAGCGGTATCCTCAAAAGATTTTAACCGACCGATTCATTCCTTGAGGGGCATTGCTCTGGCTGGAAGCTGCGTGATCTCATAACGGTTGCAGTTGATGTGCAAGTCATGATCGCTGTGATCTTCATTTTCCGGAACCCGTCGTTCGACTTCAGTATCCAGTTTCACCATTAGCACTGGGATATGCGGGTTGCATAGGGTGAAGATGCTGAGGTGGCCGAATCGGGTGCGAGGCATGGAGAGCTATCTGGTGCGTCCCAGTCCTTTACCATTCCATCTCCCGACTCTGGAGTAGAACCGGATGACTCCCCATTGTCGAAGCCAAAACAAAGCATCACTTCGATTCAGTATTGATACTCGACCGGCTTAAGGTCCAAAAGATCATTTGTGATAATATGCGTTATCACGATCGCCCACCCGCCATGGGTTGTATGTATTCAAGTGAAAAGTGCAAAACGCAGATGATCAGCCCCCAGTCCAACGCGAAGAAGCTATTTGGAAACAGCATTCAGACATGCAATTCTGGCTGACAACGGTTGCATTCGGACGAGGCATCCCCTGGCGTGCCCGGGAAAACTCGATCGCCTCACCCCTTCATAGGCGATGTCTCGAGTATGTGGTCCAAGTTGTCTCGCTGGCTGTAGCAACGCCGCCGAGTTTTTAGCTTCCACGTTGATCAAGAAGCCATAGTCCGAAGGTCCGGGCACCCAAGATAGCACCACTGTTACCATGAAGGCCCAACCGATCGACTGTCGCATATCAAGATTGCCTGCAAGGCAGTCCGATCCAGCGTAATTCGGATTCTCTCCTTCAATGTCTCAGAATGAGATGGACCGCCAAACCTTGTACCTGTTGTTGGAGAATGGTCAAGGTCCACACCTCGGTGAACCCTGCTCATTCCCCTCTCTTGCCCAGACATTATGGCCAGCCGTCATCCAGTTCACAATGTCTTCACCCGTGATATGCCTCCCACCATGCCATGACACCCTTGTGTTCCAGATCCATGAGGACCTGGCATCAGTAACTCCTCTTCCTGCTCCTCCGATGACCGACTGACCAGTCTGGCCAGGTCTTGTGTGTCTAAGGTCGCGCGGGCGGTCCGTCTCGTGTTGTAGACTTGATTGACTCTGCTGTTATGCTTTGTTCTGTTCGGGAGGATACGCGGGCGAGTTGGTATGCATCAAGTGAGAAGGATTGAGAAGAGAGAGCAGAGAGTCGGTATGGAGAGCTTGCCCGTTGCATGGGTGGAGGGGGAGGGGAGGAGGGGGGTAAGGATTTCGGGAGCGGCGGAATAATTCACCTGTTGATATGGACATCAGGTTAGTCGAGGGCGTCAACTCCCTTTCACCACTCAACTTCTGTGTTACCCTCTGATAAGGCCTTGAGGTTGACGGATCTGCCATGCCATGTTTCTTTGGCTCTCTTCGTTTCCCAATCCCGTTGTGAATTGTACGACAGCCGCTTAATGACGTGATGGAGCAGGCAGGACAGACTGTGACTCGCCTCGACGAATGAAGTGGTTGACAATGGCAGCAACAATAGCATGCAGACAGACTGGTCGATACCGTACCATCTTATGCGCGACAGGAAAACATTAGGCCTGGCAGTTGGAGGTTGTTCGGGTGATGGGCAGTGATAACATGGTGAGGGGGTCGCGAGACATTTGAGCCAGTTCACTGTCGACTGGAAATACAGATAAGAAAGATAGGGTGTTCCTACTCTGCCACACCGGCTATCTTCAGAACAGGACTCATCCTCCCAGGTCGGACTTGATCCTGTCTCAGGCTGTTGACTCTGTTGTCTCGTGTTCGCATCAAGGCACACCGGAGCATAGGCTAATCTCAAGCAATGCACTGGGCTTTGAAGATTATGACCTCGGAGGATGCTGTCGGTGAAAACCAAGTGGAGGCAGAATGATCCCTCGAGCATCAGGAGATATCCTTGTTCGATGGACAGTTTGCCAGTAGTGGAAGGGTCTGGAATATCAGACTTGCCAAGGGGCAGCCATATCGGAGTAATGCGTGGACTAGATATCCATGGGCGCCCAATGATCCAGTTCAGTGGTGAAGTGGCTGTGATTGCTGTCTCCGTTCGGTGGCGATACATGTTCCCTTCACGGTATAGCAGCTTTGAAAGAGACCGTTGCGGCTTTCCATAAGAGTGGTTGCAGTGGCGAGTCATGGATCGACTCTAGACATCACAATGGCATTTATATTGTCGCTGGTGATGAAATACCGTGGGTTCATTTTTATCAGAGCATCCCTTTCATGGCATAGGACTCTCAGGAGGATCTTATGGTAGTTCTTATCCATGCCAGTTGCCTCGGGGTACGAGGGATCATGTATAGGCATCAGTGCAGGAACCATGAAACTCGGTGAGCGGGGTGTGGTTGGGTGATGGTGTATTCATGTTTATAGCAGTCTTCAGAGGGCGACATTGATGTGAAAGATCATGTAGTCGTGCTTCAGTAGTTGATCGGGAATATGAGAAGGTATACCAGCTGCCACAATGGTGGACTGGAGTGCCTTGCTTTACACAGAGCACATATGGAATCCGCTTATAGGATTATATACGGGTAAAAGACCGCATAAAACTAGGATACCTATAAGAATAGCAGTCCCTAGAGACTATACATGATATTGTTGTATAGTATAAGCAGTGAATCACTCTGCTTGTGGTTGATACGAAAGCATGAGATGGTATATGCGTTAAATAACTTCATTGCAGTCTTCATCTAGACAACTGCCCCCTTCCAGACAGGCAAATACCATGGAAGTATCCTGATGCAGCCAGTCTGCCTCCGAAAACTCGGAATGTATCGAGCCAGACAGCTGTAGGCACCATCCACTGAATGACATAGAAGGGAGACTTGCCTATCACGGGACTGGCATAAGTACATCACCATATCAAATATCATCCACATCACAACAAAGTAGAACCGCATGAACCGCCATTAACCAGGATCCCCATCACTTGACCTATCGAATACACCAGCCTACTCCGTACGGAATACCAGATTGATAACCCAGGTAGGACAAGCGTGGGTCACATGCAGCCCCCGAAGGATTTGCAATCCCTTGCGTGGCCGCCGTGCGGATTGCAACTGCACGAACCGGGATGATGACAGTTGGACGCATGAGCACGACGCCATGTCGAGTAAGGATAAACTGGGCTATGTATGACCAGAGCCAGCATTCCGATCCTTCAGCAAGTGGAGGCGGGGATCGGGGACCAGTGTCTCCATCGGGGATTATCCATCAGTGAGTGCCGGGGGAGGGTGATGTCAGCTAGTCCCTCGATCGATCGAAGCCTCACTTTGCTTACTCCGTACTCTATAGAGTAATGCACAGTGGATGGAAGGGATGAACAAAAGAGATCAACATCGCACATGGCATCCACGCTTGGTCAGCGGTTGATAATCGGAACAAAGAACCAAAACAAGGATACCAAACAGGTTGAAGGAGTCACGCGATCCAGGTATCCGGGACTCGTCTTGTTGCTGACGATCTGACATGGTCGCAATCCTTCCGAATTGGTGACTGAATAGGTACTAGTCAGTGGCCGGACTCCTTCTTCGGACTCTACGATTCGCTACGGGATTAGACAGTGGTTGGTGACTATTTTCCGACTATAGGTGGCGTCTCATGCACCGGATCTCTAGTTTGCAGTCATGGAGTACAGAGCACAGTCGACAGACAGTCGATAGACAGGTCGTGCTCTTTCTCCGTAGTTCACTCACGGACACCTCCATCGTACATGGTACATACATAATCCTCCATGGTGGGTGCGGCCTCGTCAGGGGTAACCCACCCCCCATACTATCTGATATGTAAATAAATCAACTCAATGAACCCATCAACTCCTGCACAGTCCCACGTACGCAATCAACCAATCTACGGAGTATCCAGCACACTCCCTAGAACCCATCTCGAAGGTCGAAACAAAGCAAAAATAGTCCACCCCTGTTCTGCACCCCTGAATGATTTGAAAATGGCGAGTCATGAAACATCCTATTTGGGAGGAAGGAGAGATCGATCGGATTCCTCCTTCGTAGCGTATAGCCTCTGTTATAGGTGGATAGCAAGAACAAGGAATAAAGGTATAGCTGAGACCAAAACTCAATTCAGTGAATTCAAAGGAAGGTAGTTACCCCCGCTCTAATCCGTCCGTCAGCCTCGCTGCCAAAAACCGTTGCTTACCACTTATTCTCTGCTAGGTTTAACCAGGGGGTTGGGTTGATTGTACAGACGTAGGTAATACCATACACAGTAGATATAGGTAACCATACCATACAGAATACACACAACGGCGCGTATCTAACATCCCTCTCCACGTGGAGCAAGAACCCCTTACGCGGAAAGGGTTTGCGAGGTGTCCCTGATGGTAATACGTATCCTTCGTATCTCGTACGGGATACGACTGTTTTGTACGGTATGTATGTATGTATGTACTAAGAAAATCGTGGTCGGACCGGATCCACTCAGCCGCTCAGCCATGACAAATACTCGTCAATGGTGTTGCTGAATCCGCTCGATTGGGTAAACTGGTCTGTGTGATGGTCCTTGCACTGTTCATACCTATACCCTTATTATACCTCCCTCGCACCTTAAGAACTAGGATACTACAAGGATTCACGCAATCTGAGACACAAGTAATAGTGTATCATACCTATCATATTAATTAATCTACTCCGTACGGAGCACTCTCGCTAGCCATATGGATAGCCCACGAGCCTGGTGCTGCTGCCGATCACGGGCGGACCGGCAAGGCGGGTACCCTAATCCCAGTTCAGACAAGTTGATCATCCACCCCGAGATCCTCCGAAGGCCAATCAGGATGCTTTGCTGGAACTGGATCTCAACGTGCATCCGATCCACTGCCATATGCCTGAGTCGTAGGACTCAGGAGATTACTGCATACTATCGTGTAGGACTGCGGAGTACGGATAGTAGGTATAGATGTGGGTGTGGTCCCTGAGGACCCTTTTCTTTGGTTGATTACTCTTCTAGATGTAGGATATCAGCAGATACGCTGTAGGCAGGCCGAATACCATGGATAATATCACATGACCTGACACCTACGTACACCTTCTATCAAACATAAACAATGAAAAGATAATAGTACTCAGTACAAAGCATCTCCACTGTACTCCGTACTTCGTACGATGAATCACCCCGGAAGCATGACGGACACCCTCCGCAACACTAGACTCAATAAAGTATATGCAAGGTCCGAATTAATATATTCTTAATTCCTCACCCAACCGTCCAAACCAATCAGCATCCAGGCAGCCCAACCATCCCTCTCCAGAAACTTCAACGACAGAGGCGACGCGAGTCGAGTCCAGACAGGACCAATCTTCAGATCTGCACGTCCTTGGGTTGATCGGATGTACCCGACGCTATGGTACCGCTGTCTGCTTCCAGCCTGCTGTTGCGTGGGCACGTACTTGCCAGTCAAAGTCAATTCAGTCATTCAAAGTCAATTCAAGGTCCATTAAAGGGGAACGGTTAGGAGTCACTCAGGAGACATGTCAAGAAACCTCTATCGGATCCACTATATCAGCCACTGTTAAGTGTTAAGCTTGGGCACGATTTATCAATCGGGGTAAAATTCGCGAGGGTTACTGCGAGAGGAATGGTGGGCCCACTTGAGGGCTCAGCTCAGTCTCGTTTCCTACGCCTACGAGTACGGAGGATCGGGTTCTCCTTGAGATCGCAGACCTACCACCCTACCAGTAGATACTCCAATTTCAACCACCCCTATCACCATCCCCATAATCATGCTTAACACACCCTCTAAAAATCATCGGACCTAAACCCCCGACATCCCGACTCCGACATCCCGACCGTCTCCCGATACCAGTCAACCCCACCAAAAGTCAAAAGACAAACGAAAAGAAAAAGGAGAAACCCAACTCTAGCGAATCGAATTCTCCACCTCGCACTCGATTCTCCAGATCTCAGCCCCAACCACTACCAGTAATCGGCTGAACCACCAGTAACGTCCCCTAAACCATGACCTACCATGGCCAGCTCCCACGCGGCCGTTTCACATCCCCGCTACCTCAACCAACCCTGGTTCTGGGTCGGTCGGTCGGTCGCTTGGAACGTTGAACCGCAGGGACCACGGGAAGATCCTCTCCCTTTCCCCCTAAATACGGAGTACTTCGTACTTCTTTTAATAATTATCCGGCGGATTCGATTACGATTGATTTTCGATTCGGATCTGAGTGGATGGAAGGGACTAGAAGTGAACCATCAACCAACTACCAAGCGGAGGGGGTGTGGGTGGGATCGGAAATCGTTGGGTGGGCGGGAGTGTTGAGCTTTTACTAGATTGGGGAATTGGTATGTTTATTCCTTTGCATTATTCCTTACGGAGTATTGTTCAGTCTTTATGAGTTTGAGTGAATTATCTATATCGTATGTTATCAACCCTTTATTTATTATATCTGTATACATGTACATATACTCCGTAGTGATTTTCATACTCTCTTTTGGTGGTTACTGTCACCAGTCAATTCTCCGAACCCAATCCCTAAGGATCCTACTAGTCATCGGAACCCCAACTCCGCAATCATCGGAACATTTTCGGAAAGAGTTGGCCATACTTAGCCTGATACCCATACCCTGTAGACAATGGCCGTTCGGCAATAATAACACCATCACATATACCTACATCATCCATCCCACACCATCTCAGCTGCCTAGCAGCCCTGGCAGGCTGTGCTGCCCAGCCCCAACCAGAACCAACACCACCCGCATCACTCTACTCCGTACACCATAGGTATAAGCATAACCATCCCGATATTAATCTATCCGATACACGGCCCATGCATAAATCGGACGATCAAACCGGATTAATCTATCTTAAGTCAGTCAACATTCACCAGTATTGCTTGATAGGTGGTGCCCCAGGGGTTTGTTTCTAACTGGCTAATGCAATCTCCACACTTTTTGCTACTTAGTTAGATATTGGGTGGGATCTAGATGGTCCCCGAGGATATCGGGGTTTAGGTGGGTGGTGTAGTGTTGGGCATGCGACCACAATCAAACCAGTTAGTATGGAGTAACTAGTAGTAGAAGGCATCTGAAACGATAACGGGCTTAAAATAAATTCGTCGATAAGGGAGCTAAGCTTAGTTGAACTTGACACAACGGTATCCTGTTCCCCCCCTTCTAGATAGATGGAGGGGGAGATAGATGGGTAAATATAGTCTTGGTTTCGGATTCAGCTAGATATTATTATGATCACTACATATACCAAATGAGCTGTAACGTACCTTACTTCTCAATCTAATTCCATTCCTTTATTTGTATATTGACTGACAGACGAGGCAAATACCCATATCTTCAAACTTCACACATCGGGAATATCCAACGGTCCCCGAGTAAGGCATCCTGCCAAGTCTATCCTTACCAGTCCCATCGACCAATAGGAATCTCCTCCTCCTTACCAGAAAAATCCCACTGGTAGTAGATAGTACGTCACCTTGGCGGTCCCGAAACTGGCTTAGAGCGGTGGGGCCCACTAGTGAACAGAATTCCAAATCAATGTACACAGTAAAAAAAGATCAGCGCGAGGTTAGTTGGTTAATTAATGTGAGATTTTCTTGGCTCCTACCTACCTACTTAGTTAGTTACTTGGTTAGCTACGCTGGAATAGTAGTAGTGCTAGATCTCTCCACTTTACTTTTTGCATTGTTCATTGTTGGGGTTGGGCTTTGTTGGTTACCTGTTTCTGTGGTGGTGGTGGTTGTTGTTGTTTCTGGGATATGTTTCGTCTATTTTAATCTGTTACAGATACTGAATCGTGGGTTTGGTTTCTGTGTAACCAAGCCTTGTGTCAGTCAGTGTCAGTCACCATCGCTTGTTCTGGTGTAACCATCATCACAACCTCCATCTTCATCCTTGTACGGATGTACCATCGTCATGTGTACATACTTACCCTATACGAAGCGTGGATCCATCTCCACCAACGGTCAAGAGCATGTCAAACTCACCCTGGGTCTCCATACGAGTTGCATCATGCTGTCCTCACCTGCAGACTCGACTCCACTTCCGTAACAGGCTGAATGTACCGATTTGCTGCGCTTCTGTGCCTGCCAGGTATGGTTGTGGTTTATTGGCGGACGGTAACGCCGTGAATATCCCCCTCTGTGCATGCACAAGGTGGATTACTTTGCTTCCGCCTTCATTCTTGAATCCAAGATTGCCTGATCGGCATCCGTGCATGGAACTGGAGTGTGGCTTGGTATCTGCTGTGGCGAGTCAGGATGCCACCTGAACACCATTGAAATACCGTAGTAGCATAGTAGCTAGGTGTGAGTGGATATGGTGGCACCGGTAAGCTTGTGGCAATTGAACTGGCAACGGCACTGGCAATGGAATGAGGGATCGGGTTTTGCTTTTCCTGATCCTGATTCCTATTCCTTTCTGTAGCCTTGCTCCTAGCCCCCCTTCCCCTCCTATAGGTTCTAGGTAGGGTGGTCACCTCGGGGACTGCTGACACCGAATCCAATCCCAGTAAGGCAGACAGACAGACCGACCAGGCCAGACCAGGCCACGGAATGAAGCCCGTCGGGATCCATCCCCCCCCTCCCTCATCGATAGGCCAACGGGCAAGTCAAAAAATGGGGAACCGTTAGCGACATGTGCAAACTGCAAACTGCAAAGGGAGGGAGGGCAAAGGGAGGGGCATGACACGGACGAATCCTCCCCCGTCGTTCAAGGTGGGAATCCACTGGATGGAGGATAAACTTTGTTTGCGCAACCTTACCTTACCTCCAATCCTAAATCGGGAGGGATGGAGGGGGGGGAGGGTGGCCATTCATGACAGTGGCAGTTATGCATGAATCATCGCGACATGGGTGTCTGTCTTGTCTGGTTCTGGCCATTCATTGTCATGCCGGTGGGAGGGCGAGGGTGTGGGCGTGGAGGATTGGTTCGTTAGCTGTGCTGTGCTGTGCTGCGTTCGGTTCTTAACGACGGAGTCAGTAATGGACCTATCCATTTCTAGGAGTCGGCTTCCCTGCCATCCTACCACCTGTACGAAGTAGGTTTTGAAATCATAACGGTTGGTGGGTGGTCTGCTCCATCCACCTACCTTTCTACCCTAATTTTCTACCTACCTATCTAGGATGTCTCCCTCTACCGTGAACCACCCTATCCATCCCTCTCACCTTATCTTCCCTCCTTCCTAACCCCATTCTTATTTTTATTTTTATTTTTAAATTTTTTTTTTCTAAAAAATAACCCAACTCATAAAATCAAAAAGGGTTGTCTCGTGTCCTCGTAACTTTTGGTTCGCCCCTTGCGTGCCAAACTCTTGTTTCCGCGGACAGAACCAGATAGCAGCTGAGAGTCTATGACAGCCAGCCACACGCCCTTCCGGAGGATATGCGAGATTGAATGATGGTCCTTTCCTCGGGTGGATCTGTGTCCTTGTGTCCTGTGCCCTTGTGCCCCTATTTGATTGTTTCCTAGGAAGGTTCTGGGGGTTGTATGAGTATGATGAATTCTGTGTATTCTGTGTATTCTGTGTCTGTGTTTGTATGAGGACGGTTATTAGTTACTTTAGTAGTTATAGATTGAGGTTAGATGGAATGGGGTTATTCTAGAAAGTATTGGTTCGGTGAGGATGTATTATCATTATCATATAACAGGGTATTATTTCCAGCCCAGTAGCCATTCCATATCCAAATATACACCAAAGTAACCCCTCTAACAATATTAAACCCAAGAATCCCCACAAAGAAGATGCTTTTGGTACCGTAAGGAAACCGGGTATCCACGTGACCCGCCGTGGAGCCCCCAAAACCAAATATACAGGATGAGATATAATACAAAGGAAATTATGCCAACAAGGAGTGACAAGGGTCGGAGGTCATGTACATAAAATTCCCAATAAACAGAAGAAAGTCGTGATCATTCCAGCAAGGCCATCGTTAGTTGAGCAGGTTGTGCAGTCCCATGCGCGAGTCGCGCGGGGCTTCCGTCTTGTCTTCCATGGGGGCGCCCCAGGTGGGTGACAGAGGACTCTGCTGGCTCCAGTGCTGGTGATCGGCCATCCATCGTTGTTTCAACGACAGTTCGGAGAAGGATTCCAGAGGCTTCGGCGCATAGCCGTAGAGTTCGTCGGCGCCGCTCGATCGGCGGAAATCATATGATCGCATGTCCACTGGAAGGGGAAGAAGCTGGGGAGAGGCGATGGTCCGCGGGGAGGAGGAAGAAACCGAGTTGTGGTCGGAAATCATCGACGGAGGCTCCATTGAAGGAGTTTCGGAAAAGGCAGGCGACGTCAGAGGAGTTTCCACAGGACGGTTGAGAGCAGGAAGGGTGAAGATCGGGGTCAACTGCCGAGGGCAGTCCATCGAAGCCGCCGAGATCGAATCGCGCCGAGAAGACGGCGACTTGGTCCAGGAAGTTAGAGGGCGGTCGTTGGAGATAGAGGAGTAGCGGGAGCGGCTGATGGGGCTGCTCATGAGGGAAGCCCGCGCATATGGGGCTTCGACCCGGCCGTGAATGGTGCGACCAGCGTGCGGCGAGCCGGTGGGGAGGCCTCTTCTCTTGCGGTTCATGCTGCCATTCCACCAGTTCTTGACCGCATTGTCGCTGCGGTTTCCCAGGCGCCGAGCGATCTCGGCCCAACGCTTGCCCATTTCGTTGACCATCCGTTCGATCATCAGACCCTCTTCCGCGGAGATCGGCTCCCGGTTCAAGGAGGGCTTGAGGTTCTGGTGGAAGCGCTCCCGACATTGCTTGGGAGAGCGATAGTGCATATGCTGAGAGATGCGAACCCAGTTGTTCGGGCCTTGTTCGCGCACCAACTGAAGGAGCAACTGGTCCTCTTCAGGGACCCAAGGTCCACGACGATGAGTGGGAGCCATTGCGTGACGGCAGGAAAATAAATCCGAAGATCTAAAAGTGGGTGGAGATGAGGTCTATTAAAGTAATGTTAGACTCTGCAAGGCCAGGAGGTTCGGAGAGTTTAAGAAGTTGGAAGCCGACAGAGTTCAGGTACGCTGCGTGGGCGGGGACGGATGATGTTTAAAGGCTTCTTACCGTGGGGTGGGGAGACTGGAGTGCTCTGAGCCACAAAGACAAGCAAGGAGGCAGGAAGCAGGCAGGCAGGCAAGCAGCAGGTGGAAGTTGGCTGTGTGGAGGATGGAATAAGGTTCCAAGGTGCGTCGTTGGGTGGTAGATATAGGCAGAGACTGAGACCTGGAAGGGGGAATTGGAATTATAAAGGGCTGATAGACAATAGTCGTGTCCAGGAGTGATGGAGATGAAGGTTCCGATCATCTATTATAGCAACAAGCAGCGCCGCCGAATACAATGACCAGGGAGACGGGTCAGAGAAAAATGGCTACTGCTCCACACTTGGAGCACGCTATAGGAGAAGATCTGATCATCCAAGATCTCGGAGCTGACAGTTGTGTCGGAGGAATAAATTTAATAATAATAAATCAGATTATTGATTTATTTCATTTTTTTTTTTTTTTTCTGGTGATTATTTTTCATTTTTGAATTTCGATTTTGGGCCCCCTCTTTTCCCGACGCGGTGGTCCCCACTGGTATGTACGGTATGTGGTGTATCGTACCTGCGGTATGGTGTAAATTACGCCCCTCGGGTACGAACTCCTAGTTTCCTTCCAGGAGGAACAGGAGGCTACCAGGTATTAGGCAGGTACCACACCTCAGGTAGCCTAACTCCTCAGGAGGCACTGGCACAGACCTCGAGGCTAGCCCATGGATTAATTGGGACGTGAGAATGACAAAAACTCGAGGTGTGTGGCCCGAGTGGGGAAGATGCGGTTGACGGCGACGTCTTGCAGTATCTCCTTTGGGTAAGCCAGACCCATCCTTGACAGGGAGAAGTACGACTTGAGGGGCTGAAAAGGACTGCTGCTAGTATCAGCTGCAGCGGATCGTGGGGATTTGCCACTACCTCCTACTGTGTACACCGTATGCTCCCACAGGATCGGGTTGCAGGCTGGCGACAGGGATCATGGTGTCCTATTCCAGGCGCAGTGAGGCACATGTATGCACCGGTTGCTTTTTTCGGCGAGCATTGTGTCAGAGACAGAGACAGGCTGAGACGTCCAGGGGAACCCATCCCATGAGTCCGTATTCAGAGCAAGGCTACCCTGGATACTCTTTGGTGTGCCACCCAGGACATCCGGGCCTCAGGGCATCTCCAGGCTTCACCCACCGTGGCGGCGTTTCTCGGACATCCTATCCTGGCCCGTTGATCTTCCCAGCCTATAGTTTAATCCTGGTTGATTATTCCTGAACTACATAGTAATAGGATCTGGACGTGGGACAAGGATGAGAAATCCTCTCCGCAGCAGCTGATCCGACAGATAGGAGCGTTCCCCCCCCCCCCCAGTATACAATTATAGCAACCCGACAGGAGATTAATTAATTGTGGATGCTTTGGCAACATCTCAAACGTAGGGGAAAAAAGTGCGAGCGCATCAATGGTACCGATCCGTCGGGCGTCGACTAGGGACTCTAGACTAGTGAGGGCCGGCCCAGTCGACTGCTAGACTGGCCCATGCTCGTCAAAGTTCAGGCCCTGACAGGAAAACGGGAGCGGCAGAAACGGTCTGCAAAAGGCGAATGAGAAAGAGGGGAGACGGAGTCGGGTGGTCAGCCATGGGTCAGGCGGGGCGGATTTCCTCGGAATTAGAAATTCTAATTGAAAAGGAGGGGAAGAAACAGGGGAAGAATGACAAAGAGACCCGACGAAGGGGGGGGGGGTGCAGATTGCAGAATGGCGTTGGCTGTTAAGGTGTCCCAAGATCGTGGAAAGATAGGCAAAGAGGGCTATTCTAGGCCAGCGATCGAGTCAGGGCTGCCTCTACCAATTGCCAGATTGGATCAGGATGACAGATCGGAGCGCATTGTTCACAGCTACCATCGATGCACCTCCGTACTATTGGGATGATTTCAGTGAATGGCACGTTCCTTGACATCTCCGTCTCAGCCAGCCATTTACCAGATACTCATACATGGTACTTCAGTACTCGTATGCCAGACTCGTACTAAGAAGTAGGTATACTCTGTACTCCGTACCGTCAGTATGGCGGTTGGCCTCACCCTACAGGCCACTATCATTGGTTCTGATCGATCCTCCACTCAGTCCCTCCCCGTGGGCCGTTACCCAGAAGCCAGAACATGAACCGTTTGAGTGGGTCATGATTGGCGCAGGCCGGCTAGCGTCTCTGACAATTTGAAATCTTTTGCTTTGTCTCATACCCGGTCGGGCTGGGATCGACATGGAGATCGTACGCAAGCTTGAATCTGGCCGGAGTACCTTCGCGCCGGTGCTACCGGCATAAGGCAGCGCACAGCCAATTCCACCGATTTACATGATTTAGGGACTAGTCCGTATGGATTCAAGATCGCTGCAGTTCTCCCTGGTTAGTCAGCCAATCACCACCCCCGATCCCCGGATATTCACCTTGCACACTACGCTAGTTCATGATGGGAATCTCGCCCAGAGAGACGGGACTGCGTCCCATCCTCTTGGTTCATTGTCATTGCTGCATCAGTCGATCAGGTACAGTTCAACGATGATGCGATTAGCTCAGAACAATGCCCGTGCAGACTGCAGAGAGCTCAGATACCCCCGCTCCATCGGGCACCCCATTCTCCGAACACAGTAAAAGAAGGGAAAAGGAAAGAAACCAAAAGGAATAGATTCGTTCTGTTCATCCAACCAGCAAGCCGTGTTCAGCAACCTGACTCACGTTGTTCTGCAGGGTTCCATCCGGGAAATGGATCCGCGAAGTCGCCTGGGGGAAATGCAACAGAAGAATGATAGATCTCATGGAATCCCCAGTCCCCCTTTTTGGGCCTCCTCCTGGAGTGGCAGAAAGGCTTCTGGCCCCTTCAATTGGCTCGAACCAAACACTAGCCTCACTGCTCTGCAGCAACGGGGCGCAATATAGATTAACTGCTCCATCGCTGGCCTCGCGAGTCCCGGGGAGGTCGGAAGATTCCAAATGAATCATGACAACGGAAGTACCAGCAGATGGCCCTTCTCATGCGCCGGTACCGTCCCGCTGTCATGCTAATGGGCAAAGGGAAGGATGGATCCAGCTAAAGTTAACCATCCTGAACTATCAACTCTGACCTACTAGTATGACCTCGGGCGATTGTTCGATCGGATTCAACGTTGCTGCGATTGGGCGATCGATGCGGATCCCTCCATCCTCGATGCTCCCTGGATCCGGTGGTGTGGCAGGGGAACAATAACCTTCGTCAATGGCTGAGATGATCAGATCCAGATCATCGTGCCATCATCTTTGGGTCACACTATTAGCCACTATAAGCCTCGCCATGTTCTTGCCATGCTACACAGGATTGTTCCAGGTCACCACCTTCGGGGTCTCCGAGAAATCTTCCAGGCTTCTATTTCTGCCCGGCCAGGATTTGATAAAGAAATTCTCCGGAGTCCGACATGTAGACCGCACCGCACAGAGCAACCGATGGTCCTGACGTTGTTTTGAAGCCGTGACACTTGCCTCGACTGCGGGTCATTCTATCTCCATCCTCCGTACCCTCCTGTCAACAGCGAGTTCGCTTACACTGCCACGAGTCCCGCCGTTGAGCGTCATCACCATGGATGGAAGCGAGCGGTTGCGTGTAACTCCGCAATACGGAGTCCCTCCATCCGTCATACGGATGTATTCAGTACGGTGGCTTACCGATTTGGTCCACTAAAATAGGCTAGAAGCACGACCCCTGAGGCCGCACTGCATGACGTGACGAACCACTGCCCCAGTCGTGCGGCTGATTGGCCGGCCAAATTAAGGTATTTGTCATTCTGGAACCGCGGCACTATTCCTAATGCAGTAATGATAAACGGGCCGCGGCTGGAGCGATCTCGTCGGTCTCCATGCTATAGATTAAATATGAATGGAGGCGAGATGAATCAGTTGACAGGTACGATCTGAATGAGACAATCGCATTCACCACCTGAATTTATTAATGGACAATTGATTTCTGCCACTGCATCCTATTACGGACTGGCTCAGGATCCAACCTCGACCACCGACCGCATAAGCATTCCATCCACCGCTCTGACCCCAGTCATCAGTCAGTCACAGCCTGTCACTGGAAGAATGCCAACGTCCGTCAACGTATGTCCCCGTCCGCCTGGGCTTACTCGGAGCAACGCACTGGGACCCTCGGAATCTCGATAATCAGGGGGTCCAGTGGTGTCAAACGCCATTTACGTCGTGGGAGGTTACCAGCCTGCCATGTGGACGGGTGCTTGCGATCGACCTCGTGGTACCCTACGTAAAACACATACCAGTTTGACCAGTTTGTATGGGGTCATGTACACCAGGTTACTCACGACGTCATTACAACCCTTCTCGCTGGTCACTCCGCTTAATACTACATTGTATGTCGATCATCAGGGAGTCAAGCGATAGATCATAGACCGCCCAGATCCGAAGCAGGATCACCTAGATCAAATGCCCAGAGGAATCCCCAGGATGCAAGGTACCTAATTGACGGATTCCAATTCACCATCTCCAGACACAACCGACCGACCGACTGACCGCCCGACCCGGCTGGACGGAAGTGACTATCGACTCCAGGGGCCAATCCAGCCCAGTCCAGTCACAAGTCTAAATCCTAGTCCACGAATCCACGAGAACGATGTACATACTACGCCGCCTTTGTCTTAGGTTATACCTCCACCTATACCTAGATACAACCTAGATAGATACCTTGGATGGTCCCCGACGGGATGTACGGGCCTGGGAATGAACCAATCAAAACCCCAGGAAGTATTTGAGATAAACCCTGGTTGAACCCCACTCCCTCCTCAGGAAGAAGCCAAGATCGACGGGTAAATTTCCACATCGGGAATATTCAGCAGGCGCCCGCCTTTTACTCACTCTGTAGGTTAAAGGTAGATGAATAGAATAGATTAATTGATTCTTCAGCTCACCACATAAGCGTATTATGGGGTTTAGCAATATAGGTTAATTTTACTACTATACTAGTAGAGATACTTATGGGATACAAGATGCCTAATACAGGCATCCCTAAGCGAGACCGCGAGAAACAAAAGAATGAGTACATGACTTTGTCGTCGTTGATGGTAATGGTAATCAATCCACACCGCACCCACAGCATGTCGTGCAACCCCTCACAGACAACGACAACAGTAACAGTACTCCATAACCGGTGGACATACGTGACAGGGATGTGGGTTGCAGGATACACCCTGTAGCTGTATGTGTACGGGGATCGGTCGGTAGGTAGGGGAGGGAGGGGTCGATGTGGAGCGATGAAGAACGGCGCTCTCGCATCCTGCCGCTGTTTCCTGACTGTCGGGCCTTGCGACTGCGAACCTGTGGCGGTCCGAGCACCTGTCTTTCTGTTTAGGATTTTATTGGTCGATGACGGGAGCAATAGGTATTGGCATTTTGACGTGAGTATGATTTATGAGGATGTAGTGGGATTATTGTGTGTATGGATGTGTGGTTGGTAATTCCACTGGTTTTTATTGTTGAGTTTTTGATTTGTTTTGTTGTGAGGATGGATGGATGGAGCGAGTCAGTTGTTGTGTATCTGTATCTCGGCTACTTGTGAGATATATGTTTGGAGTGATGGTCGGGGATTTAGAATCGAGATTCGTACTTTGTAATTAGTATTTACTGTGTCAAGTTATCAATTCAGGAGCAGAGAATAATAGCTCATACTGATCAAATACCTATCATCCATATTAACCTCGACTTCAGCTACACAGTACTCCGTACGGAGTACATCCCTGCCTCCACAACAACCAAAATAGTAGATTAAAACCATGGTCGAAATAACGGTCACCCGTCCCATGGGACCAGGATCTCGATCTAAACCACTCCCTCCCTCCCTCCCTACCTACTTCGAGACGTACCTCTGGGCATGTACATGTACCCATGACGTCGGACGTATACTGACGTACGTGATTGGCTGCCCTCTCAGCTCGGGGTTTATGTCTTCCCCGTTCGGGGACCATGTGGGTTCCCCGATCCTCCCAGATGCCCGGCTGGGCAGTGCCCTGATGCTGCCCGGTCGGGTTAGTGTGGTGCTGCCGGTGACTAGGATTAGCCCCACACACTACTCTGTACACAGTACTCCGTATTGAGTGGTGGGTTCTTGGTACGGGTATTCTTCCTTACTGTGTACGGAACTGGGTATGAGTACGGAGTACTCCGTACTTCGTACTCTGTATTGTAGTTGGGTAGATAGCCCGAGGGAGATATGGGAGGTATGGTTGGTTTACACAGGTGGAGGAAATATTTACTCAAGATGGAAGGAGATAATGCAAGGCAGGTCGAGGATACACGGCAGTATTCACGAGGTACGGAGGACGGTGTAGGAGGTACGTGGATACAGGACCGCATTTTCTACATGGATGAGGTCGTTGGTACGACGAGGGAGGTATGTCGGTCGACTAGAAGAGACAACGAGGGAATTTTATCCCGCCTTGATGGGTTGGTGGTGTAATGCGACGAGGGTACGGATTGGAATGAATGGAATGGAGGGATGGTGGAGGGGAGGAGGAAGGGATCATTCTTCCACCACCACCACCACCACCAGATGATACACCGTCCTACCCCTTCCACCACTCGTTCCTCCTTCGTGTTGACGCGGCTGGTCACTACTCCCACCGCCATGCCATGCCATCTGCAGTGAGAGTTGGCACTTGATCCCGGTGGATGCCTGGACCAATGCAAATTAATGTGATGTGACGGCACTATTGACTCGGTCGATGCTGGTTGCAACCCTCTGACAAATCCACTGCGAACTCTTTTCACAGTGCTGTCGTTCTCCTCAGCTGTCTTCCTTTGTTCCAGACTCACCATCCGGTGACGAGACCAGTCACACAAGGCATTCATCCAGGTTCTGTCTCTGTTGCTAATGCTGCTCTGTTTCCATCCTGACCGTTGACCAACCTCGTTCGAGACGGATTTCCCGCTGTCAATGAAGTTTATTCCGAACCGGTACACTTGCAGCCTGGCTTCTGGGTCAGAGGATCATCCAACGGACGGGATCCGACTCTCGCCAAGAGAATCACCCTCAATAGATTGAATGGATCCCACTGTACGGAGTAGCAACAGACAGAACATCAGTGGGCCAGGAGCACCTCCGGACCAACCAGACCCATTCAGGGCCCGCGAAGAAACCCAATCTACCCGGTCGAAACTCAATCTCCACGACCCATTCCGCCCTCAGTCCCGACGCTGAGGTAAGGTCTGGTTCGGGGCGCCATTTCCATGGGCCTGGGGCCCCTCCCGCGGCTTCCCTTAATTTCGTTCTTCCCGTGGATTCTCCCGTTCGAGCTATTCTCGGCAACATCGGGGTGAGAAACTGGATCGCGGTGTCGCACCACTGCGTGGAATGAGTCAGTTCGGGCGAGCAAGACTATGACTGGGGATGCTGGTCCGGTTAAGCTTTGACTTTGGAGGAACAAGCGGACAAAGTACTCCGTACCCAAAGCAACAAGAGAAAAGAAATTAATCGAGAGTCTAGACGGCAAGTCCTGCACAAGCCGTCTGACGACCGTGCATTTGCCGATATCTCCACTACCCCCTCTTTGGGTCCGCTGTGTCTGCACTCTGCAGGCTCAGTTGAGCTGTGACAGACCGGAAGATATGGTACACGAGACAGCGAATGAGAGACGCACCAGTCCATCCGGATCCATCCATCTGCACTGGCCGCTTTGGTGGATTCCGTGCAAACCAAGCAGGATCAATTCGCCACGATGGGTTATGGTTTACTAGGGAGTCATAGCTCCTGCACGGACTCAGTACTTTCGACAATTGACTTGACTTGTATGCAATTGCCAATATGCTATATGCAACGAACTGGACAATTTTTCATCCTCCTAGCTACGACGAAGAAGAAAGAACACATCCAGAATATTCCCTCCCCTGATTCCTTATTCCTTATTCCTTATCCCACGAGAACTACTCTCAGAATTACTAATTCCAGTTCCCAAATAGGTAACAAGTCTGAACTGGCTGAGCTGATCCATACATACATACCCCATACGGAGTATACATACACAAATACAACGGAGTAAATCCCTCATTGCTTTTTCCACTCCACACACCCATGCACAGCACTCCGTACGAACGGAACTATGCTATGACTATGACCCATGACCCTATAACCCAAGTTGGAATATGAATAAACTGTGGCTAAGCTAGCTAAGCTACGCCACACCACCCACCACCCACCACACCTAGTCAGCTAGCATCAGCTAAGTTACGCTGGACGAGGCTGGGCTGAACTTACTCCTCCTACCTGGGCTCAATTTTGTGGCTAGACTAGCCCGGTCCTCTCAGTTCGCCACTCGATACATAGATTAAGAAAAAAGAGAAAAAGAAAAACGAAGTAAGACACTCGGAATATGTTCCCTGTTTCTTACTCTATCTATCAATCGATCTAGTTGCTTCAATAGTGGTGGCGTTTGCCATGTGAAATACCCTGATAGTGTGCATTTACTTGGGACTGAACTTGACTGGCCTAGACTTGGAGATCAGGTCTATCTAGGCAGTGCTGCTCGAGACGAGGCGAGACGAGACGAGGCTAGAACCAATCCCAATCCCAATCCCCAAACACAAATAAAAATAAAATAAACCCAAAACAATGAAAAAGGAAAATAGGGAAAAAAAAAAAAGTAAGGAAATATGAGAATTACCCGGTTTGGCCTATGACCTAGGTAGGTAGGTAGTGACCCGGACCTAGATTCAATCAGGGATTGAGTAAGTGGCTGAGGATTTGTCATTTATGATTTCAGTTGGGGTTCTGGAAGGTGGCTTGTTTGGGAGGTTGGTAGGGACCTAGGTGGTGGGTTTTGTGGTACTGTGGATGGATGGGTAGGTGGTTTCATATGAGTATTTGGTGAGGCGTTTTCGATCTCTTGGTTTTGTTCCTATTGTTGGGAGGGATGTGATGGATGATGGATGATAATGACGTACTAAAGCTTTACCCTACCCAAGTATACTCGGTGCTCTGTATTGTGATAGTGATGGTCATCTTCAACCATGTATCGAACTCTATATGATCGGAAATTCCACCCGTCGATACATCCCACCCATTTTAACCTCCTCCGAGCTAAACCCTGACAAATACAGGCATCGACTCAATAGGACACGCCACTTGCACTTCCTGTCCGCCCTCGTGGATCTCCCCCTCTGTATCCTGCCCACCCCCCCAAACCTTCCACGACGCCCCCGCCGGCAAATACGCCGTGATGGTTCGCTGCCCGGCCGCAAACACCGGGACCACCAGATACTTCGAGCCAAAGAGATACTCCGATTCCACGGTCCAAGCGCGCGGGTCATCCGGAAACTCGTAGAAGAGGGTACGCATGACGGGGGTGCCTTTCTCGTGCGCCTCTTTCATTAGAGTTCGTGTGTAATCGCGCAGGGTCTCGCGGATGCCGATATACTTTTTGCAGATCGTGTAGACTTGTTCGCCATAGGACCAGATTTCGTTGTTGGAGCCGGAGGCTGTGGGTTGGTTTGATGGTTTGGGTTCTCGATCACCGTGCAGACGCATCACAGGACAGAAGGTGCCCCATTGGAACCAGCGGGTGAAGAGTTCGCGGAACGCTGGGTCGTCTGGGTCGCCGCCATGGAAGCCGCCAATGTCGGTCGTCCACCAGGGGATGCCGGCGAGGCCCATGTTCAGGCCGGCGGCGAGTTGGTTGCGGAAGGAGGTCCAGGAGGATGCAATGTCGCCGCTCCAGACGAGGGCTCCGTACTTTTGGCTGCCCGCCCAGGCGCAGCGGAGGAGGTTGACGATGTTGGTTTGGCCGGCGGCGTGCATGCCTTCGTAGAATCCGCGCGCGTATTCTTTGGGGAAGATGTTGCCGATTTGGAGGTTGCTGCCGGCGTGGTAGCGGTAGATGTCAAAGTCGTAGATGGAGTATTCTGGTTCCGCTTCGTCCAGCCAGAAGACTTTGATGCCTTTGTCGTAGTAGTTCTGTTTGGCTTTGGACCAGACATAGGCTCGTGCGGCTGGGTTGGTTGCGTCAAAGTGGGTGATATCGCCATCACATTGCATGGCGATGCGGAGGCCGCGGTCGTGGCGGATGAGGAGGCCTTTTTCTAGCATTTCAGCGTAGTTGGAGGAGGCGGTTTCAACCGTTGGCCAGATTGAGACCATGAGTTCGACGTTCATCGCTTGGAGTTCTTGGATCATGGCGTCTGTGGTGGTTAGCATTGAAGATGATATGATTGAGGGACATACCAGGATCGGGCCAGAATTGGGGATCGAAGCTCCATTCTCCTTGGTGTTTCCAGTGGAAAAAGTCGATGACGATGAGGTCGAGTGGTACGTTTCGTCGCTTGTATTCTCGGGCGACATCGAGGAGCTGCTCCTGATTCCAGTATCGGAGCTTGCATTGCCAGAACCCAAGGCCGTACTCGGGCATCATTGGGACGTGGCCAGTGGCCCTGCTATAGGCTTCCTCGATTTCAGCCGGGGTGTCGCCTGCGACGACCCAGTAGTCTAACACTTTGGTGGAATAGGCCTCAAAGCTCATCGTGTTGGTCCCGAACACAGCTCGTCCGATAGCCGGGTTGTTCCAGAGAAACCCGTACCCCAAAGAGGAGAGTGCAAAAGGTATGCTGGGCTTGGGAGTTTCGATGGGCCAATTCAATGTCAGCTCCTTTGAGGTTTAGAAAAGGCTGCTGGTACTGGCCCATTCCGAAGATCTTCTCGTTCGGGTCGAGCGATTCGAAACGCATGGTCAGGTGAAAGTCACCCCCGAGGATGGGTCGCAGCTCTCGAGCTTCAATCTCCAGAGCGCTGCATTTTGGGTCTTTCGGATCACGACGATGACGAGCATACTCTTCTAAAAGCTTGACCCCCTTGTGGTTGTAGATGGTGATCTTGCCACGGCGGGAGACGGTGGCTTTGATCTTGCCGTTGGAGATGCTCGAGTCTTGGCTATCCTCGATTTTGATAATAGGTCGATCCGACTCGGCCTTCAACAAGGCCCAGTCCTCAGTAGGCATAGACGCAAGCTTCGTGGCTCTCACGCGCAGTGCATTCTCGCCCCATGGCTGTATCCAGAGAAGGTGATCATCGAACCGGAAAACGAGTTTGTCGTCCTCAGCGTAGAGCATGGCGAGTGATGGATTGTGGTAAGTGGCAGTCAAATGTGAAGCTCACATGCGGCAAGAGGGCTCTATCTGTGTTTAAGTATGTAGTCCACTGGGCTAGAGGAGTACCCATGATGACGGCTATCCACGAGCATGACTCAACGTACAACTGATGCGGCCATTGGGAGACTGACACGATACTTCTGCCATGTCGCATTGCTGCCTGCATCCAGTGTCATCGGCATCGAACATACTGACAGCCGGTGACACCTTAGGAGAGGCAGTGGAGACAAAGTCTGCTCTAGAGCCAGTGACGTTCAGCCAATAAATGGACGGACTGGGGTAGAGAATAGCCTAAATCGATGGCCACGTCGAGACGAGACGAGAAGACGAGGAGCGGGGAAGCGAGCACAGATCCTGGGCTGGATGTACGACCCTCTTGCTCCGAGTTTTTCCTCTTGGCTGGATTATTGTAGGTCTACGGTACATTGAGAGTACTCAATCCTGGGATTGACGTTTTGTTCTCGAAGAGCCATACGATGTAGTCGCTATGTTGCAAGGCTGAAGTAGAGTGATTGCCATGTATCACAGATTCGACCATCTGCTTCACTGTATCACTATCGCATCTAACACCGTCATGCAAGTGTAGCAGGAACTTCGGGACGACATTCCAGCAAGGGATCCCCATGATGTAAAGCGATGCAGCCTTCACGCCGATCAGACGTGTCATAACCCACATTGGTGATCTGGATTTCATTCGATGACAACACTGGTATCACAGCATGCCAGAAACAACAACTCCGATTGAACGTGAGGATGTTCCGAGACACGGCCGGATCCAGGTTACAGCCAGAGGTCTGGCCGTTATGACCGCGGGATGCAGTGAACCGAGTGGCCTGTAGATATGCTGTGCTACTCTGTAGCCTTTGCCGAGTTAATGACAGCCTTGCAGAGCTGCTGAGACAGATAGAGCCCTATGTGATACAAAATTCCTTTGCGTTTATAGAGACGAATGGATATCACTCCAACGCTCGTGCCTTAAGGTTTGGTGGCTTCGGTCAGGTCTACCCAACATTCCAGCTTTGCGACCTCTCCAGGCCTGGCAAGCCAGGTCGTCGTCTCAAGTATATCATTGAGCTGGGCGAGGGCAAGGATGTGAAAAGCATATCATCACGTCGACGGCGGCGATGAGAGCACAGGGAGATACCATATTCGCTGCGTCACACCACACCGGGCATCGAAGGACGGTGATACAAATATGATCCGGAGCCTGCTGCCAGAGGTTATCAGCTTCGCTTACACCGCAATCCAGTTGTTCTCAAGGTATCCATCAATGACCGCATGGAAGGTTCATGTTCGAGGCAGTTGGTCGTGACGATAGATGCCATTTCGGTTTTCGAGTGTGGTAGGAATTGTTGCTTCGACTTCGACTCTAGCAGCGTCAGATCAAGCTTCATTCACATCCATCACTCGACGATAGCCATGATGGTCGTCCTTTCTTGCAACTGGGGAAGCCCGCAGCGTCCAAGAAGAGCTGCGGAAGCTCTCTCATGAGTTGCCTGAGTTGTCTAACTCTTTCAAAACGACTGTCGACCAGATGCCGCAGACCATCCTCGAGCGCGTCAAAGATCGCATCAGTTCATTCCATATGATTGATGGAAATCTGCAGCATGAGAAGTGATGTGAGATCAGCTGCGGCGAAACTCCGCGAGATCGACGCGGGCGGTGTGCAGGCCAACTTCCTTTCGGCTTCACTTTGCGATCACCTCAGCCACTTGCCGCCCCTCGTCTCTTTGTTCTATTTCCCAGCCTTTATTGAATCATCCTCCTATACTTCTTGCAACACCCCTTTACCTTCTCTATCAGGTCCCTCCTCATTGGAGGTAGCCAGACTGCAACAACCTTCTCTGCAACTGAAGCCGCCAACGGCGCGATCACGAACACAATGGACGCCTCTATGGATATTGACATGGACATTGACCTGGGTCCCCTTCCCGAAAATGAAACCTTTGAGACTGTGAGTGCCAATTGGTCAGTCAGTTCAGATGGCAATTGATCAGGCTAACATCCCGGTCGGCTCCAGGAACAGACTCTGGTGACGGCGACTGCTCCCGATGAATCGGCAGACCCCATTGCTGCAGAAGCACAGTACGAAAAAGTTCACGTTCGCGGTGTCGACGAGCTGGCGACCGAGAATATCAAACAATTCGCCCTCGAGCACTTCACCCTGGAGGAACCAAGCCGTGTCGAATGGATCGATGACACATCGGCGAACCTCATCTACTCATCGGCGGAGATCGGCCTCCAGGCTTTGTCGGCCTTTACACAGGTGAATGCGGAGGAAGATGCATCTGCGCTGCCCGCCCTCCGGCTACGATCCGCGAAGCTTCTGTCGTCCCACCCCGATTCGGTGCTCCAGGTGAGATCAGCGATCAAGACGGACCGCAAGAAGCCTCGCGCGCACGAAGCCAGTCGCTTTTACCTCATGCACCCCGAACATGACCCTCGGGAACGCCTGCGCCGGGAGCTCTCAGATAGACGGCGCTCGGGAGGAGATACCGGTGATGGGGATTACCAGCGGCGACGGTTTGACGGGCGGGAACTGCGCCGGCGGAGAGACCGCGATGCAGATGAGAGCTTCAGTGCCAACATGTACGACGACGCACCCCGGACCAGCCCCGATCGTTCGGAACCGGACCGCAGTCGTGATAGGCGAAGAAGGCGAGGAGGAGACGAGCTATTCCCAGAGGAAGGACGCTTGTCGGGCCGCCTTCGCAACCGTAGCGCATCACCCGGTCGAGACACGCTGATGGAAAGCGGATATATTGAGCAGGATCGGCAGGAATCGCGCAGACGGTTCCGAGAGCGCTCACCTCAGCTCGACCGCCGCAATGAAGGCAAGGAGCTCTTCCCATCCTCCGGGGCCAAGTCCAGCGATTCGAACACGCGAGAGCTGTTCCCCAACCGAACAGCTAAAGAGCTCTTCCCTCAGAAAGTTAGCAACCATCGCCGGTCAGATGCGATTGACGTCGCGGATGAGGCAGCGGATCTCTTCTCACGACGTATCTCCGTCCCTCTCGTTGATGGCACTCAAGATCAGCCATCTGCGCGCCGAAACCGAGACATTGAGCTTTTCCCTGAGACGACACAGAGGGGCGGGCTCAACATCCGCGGGGCGGCAGGGCAGGATCAGGGTATGTCGATTCGGGGTGCGGCGAACGGTCTTTCAATCAAGGGACGGGGCGCATCAGTTCGCGAGCTTTTCCCGTCCAAGTACGGTTCCAACGCCGGCAAGGAATTGTTCTCGGACAAGATCGAGGGGCGCGGGGGACCGCGACGCAGAGCGGAGGACATGTTTAGCTGAGGCTATACTCGGTCGAACCGATCGCCATTGGCTTCACTAGTTTCTTTGGTTGTTTTCATGCTTATGCTTAGGTGGTGGTGCAAAGTCTGATAACGGCTGGTTACCAGCGCCATCACTCAGTGATACCAATTTTCCTACTATATACATTTATTTTGTACTTCAGCCTCACATAATGAACACTCCTATTCTTATTCACTTGAAATGGTTGGGATGTAATGGTACAGGCAGCTATGTAGCCCCGGCAGTTGACGGCATCCATCTGACCCATCATTAGAGCGGAGCTGCCGCCACCATCCCGATATATATCTTTTTCTTATCGCTCCACCATCACCACTCCACACTCCAACATGCCCACCGAATCGCAAAGTGCATCACTAGCAAGCACCCTCGTGGCCCGCTTCTTACGGGCACACAATTACACGCAAACCCTTGACACCTTTCTTCAAGAAGCGGGACTGCCAGCTGACGCGGGGCAACCCGGCAAGGACAATGCGCCCAACTGGACGATCGAAAGCGTGCTCGAGGAGAAGAAAGCCTTTGATCAGAGCGTGAACTTTGAGCGATACGGCGACAATGACAAGGACAAAGATGTCTGGAGTGTCCCAGGTCTATCCCCTAGAGCCCCTGCTACCAAGTTCCCAGCTAATAATATTCAGCACCAACCAAGCCCAACATCATTCAAACGCCAACCGCCACAAACCTGCTGGCATGCTCTGTAGAGCAATGGCAACCGTCCGATGAATCCCCATCGCCATACCTGGTCGCCACAGGCGCAGACAAGCACCTTCACCTCTTCAAGACATCAAATGGCAATGACCTCGTCCAGTCGTTCACCAACACATCGGAGTCTCCGATCCTATCCTATGTCCCAATCCAGGGCGGGAAATACATCCTCATGACCAACATGTCCGGACAACTACTTCTCCAGCGCGGCGCGCAAATCCTAGACCGCCGCAAAGACCATGCCAAATACGCCGTCAAAGTGATCGCCTACGAGTCTGCCAATGGCAATGAATCCACCATCTGGATCGCAACCGCGGGCTGGGACTCCAAGATCTTCCTCTACCGAATGCGCACCACAGACACCGACGAGCCACAAATCGGCAACCCAGTCGCCTCAATCCCCTTAGTCTCGAACCCCGAATCCATCCTCTTCATCCGCCACCTTGACACCAAGGAACTAATCCTCCTCGCCTCCCGCCGCGACTCCACATATCTCTACTACTACCGCGTCGAACCCGAACAACAACAACAGCACCAAACCACACCCTACGAATGTCCCCTCCTGGGCAAACAAAACCTCGCCCCCCACTCCAACGCCTGGGTCGCATTCTCCCCCTCCTGTCTGGCCCTCAGCCCGCACGACCCCGGTCTCATCGCCATCGCGACCTCAACCCTCCCGCACATGAAAGTCATGATCGTGCGATTACTCTTCCCCTCCGCGGAAAGTCTCGAAGAGCCCCCCGAACCCGAAACGCAAGCCGCACAGGCCTTCGCTGCCCTGTCGTTGCAGAATCGCGAGGACGCGGCCATCATGATCCAGGCGAATACGTTCGCGCCGCAGACGGCGTACTCGACGCCACAGGTCGTGTGGCGGCCGGATGGGTCGGGGCTGTGGGTGAATGGGGATGATGGGGTGATTCGAGGGGTGGAGACTAAGACGGGGAAGGTTGTCACGTTGTTGAAGGATGGGCATGAGGTTGGGTGTAAGATTCGGACGATTTGGGCGGGGTGGGTGGAGAGATGTGGGAAGGGTGGTGAGGATGGGGGAAGGGAGGAGTGGTTGGTTAGTGGGGGGTTTGATAAGAGGCTTGTTGTTTGGAGGGTATGATATAGTATAGTATGATAGTATATTATCGTGAGTGAATGTATAGGTAGGTCGTATTGATTTATAGAACAGCCAAAAGCATCGATAATCAATATTAACAAAGAAGCAATGCAAAAGAACGATGAATGCAAACGAATGAATTGATTGACCTACACAGCTACAAGTATAAAGTATGTAGCCCTCCGTCCATGCACCCTCTCGCCATGGTAAAGCAAGACAGAAGGTGTTTGGTAATTGGAGGGCATGGGATCTTCTCTCGGCACGTTATAAAATCCTTCAGCAAGCGCGCATGGGGAATAAGCGCGAAGCTGTACACACATATGCCTGTCATCGTCACCATCATCATCACCATCATGCTACGGTATGAGCACCACCAGCAAATCGACCACCAGTCATGGAGTATAAAGCCAAGCAACAACACCAGGAACCCGGAACAAGGGAGCTCCAGATCCAGAGAACGTCGCAGCAGCAGAACCGAATCCATTTGCTTTATGTGACACCGTTCGTTTCAACCCAACGGATATCCCATCCATCAATCCATAACCCTCGAGTGTGGTGATTGTCGTCGCACGTAGGAAAGGAATCAACCAACTCAAATCGCTTTCATTTCTTTTAAAACGTTTCTATATTAGTTGGAAGAGTGAATTTAGGCGACCTCGCGCTTGCCCTCCTTGCGCTCCTTCTGTGTGGTTGTTAGTGTTGGTTCCTTCGGGGGTGGAGGTGGAGGCTGTATGTTGGATGGATGGATAGGTGCAGGCGAACGTACCAGGGCCTTCATGGTTCCGTGAAGAGCGTATCTGTGGTTGCGGCGGAACTTGGGGTCAACACCCTTGAGGGAGGGGTAACGGTGAGACTTGGGCTTCTTGATACTGTTGATGTGAAGGCGTGGTCAGTTTCTCCTTCCTTGATTGTATAGCAGTATTGGTGAGAGCGAATATGCTGGTGTTGGATATGGTCGATATTCGTCGCAGCGGGTGGTGAACGGTATCATCATCCTCCTCCTAGCCTCTCATCCATCGTCGAACGGTATCACCCCATACCAACATCGCAAATATTCGACCCTCGGGCGACTCGTAGAGCGGTGCAGAAACAATAGGAGAGATGTGATCGGATTATACGCACCCGTTACGGTGAGCCTTCTGGCTGTTGTGGTGCTGGGACGCGTTCTTGGACTCTGCAAGCGAAACTCATGTCAGCGATACATCCATCATCATCCTGCAATAAATATCCGCCAGACGACGGAAATAGCATAATTTCGACAGGCGCAATAATTCCATTTCGATAGGGGCAGTATACGTACTCGCCATCTTGTCGGATTTGTCGCAACTAACAGACGGTTGACGAGGAGTTGGCGGGTGAGGTTATCACTGAACGGAGCGGAAGGCCAGAGTCCCCCAAGGCAGGTTCGGCTAGGGCTGGTTTTCTGTGGGATTTCGCTTACCGAGCACGGCTAGCGCGGGCTCTTCTGTTACTTTGTCGGGGGTTGCGCTGGGCGTGTTGGTTGGACTTTGGGTTGGTTTATGGGGTAGGAAGGGTTGCTGGGGGGTTCTGATGTGTCTACATGCGCTTTATGGTTGCTATTTGATTTGATTTTTGGGATTGTCGTGGTTATGGTGGTGCTTCATAGATGGGTGGATGGATACCTGAGGCATTTAGGTCCCGTGATTGATGACTAACGTGACTAGCTGGATGTTGATGTTGGGGATCTATGGAGGGGGTGTTATTGTGCAGGTAGTATCTTTCCAATACTTAGATCAGACACTTTTCGTTTATCGAGATGGCGCTAATCTTTGATACCGGTGATTGTCTGTTTGGAGAGACTGAGTATGCGAAAGGTATGACGACAGACCGTTGACAGCTATATATCACGTGATATAAACATGGGGCATGCTCGATACTGTTGAACTCAGTTGGGTCAATAAGAGTGGGTGTCATGCCTTTCATCTTCTGCGTTTATGCGCTTAGTTGAATGTTGTTATCTTGTAGTATCTAAAAGGATAGAATGTAGTAGAATGTTGCAAGCGTGTCGCGATCGCAACAACACGCCTGGCTATTATTTTCCCTAGAGAGAAGCTATACACAGAAAGGTCCCGTCTTTAGATAATAAGTATGAACCGGAGGACTACGGAGTAAAGTACGGAGTATGGAGTACTGTAAACGATGTCCTGAGCAACCGACGCGGTCTGCACTCACGTGACCGGACGAGCCGCTAGGGAACAACCGGCATCCGACTTCGACCTTTGCAACTCCCAACCCAGGTTCAAGAGGGATACTATCACCACCACTCCCCGTCGTCCATTGCAAGATGAGCTCTCTCCGCTTTGCTCGCTCTGCTCTTAGGGCTCGTCCCTCCGCCTTCCGCGTTCCTCTTCAGCGCAGAGGTTACGCTGAGGCTGTGTCGGACAAGATCAAGCTTTCCCTGACCCTCCCTCACCAGGTACGATCCCGAATCCGTTGAGCGCCCTTGACACTAGCATGTACATTGGATACTGATAGCTTCCCTCCGATAGACCATCTTCAAGTCCACCGGCGTGTATGTAGCCTCGCGTTCCTGTCAGGTCGAACAATCGGACGACCGTCTTTCACCCTAGACCGCCCCGTACTTACGAGCCTTTCCATGCAGTGTCCAGGTCAACATCCCCGCCGAATCCGGAGAGATGGGTGTTCTCGCCAACCACGTCCCCTCCATTGAGCAGCTCAAGCCCGGTCTCGTCGAGATCGTTGAGGAGGGTGGTGCCAGCAAGAAGTTCTTCCGTACGTCCGACCCAGTGCCGCGAACCGAGATTGTTATATCAGCGGCTACACATAAGGTTTAGGACAAAGCTGACATGACTCTTTTTGAACTTTAGTGTCTGGTGGTTTCGCCGTCGTCCAGCCCGACTCCCAGCTGAGCATCAACGCCGTCGAGGGTTTCCCTCTTGAGGACTTCAGCATTGACGTAGGTTGCGGAGGATTCACTTCTGCTATGATACAGGCTAATCAATATCTTCAATCAGGCCGTCCGTTCCCAGATCGCCGAGGCCCAGAAGATTGCCAGCGGCAGCGGCAGTGAGCAGGATATCGCCGAGGCTAAGATTGAGCTGGAGGTAGGCAAACCCGTTAATGAGCCCGAAGTACTTTGACTGACCCAATAATAGGTGCTGGAGAGCCTGCAGGCCGTCCTCAAATAGATACCTGATGTACATATCCACGCGACTTCAACTTTGAACCTGTAGAATTATAGCAATTCTCCTGAACTCATGCATGGTCTTGGGCCAGATGTCCATTAATAGATTAGGTGTTTGCGTGGCCGGTTGAGTGCTTGTCGATGCTTCCTTTACTGCAGGCCCGGATCGCTCTTTCCCAAACAGCCCCAGGGGCGAAAACCCCTCCTTTCCCTCATCTCCCACATCCCCTCTTCCATCTTTCAGTCAGCTTATGCAGCCATATTCAGGCCAGCGTTTTATTCATCATCTTACTTTCCTCTAGGAGCTGATAACCAAAGCAGGCAACATCTGGGCTGAATAACTGGCTCCCCCACCAACTCAATAGCAATCATGCAGGTGTCCAGGTCTGGCGGGCCAGGGTATTCTAACGGTCAAGCATCGGACAGTCCTCAGAAATCTCAGACCAGAGGTCAGTCTGGCAGACTGGAGGAGCATCCTGGCTGCGCATTCTTGAAACGCAGCGATTCTCGTGACACGGACTTTTACCAGATCTTCCCGATGGAGGTGGACAAAGATATCTCAATGAACCCTCCAATCATAGGATCCAAGGTGTTGAAGGACGCCTTTTCTGACAAGGGCACGGCAGAGTACCATGGAGCGCCTGGTATATCACTCGACATGCCTCTCCTTAAGGCTGGACATGAGAGCACAATCGCGTCTTGTGGCAAGACCAACCGAGAAACTCCGTCCCCAGTAAGGCCCGAAAACTGTACCTTCGATGTCTTGAATGAAAGGACCTTGTACGAGCGCAATTGTCCTGTCTCCCCCGAGGCTCAAACAACGTGGAAACCGCCTAGACCTCCTAAACCACGATTCCTATCGGACCTTGATGTCGCTGACTCCAGGGCACATGAGAATGCCTCGCTATCTCCGACGTTTGACCCCAAAGGTCATCTGCATAATAAACGGATGTTACCTGACTCTCCGGGTCCGTACTCCACTCCCCAGGGCTGCTCTAGGTCTCGCATTCGATTGGCCAACCGATCAATTTTGCTGCAAGGCATGGATCATGAACACAGAAAGCAACAGAGAAGACCCTGGAGTAACCCGAAGCCCGGTCCATCCCGCTACGTTCCCCGTCCTCCATCGCGAAGCCCAAACACTTTCCTCAAGGATGACACAAGTAGGCCATTCCCGGCCCCTTTACCTTCGATTGACAACCTGCCATTGCGCCAGGATCTGAAAGTTGTTAGACCTAAGGATGTCAATGTGCACTTCCAGGATCTCGGTGACGTCTTCTCAAACCAGCAACCGATACGAATTTCGACGTGGAAGAACATAAGCAACTGCTTCCAGAAGGTCCTTGGTTGGATCTTGCACTGGCTGAAGCCAGAAGAACGAAGAGTTGTCTGTCTGTCCTTGGTTGGAGAGCGATCAGTCCAGCAGCCTTCACATTTGGGACACCAAACATATTCGTTCAATGTGACTTTGGACTGTTCAATCAAGTCGAAGCCAATGGTGACCCGTGAAGGGCAGGATATGAACTTATCTGCTTCTTACAGCGATCCTGTGCGTCTCTTCCGGGTCGATTTCACGGTCCCATTTCGATTCTTGCAAGTTCTCGCGCGCCTTGGTATCGCTTTACGGAGCCTCATGTTCCCACAGGCCGTGGCTATCGTTGTGCAACTTTTCCTAAGATTTGTTGGACCGCCCATCTTATATGTATTGGAGAAGCTCAGCATCAGCATGTCCATTCACTCGGAGAAGCCTGCAGCTGCCGCAGGGCAGACATCCTGAGGAACACAAAGTTCATATTCACGCATGGCCTGAGTGGTAATTTGTTCAACAGAGATGAGATGAAGGCCAAGGAAGGATACGACGTTACGCTATGGACGATCGGTATGAAAGTTTACTTACAATAATCCTTTAATCACAACCAAAATGAGGCAACAAGGTTATCTGAAAGGTACCGCAAATATCTCACAATGAAATCGAAAGGAAACAGAAAATCACAAGCGTCTGGTAACAAGGCCAAGGAAACTCAAAACGCCTGCTGCTTAGAAGCATATTGCCGCCCAGTCCATATCAGTATCTTATTCCGGACGGAGGGTCACATAAATCAATCCAATTCATATCCATTTTCTTGCTCATTGCAACCATATCCTTTCTGCATGGTTGCTTTCATAGCGTCATTACCGGACATCATCAGGCGAACAGCCATTGCGCCCACAGATCGTTTCCAACAAACATGAAAATTGCGTTTCCGGGAGAACCAACGGTCGAAGTGACGAGCTGTTGGCATGTGTACATCACAACATAACATAGTTCAAGATTGACTTGAAGGGATAAATCCAAAGAAAACAGGGTACAAGGGAGAACGTAAACAGCAAGAAATTATACGGCATGAAATCATCAAACTGGCTATACAGAGGAAGAGGAGAGGTCATGGCATCAATAGCAACAGATGTCGTCTCATCATGTGAATTCCACACCGTGCTGTTGCCTGTCTTGACGTGCGCGAGCCCTCTCTGCCCGTCTTCGTCGACGATTGTTTGCGTAGTCCCCGCTGGCTTCGGTCCCGGTGAACGTGCCGGGAGATGCGATGCTCCCTGTTCCGTAGGGATGGCTGGATGGCACAGGGGGTGGAGGCGGCGGTGGCATAGGTATGTGGCTTCCATTTTGGGGAGGTGGTGCGTAATATGCTGCAGGAGGCATGCTTGACGACGGAGCGGCGGAAGCAGCCGCCGCGGCAGCCTGCTCTCGTTGCATCTGCTCCTGTTGCTGCCGCTCCAATTCCTCGACACGGCGCCATCGGTCGTACGAGCCTCCTTCGTTGCCTGACAGTGAGCTTGCGCTGCCGGCTCGACGACGGGAATTCCTTCGTTCTCGCCGTCTTGCTTCGCGACTGGCTGCGGCTTCTTCGTCGGTTAATCTCCGGAGAGTGACATGGCGGCCGTCATTGTGCATTTTCACTTTGACGGATACTGGGGGGGAAGCAATGGGATCACGGTGCCGGCTGCTGCTCCGGTGTCGACTGCTGCTGCGACGGCGATGATGCGTGGACGATTCACCAAGGGCTGTTCCGGCTGCTACCCCCGAGGCGAAATCGGTGGGGCCATGTGCAGATGGTGCTGGGGCTGGAAACTCGGAAGTCGGTGCTGGTGCTGGTGCTGATGGCATAGGGGGACCAGGTGGTGGTGGTAAGTCTGACCGTGCCCCGCCGACTGCCCCGGATGCCTCTGGTGCGGAGATGATAGACTCACCGTGTGGCGGACCGCGTGGTGGGCGACTCAGTTCCGTTGACAGGTCTGTAGCAGTGAAGGAATGCGGCCTTCCATGTCTTGGGTAATACGCCTCTCCTGGATATCGCCGCTTGCTGTTTGCTCTAGCCAACCTTTCGTCTTCCTCCTCCCGACGACGCATGTCTTCCACACGACGTTGTTCGGCATCTTTCTTGCGACGGGAGAAGAAGCTTTTAAAAGCTGCGAATGCCCCTGCACCTAGCAGAGCATCTCGGACTCCATGAGACGGTTTTCTCTCGGTGGGACGTTCGGAAAGATAGGTGCTGTCATAATAGTACGATGAACCTGGGCTTTGTGGCCGGCTTAGCGGCCGACTCGGGGGTCTGCTCGGAGGCCTGCTTGGCGGTCTGCTGGGAGGTCGACTAGGAGGCCTACTCGATGGACGGTTGAGAGGGGTACGTTGGGTTGGCTCCGCTCGTCGCTCATCCTCCAGCCTACTGAGACTTTCCTCGGTCATACTGTCACTTCGAGTATGGGCTCTGCTGTATCGACCGGACTCCGTGTCATCGTCTCGCTCACGTCTCCTGTCAAAGAATTTCTTAGCGAGCCAGGCACCGCCACCAATCGCACCTAGCTTCAAGAGCAGGTTTCCTGTGCCACCGCGGCGGGGGCCTTCGTCGGAATGCTTCTCGTCGGAATAGCTTGTGTGGGATTCGTCATAATCGTGTTCCTTGACTCTAGAACGACGTCTGAAGAGTGAAGCCAGACCAGCCCCAGCGGCTCCTGCGGTGGCCATTCGGCCGAAGCTGTTGCGGCGATGGTCATCAGCAGCCGAAGGTCCCGAGACATAGCTGAGTCGGCTCTCGTACCCCCCCTCCATCTGATATCCCTCTGTGTCGTACAGATATGACAGCACGAAGAATGCTGCTAACAGGGCGAAGGCGGCAATCGCATACAGGATAAAGAGCACTTTGGGTGAACCATATAAGGTGAGTCCGAGCGGTATCTGGGCGAGTCCGAGAAGGGCGAGGGCCCGGCCGATCCATCGATGAATCTGGAATGGCAGTTAGCCTCAAGGGTACCATTTGGGTCACGCTTCACGACATACAACAAGCTTCAAGGGGACATGGTATCTTTTCTTGTTCCTCTCAAGTTTATGGATGAGCCAGCCCCACAGAACCTGAAAAATGACCATGACGTATATCGCAAGACCAATGCCATGGTGCGGATTGGTCAGGCTTCTCTTCGGGCCAACAGCGAACCAGCCGAATACGAACACGACGGTGCTCAGCAGTAATGTCAACACCTGACACCAGACGTGCAGCTTAAAAGCCCAGTAAGGATTCCATCGGGAATAGTATCGGACGATCAAGATGGAGCTAGGAACAAGGAAGAGGAAGACGATTGTTGCAATCACACCATGGACAACTATGAGGGTATGGTACTCGGGCATATCTTTGAAACGATTCCCCATTCCTGGCACGTGTAAGCAGACTTGGGTTCCATGGTTGTATGACATTACTAACCATTATATCGCATGGTGTCAAAGTTTATCCCCATTAAATTCGGGAGGAGGAATGTGTCGCGCTCCGAGTCCCATGTTCCATCCCCAACATGCAGTGTATTCGAGGCATACGTACTGCTTCCCGCAGCCGAAAGCCCAGAGTCGGCTGTCATGGCTCCTGGAGGTCTCTACCCCTTGTAACGTCCGATAGACGCGGAATCCCCACGATCTTACGACACTGGAATGTCCAAACTACCGACGGAGATCTATTGAGATCCCCCACTCCGAAGAATGCACCATGCGCTGATGGGGAAGGCCGAATGGAACTCGATCGCAGTGGCGCCTTCTAGATCCTCTTGGAAGATACCGGCAGAGCGTGAAACGCGACCGATTTCAGCGCTTGAAGTTGTTTATCCCTCTGGGATCGAGGCTGGCGGTGAGGAGGAGGTATGCGGGGGAGGGCTAGGCAGTCAAGTACAGGGATCAGGAGGGAGCAGTGGCCGGGCACCGGTCTGGATAGCGAGCAGTTTGAGCCCCGTGAGGTGGAAAGGAAACACAATGGAGGAGAGGAACGGTCCGTGGGACAGGGAAGCGGATAACCGCCGAATGATCGCGATGCAGGCTGGACGCCGCTGAGGCTGGGATCGAAGCGCCGCAACAACTGTTTGCCATTTGCGGTTTAGCCCGCCAGCACATATCCCGGACAACCAGCGCTGACTCAGCTTTCTGCTGCTGCCCACCGCCTGCCTGGTCCACTCGCCAGACTAAAGCCAGACAGAGTCCTTACATAGTAGTACGTAGTCGTATATTAGCTAGATGATCACTTATCAGCGAGATTGCCCGGGTTCACCCCGATTGCAGTACTGACATCGATACCCACAGGCTACTTAGTGGAACGGATTATCCTTCAAGTCCGCCCTCGTATCATGTTGATGGTTGCAGGTGTCATAGCTCAACGGATACTACGAGATAGATAGCGACTGCTACGGGGTACTATCTAGATTTCCTTCCTGCTACTCGCGTTCTCCAATCGTCGGACGACCATCGCCGTTATCTACCAAGCACCATGTGCCAAGGCGACCCTCCATTCCGGAGCAAATCACAGGCCTCCAGGAATCCATTTCCAGAGTTAAGCCCAAGCAGCGTTGGGAAAGCGGTCAGAAGCGCGTGACCTCGATCGCGTGCTTTGCCTATCTTATCAGCTGCTCCGTTCCTTGACGAGTACGAGAGGCCATCCCCATCGTCTTCGACGCAAGGCATCTAGATAGCCCCTCTTGTTCCTGCTGTCCCTATTCTTCATCATCGTATCCGGTAACTCAGCAGCAGAATCAAAGGGTGATCATGGCTACCCAGTTGGAGGTCTTTGTGAGGGCACTCTCTCGGTATGTCTCCTTTCTCCCGCCATTCCTTATCTCTTCCGACCATCTACTGACACGCCGGCAATGTAGCCTTCTGGGCTGGATATAGTATGTTCCCAAGCCCGGCTATACCATGGAGGATGCTATCACAACGGGATGTCAGGTTGAAGACCGTCAATTACTGACCACTTCTCCCAAGCACGTTCTGCTGGTCCGCATCGTTCTATCCCCAACCGATTAACAACTTCCGGCGACGGTCGACAACGGGATTGGCAATCGACTTCCCTACGATTAACGTCCTAGGCTTCGTGTGCTACACCATCTACACCTCGGCCTTTCTATACTCTCCCGTGATCCGCCATCAGTATGCTGCTCGTCATCCGCTCGCCGAGGACCCGACCGTGCGCTTCAACGACTTTGCCTTTGCCCTCCACGCCGTCGTCCTCAGCTTTATCACCTATACCCAGTTCTGGCCTTTCATCTGGGGATTTAAGGTTTCTCGATATCAGAGGGTCAGCAAGCCGGTGGCTGGTCTGTTTTGGGGCTCTATCGTTGCGGTCGCGGTCGTGATCTTTATTGTTCTCGCCAAGAGCCCGGATCAAGGCTACGACCCATACTCCTGGGCATGGATCGACGTCGTAAGTCGCTAGAAGATGTCCATGTGGCTGCCTCGCGTGGAATCTCTGACAAAGAATGGTGTTAATCCAGATCTATTCCCTGTCCTACGTGAAACTGGTCATCACGATCGTCAAGTACGTACCTCAGGCGTGGGTGAACTACAAGCGCCAGTCCACACATGGCTGGAGTATTGATCAAATCTTATTTGACCTGTCCGGAGGGGTGCTGTCCCTTGCTCAGTTGCTTCTGGATTCAGGCTTCCAGAACGACTGGAGTGGGGTCACAGGAAACCCGATCAAGTTCCTCCTGTCGAACGTGACCATCTTCTTCGATTTGATCTTCGTGGTGCAGCACTATGTCCTGTACCGCGGGGCAGACGACGGCCAAGGCAAGGACCAGGACCCTAGTGATCGGACTCCCCTGTTATCCGAGTCAACCGACGTACCTCGAGCAGATAGTGTTTAGGCTTTCGCCGTCCCCTGGTGGCTGGCCTGCAATAATCGGGAGCGTCTCGGGGCCGCCGGGCCTCAGACGGTCTGATTTCTAAGCTGGTGTTGGATGATTTAACGTTTTTGGGGAAACGTTCATGTGAAGGGGTTGGACGTTTCTGGTCGGATGATGACTGGGCTGAGAATTTTGTGACATGTATGACCTCATAGACCCCTCCGCCATCACCGCCCACGGAGGGCATTGTTTTGGAAGAAGGCTGTAACTCGTATACCGAGTCCATTGCCTCCACGGCCACACGAAGGTGGAAATAGTCATGTGCCTTGGCCACCGAGAGACGATAGACGGCTGGGCGAGGGAGGCTCGCAACAATGTATTTTTGGAACAATGTCTTTGGTGTGCCAAATGGCTTCGCGAAAGTGTATCTCCGAGCCTCCCGGTTCCCCCCCATTTCCTTCCCCCGATGTAACATGGCCGTGACACTCGATCTAATCGGGGGAGCAGCCCAAGGTCTGCAGGCCGATTAAGGCCAGCCCGAGCCAGATGCTGCCGACACCGCTCTTTGGCAACGGGAGCATGCTGACGGCGATCGTCTTTCCGGGCCTTCCTGGAGCCGTGCTTCAGGAGGATTGGTAGCGTGGCCGACCTTCCATGCGACAGCAGGGATCGTGGGCGCCGAGACTAAGGCCCATCTGGCGGTAAGCCCAAGGGATCTGCACTGGAGCCATAGTTCTAGCGTCGAGCTGCTGCCCCGTCTGGGAATAAGCGTGGGGGGCCTGACATACCCGTCACTCCTCTCATTGCAGATGATGGCTGCCGCTCCCCCCCCTCAACGGCGCGCAAGATTGCCCGGCGATATGACTTGTCTTCCCCCCTCGGGCCTGGCTATTTTGGTCGGATCGTCTGGAACCTTGCCTGGAAGGGGAGCCCTCGGCGCTGAGGCTCAGACGGCATTTAGACTTTCCCCTCCAGGGTTTCCCCATGAACCACTGGGCCATCCGAACCACCCAAATTCCGCATGCATTATGTCCCATGCGGTGGACGGAATATTACACGACGCAGCCAATCACCATGCCGCCTCGGCCGTATGGGCTCTGGTCCGTGGCCAGTACCCTAACTCACGACGCATCCTATCAGCGGCCGACAGACACTTCTCCGAGGCCTGGCTTGGGGCTCAAACGTCATCCCCATGTTCACCACTGTTGCCATATCCACGGCTCTTGACTTTGTGCCTTATGGCTTGTTGGTGTTACCATTCCCCTCAGCCCTATCAGAAGCCCGGACTTCAGCCGCCATGTTTCAATTTGACTTCTACATAAGCAGCGTGGATCCTATTTTAGCGCAGCCAAATCCAAGAAATCCAACGAGGGGAAAAAGAAAAAAAAAACAAAAGTCACAGACCCGCAAACAGAGCGCAGAAGGCTTATTTTGTTTGGTTGCCGCTATGCTCCGGTCTGGATCACCTGTCAACCAATGTGTCATCTGAATAGGGTTGGTCCTATCCTCTTCGCTATCGTATTAGACCCCCCTCCCAAGTGATTGTGCAGACTTGCCCGACTTATCACTCTCCCGGGCAGACGATTCCCCAAAGCCTTGTGGAGGATTGAGCAACCGGAAGGCCCGAACTGGGTCCCAGGGCAAGCGGATCAGCCGCCAATCAAGTACCAAAGTCAATGGTACAGTGACATCAAATCAGACATCCGAAGATCGTTCGTCCCAAAGGGTCTGGCTCAGCGACCTCGTTTTGTACCGTCAGCCCTGGGGATATGCATAGCCACATCTGACATTCGAGACACTCCTGAAGATAAGAATGTTGGAGAACCACTGCTCGCACTGGCTTTAAATATCCACTATGCATCCGAGCCCGACAGATCATGAAAGACCGTTCAAGAGAGTTAAGCTTTATACCGCTGAGACATCCCCCGAGTCCACTCAGTACATGGACCACAAGTATCTGAAAGTACCTTCATATGAACACAGCAGTAAGAGGCCCCAGTACCCGGCAGAGAACCCCTTCATACTAACGGACACCCAGACCCAGCGCACCCCCGAGTTCAGTACCCTGTCCACCGGCTCTGAACCCCCAACGATGACGGCGAGAACCACGATGCACAGCGCCATGCTACTCATGCCTGGCGGCTCTTCAACCCACAGTACGATGTCGTCAGAGATGCAGCCGTACCCTTTCCCGGCTGCAGCCTTTCCACAGGCCCCCCTGTCAGATGTCCGTGGTCTGCCTGGCAGCGTGCCCTACGCCTTCAACCAGATCCCCATCCACCAGAGAGACCCCGACATCGGGGGCCTCTATTTCCAGGATCACGATCACTACACGCCCTCCTATCCTCGCCAGACTGTTCCACCGCAGTCCTTTGGACCCGATATGGAACCCGTTTCCCATAACCTCCCAACCACAACCGATACCCTGTATCCCGTCCCCCAAGACGGATGGCTGGCCGTACCCGTGCCAGGCTCATCCCCCAACAGTAGCGACTACCAATTTCCCACATCATCCCAATCCTCCTTTTCCCAATCCCAACTCACCCCCATCACCTCCGCCTCCCTCTCCTCCACGACCACCGACCTCGACTTCGAGCTCGATCTTGATCTCGACCTCGACGACATCAACCTCCAATCCCTCTCCGACACCTCCGCCCGCACCCAGACCCGAGACCTCACCAACTACGGCATCCAAAATCCCGACGGCACCTGGCGTTGTGCCTACCCGGGCTGCTCCTCACACGCCGTGTTCCGTCGCGGCTGTGACCTCCGGAAACACTACAACCGACACCGCAAGCATCTCTTCTGTCGATACGAGGGATGTCCCCAGGCCATGCGGGGCGGCTTCTCCAGCAAGAAAGACCGAGACCGACACGAGGCAAAACATAACCCGGAGATCCCGTGTGAGTGGGACGGCTGCCAGCGGGTATTTAGTCGGGTAGATAATATGAAAGATCATGTGAGAAGGATTCATAAGAGGAGGGAGTCTTAGCTCCTTCTCTCTTCGCCTTCTTCCCTCCTTCCCTCCTATCTCCCTTGTCCCTCTCACCTCCCTCTCTATACCTTACCCCCCCCATTACCATCTACCTTTATCATCTATCCTCTTTATTATCACATTGGATTACTACCCTTTGTATTGTTCCGCTTTCTCACATCTGCTCTTCTTCATCTTCACTTCACCTTCATCTTCTCTCTTCTTTCTCCTCTTTTACTTTCTTCTCTGCTTCATAAAGCGAAGATCGGAATACAGGACCGGACCGGACCGGCACGGATCAGGATTATGGGAATCGGCATGGAAATGGAAATAGGAACGGGATAAACGGAACCAAACGGCGTGCATCTATGCTTCTCTTCTTTTTTTTTTCTTCTATGATTATCATGTTTGGGAAGGATATATCACCTACTATCTATAACTATCTATTATTGATTCTTGATGGTTGATGAGATTGATTTTGGACTGAGGGAGAAATTACCTCTTCGTGAGCACAGCATCTGCTGGACAGTTGCATTATTTGTTTGAGATATACGGAGTACCTTTTTCCCATTCATCGTTTCGTTTTCATGATTCATCTTTATTTGCTTCAAGTTGGATATACACTGTACTTTTATGTAATTGTGCTGATGTTCTGTCATGGTCTCTATCTGTCTGTCTTTGTCTGTCTCTGGATGTTTATGTTTATGATTGGACTTGTCATTCAAGTCGAACTCGAACTTCATATAGGTGGAAGCTACGCTAGCTGGCTAGCACGAGCACATACGCACATTCTCTCACACACTCACTCACTCACATATACTGGATTTGGTTTCTGCGTCTTCTCTCTTCTTCTGTCTTCTTTTTCTTCTTTTTTGTGTATCCATCGCCTGATCCCGGTCCGTATGTAGCCAGTCAGTCCGTCAGCTAGCCAGCCAGTTATGCCAAGTCAAGTCAAGTCAAGTCAAGTCAAGTCAAGTCAAGTCAAGTCAAGTCAAGTGAAATCAAATCGAGTTAGAAGAAGATATCCAATGAAACGCCTTAAGACCCTCCGTGAAAGAAGACGCCAGGACTTCCTCTATGTGTATCTGAGGAAGCAAAGTAGTAGGAGAATAAGAAGAATATTGGACGAAGGATGTAGGCAAAGCAAATTGGAGGTGAAGAATGATAAATAAGCAAAAAAGAAAAAGAAAAAAAAAACGAAGCACAAGGGCAATGGATCAGCTCAGAGAAACAAAGGAAGTAGATCAAACGCCACTAGCAAAGTCTTGTACAAACCCGTGCACACTTCGCCAGATTACTCAGCAAGACGAACGGGGGAATATAACTATTCGAACAAAAGCGAATGACAGAATACGACGCAACAAGAAGCAACACAAGGAAAGTATCATGGCTCTAACAACTTGTGGTATCTCTGAAAAGAAGTGGGTAGTTGAATAGATGTAAATCGGGCGAAGGGGTGGATGGTCGGTCGGTTCGTAATGCATGTGCAGTCAGTAGACATGAATGCCATGATGATCAATGATGATGGGAAGGAATTGACTGCGTCATCCTCACAAGTCCCGAGGGACTTGGTTGAGAAAGCCAATTCGTGACCCCAAGATGAAATCAACGCGGACGCTGTCGCTAATGCAATATCGTATAATGGTAACCTGCACTTTTGGAGCATAGTATCGCTAGGATAGGTGATTGAGATAAGGGCAAGGCCTAGTGGGCGCTGGTCCGACGGCGCCGACCACGCGTACTGCCCTCCGGTCGTTGGGCTAGGACCTGCCGGAGGGCTGGGTCGTCACGACTCTTATCGACGTGGTGAACCCTGACATGTCTGGATGGGAATTTGTGAGCAGGCTGGAAGGATCAATCGGTGATCGAATGGAGCCTTACCGCTGGAGATTGTCCGGTCGAGGATATTTGTGTTGTTGATCCGGGCAGAAGGGACATACGTATCCGGGCGAGTTGTGAACGAGACCGTGTCGGATCATCTCGTTCTTCCGTTTGAACCCCTTTCCACCGGGGCCACGAGGACAGCCATCAATGGGGCAGAAATGCGGACGATCCTGCGAGTGGACATTCGCATGGGAGCTGTACATTTCGGTGAGCTGGCATCCGCGTGGATGGTGCTGCAATTGCTTACTTCAACAGATATTGTGTTTGGAAGGGAGCTGCCGTGCAGCCCGGGTGGCGACACTTATACGACCCGGCAGACACCGCTCCATTCGAGTGTGTGGGAGCATTATACGGCCGATCGCAGGTCGATCCGGGGGTCTGGTCGGTGGGAGTGGGATAGCTGGTGGCTGGGCTCTTGACCGTCGGAGGGACGGTCTCATAATTCGAGGTAAGATACGCGATGTCCGCCTTGATGGGCGGCCGCCAGTAATTCTGTTGTGATGCGGGCGACGACATGGCCGAGATGTCTTTCGAGCTGGTCGGGGACAAGTGCGAGTAGGGGCTGGGCGGCACCTGCGACGGCGGGGGAAATTGGCCCAAGCGTTGGTGTTCCCAGACCGGGTCGGTCCTTGACACCGGGGGAGACGCAGCCGAGACTGGAGGCAGGGCGCCGAAAGTCGTGCCGTTCATACGCCCCGGACCTGGACCGCCATGGGGGGGCATATCGGTCACCGCAGCCAACGCGGTCTGAAGAGAGGGCAAGCTGTGCTCCACCGAGGTCGCCGTGGCTGACGAGTGAAGAGCAGGGAGCTGGGCCGCCGGTTCCGACGGGTTGATCAGCAACTTGCTCAACCGGGAGTCCGGGTCGGACAGTTTCCTCTCCGGCCTCAGCGGATGAGACAGCGGCAGGGGGAGATTGACCGGCGTTGGCTGCTGTTCTTCTTTCAGCGGAGGTTCTTCCGCGGCGATCGGCGGTCGCAATGGATCCTTGGGGGGCGCTGGAGGAATCCTGGGGGGCACCGAGGGACCGGCCTCCTCCTTCGGCTCACTCGGGCTGATCAGACCGAGGGCTTGTCTCGCCACGAGTTCCGGAGGTGGTTTGTCCGGGCTGATCTTGAATTTGGGAGGCGAGGGGAAGGTATCCTCCACGGCCAAGCCCCGACTTAACGGATGGTCATTTTCGAAGATGGCTATGTCAGGTCGATTGGGCTCTAAATGTCTGATCAGCACCGAGTTGCCCTCGATTGTATCGGGCTTGTGGAATTCCGGCAGCTTACGGGAACTGCCCGGAACCGTTGGCTCTACATCGAAATTCGGAGCCTCGCCCTTGGGCGATGGCTCTCCAATGTCGAATGGCGGCGGGGTCTCCTTTGGTCGGTAGTCGACATGCGTGGGTTGCAACCGTTCATCGGGATCGTATGACTCGGTCATGAAGGCGGCGGTTTTAGGCGCATTAGGTGCGCCGCCCCTTACTGTCTGGGTTCCTGGCCTGCCCTGTGCTGGTGCTTTGAAGGAGGACTCAGAACACCGATTTCAGCGGGGACAATGGTCCACGATCTGCCAAGGAGAACGAAAGGCCGATCACTGGTAGATCCCACCGTGTCCTGTCACCATATTAGTATGCGCACAGAAAAGAAAACGCGGTGGCACAACATGAAGGGGAATGCAGTGGAAAGGAGCCGGATACAGGAGAGGAACAAGCTTGTGCGACGGTCCCCCGGGGGGCATCCCCACGGAAGAAAAGAGGACCGGCCAGAGAAGGGGGAAACAACCACGGCGACGGCCAGGTGTGAAGATAGCAAACATCCCGAGGGCGGCGAGCAGCAGCCCAGATCTGTAAGATATCGAGCGACAGCACCACATGGACCAATTGCGATAACTTCCGGGATGCAGGTTTGGCCAAGAGCCACGGCAAAGAAAGAAAGCCAAGGCGACCATTTGCGAACAAACAGACCGCCAGTCGCGAGACCCGGGGGGTTTTACTGAGGTGCAAGAAATGCAAAAATAGGCTCACCTGCTGTCAGGAACCGAGAACGCCGCAGGAACCGCGCGCGCAATGAGGCTCAATTGGGGACGATAGCACGTCGGATTTCAGGCAACCACGACACCACTGGGCGCTAAGAGCAAAAAATCATGCGCGCAGGGGTTACGAGCCGCGTGAATTTTATAAAAAGGAGGGGAAGAGGGAGGGGAAAAGGTAAGCAGTACAGTGCAGGATAAGGTGAAGGCTCAGTGGTGGTGGTGGTGTCGATAAGGGAGGTCACGATGTCACGATGTCACCGCTGGGTGGAAAAGAGGTGGAGGAGCCGCCAGGATCAGAGCATGGAAAAATTCATGGTCTAACGGCGCCAGTAAGAGAGGGATCGTAGCTCACGGCAGGAAGAACAAGAAGAAAATAGAAGAATAAATGACAGGAGCAGAGGGAATTAGGCCCGATCCGAAGGAGAAGAAGAATCCCCGTGTCCGGCAATCCAGGGACGATGAATAGTGGCCGATGAAGCTAAAAGGTCCCAGCAGGCGGGTTTATGACGCGCTTGGCAGGTGGGAAAAAAAGGTTAAGGGTATGGCCGGAGCGGTCAGCAGGTGTTGCGCTGGAACGGCCGAACCGAGGGGAAGGATCAGAGTAATAATAAGGAAAGGGAAGAAATGGGGACACGGATAGTTTAGTTTGGCGTGGCCGTCGTGGTGGTAGTAGAATTGAGGAGAACGGTGGTCATCAATCCACCAGGCGATCCACCGGCCGGGCTGGAAAAATGGCGGGTGGAGAAGCAGCCGGTTTTCTGGGTTCTGGTTTGCTGTTGCGGTTGAGCTCGAGGTGTAGTTAACTGGAAATAAGAGGAGGAGGAGGAGGAGGAGGCCGCGAGGTACAAAATCGCAGCTGTTGTTTGGCTGGGGGTGGTGGTGGTAGTGGTGGTGGTAGTGTCTGTGGTCCAGTCTGGTCTGATCCGATCTGCTCTCTGACAGATTGGCCCGGCTTGGAGTTTGTTTCTGTTTTCCTTCTTCGTCTGGTCTGGTCCAGTCCGGTCTGGTCTTCTTTTCTCCCTGGTCGGGTCAGATCTGCCGTGTCTGTTTGTGTGCTTTCCCCAGGTAAAAACGTTAGTGAGTCCTTGGTTCAGCCTCTTTTCGTTTAACTCGCCAAGTCCCCACGATTTACTAGATGGGCATTGGGTTTCCCAACCTCAACCAGACAAACGGCAGATGAACACCAGAGAACAATGACAAGGAAAAAAAAAATAAATAGAAGAACTCGCAGGACCACGGAGAAGACGGAGGGAATGAAGCTGACTCTCCAGACGCGCGCCACTGCCTGCAGGCAGGCAAACAAAGTGGGGTGAGCATGGAGAGAGGGACAACACCATCAACCCGGGTGGAGGAACAAGCAAAATTTCTACCTACCGATCAGAGTCAGGACCACCACCATTCACGCTGTCGCTGAGCTGGAATGGAGGTAAGGGACGGGGAGGGAAGGGAATGTATGGAGGGTGAGGGAGAAACGAGAGAAAGTGCAGCTGCTCAACAACACCTGCTCTTTGCTTTGCTCACTGCCCTTCTCTTTTTTTTTTTTTTTTTTTTTTTTCCCTCTCGCCGACCTCTTCGAAGCAGGAAGAATAATGCCACGTCCACGAGGCCGACCCGACCAGACTAGGCCCAAAAGGGGGCTCCACCTCATGAGGCTCTCTGCATGCTGATCCCTGATTGGTTGGTTCGCGCGGGCACAGTTTAGGAGGCTGAATTGTTCATCTGCACCGAACCGTCGTAGAACTTGGCTGCTGCTCGAGAAAAGGAGGGGGCGTATGTGTGCGGGTGTATGTGTGTGTGGTCGTCCCTACGTCTTGCCCAGGGAAAGAAGCTCGAGCTTCATCAGATGATGAGGCTTTCTCTGCTTCCTACCCCCCCGCCTTCTCCCCTCCACCCCCTCCCTTCCCCTCCGATCGGATAAAATCTATCGATCGAAATTTAATCTATCCTTGGTCGCCTTAAGACGCCTCCCTAGTACA